>NW_028156410.1:0-310000 GCF_964263955.1 Coregonus lavaretus
GGAAACAACGCCACTGACGTTATTGTTTTTGTTGCCGAGGTGCTTCGTGCAGCAGGGTAAAAAAAAAGTGCAGTACATATTGTGCTTTTCTATCGCGCGTGCAATGATGTCAGAGGGGAAGAAAACAGTGTTACTTGTTTGCTGTAACTTCGTTGTTGTTGTTGTAATATCGCTAACAGACATGGCTGTTTCACCATTAAGGATTCCAGCTTTAAGACTGAAAAATAGAGATGTTGATATGAATGGGATGTTTTTATTTATATTCGTTTTTTTCTTCAGATGCCCGGCCCCATAGGGTTCAACGGCCCCTCTGTTGGCACCTATGATGCCTTTAACAACTTCCAGCCTCCAATGAGAGGAGGGCAGCCCCCTGAGCTGCCGAGCTGCCCCCCCACCTACGAGTCTGTAAGTGTCAGAGCCCCCTGCACCTTCTGCTTCTCCAGACAGATGGACAGACGGCCAGTTCACCTTTCAGGGAAGAGGAGTTCATTATAGTTTGCTTGTGCCATCTCTTTTCAGCACAGTGCTATGCTACAGCGACATGATAGGGATTGGATAAGAACAGATAGAATGTGGAAACGGGCCATAGCTGGTATGAACTGCTAATCACTAACCTTGTGCTGAACTGCATACGACTGTCTTTGAATGCTCTGAGTGAGTATAATATGCTGAAAGAGAGATCTGCTTGCTGTCAAACTAGTATGTTACTGGATGTAGTAGGGAAGCAAAGTTCTTCACAGTGAAGAATGCAATTTTGAGGTGAATTATATTATTAGCTCTTGCTTTTTGCTCATTCTTACCCCAGCGGTGTTGGCTTTCTCAGCAATGCACTACTTCAATGATTCTTCCTCCCCAATCACATACTAACATACAAAACATTGTTTTCCTCTGCCTTCTCATGTATCTATAGAACTTTAACATTTCAACATGCAGGCAGGGTAGAGAGATCGTCTTAACACATGCGTGTGTTTTTTTCAGATTGATGAGCTGTCTATTAAACCTTCTGGTCCATCCCAGGTCTCTGGTAAGTTGTTTTCAATGAATATATCCTTTCCTACACGTCAATCTCTTCAACGATAGTATTGCTTGCTTTTTGCATAACAGTTGCATTGGGGTGTATTTGTAATGTAAATCTAAACCTATGTTCTTTCCAAAGGCCCCGGGCCTTCATCCCAGATCTACGATAACAACGCCCTCCCTGAGCTGCCCTCAGTTCCCGACACGCTTCCCACTTCCTCCTTTGGAGTTGGACGGAACACTGCGAGCTCTGATGACATCGACTTTGATGACCTGTCACGACGCTTTGAGGATCTGAAGAAGAAGACCTAGTCCTCCAGTATCCCATCATGCTCCTCTGTGTTGTCAGTCACCGCAGCTACAGTATCAGGAAATATTGAAATATTTGTATTGGCACCCTTTGCAGTGAAACTCTCCACTGTGTAGTTTTTACTGATGTTAACATTAACTGTACCTCATTCAACCACGTGTCTGTCTGGCACACTGAAGGTGAAGGCCCTTTAGAGGGCTATTTGACAGTACATTTTATTATCGACTACATCCAATCAAAACTGGACCGTATAGATGTCATCTTTATATGAGCACTTTGGATATAAAATGGCCTTCCTGATAGTAACTACTATTCTATGTAACCTCTCGAGCGTTCTTGTTGCTATGGTTGTCACGTATCCCCTTGACTCACAGTATGAGCCAATATTTGGTTAATAATCAAATAGTCTTAACTAATCGTGTCTCTCGTCCAGAGACTGGATCGAGTGATACAGAATCTCAATCGTTACTTGTTGGTGAGTTTCATGAAACTGGTTTTGAACTGTCACTGAATCGCATAGTAGAAAAACCTGTTTTCTGGCACACACCCATTGTGTCGAAAGTATTAAGGCCTAGGACAGTTTCAAGGCCGTAGCACCCTGTCCATGTCGGGTTTTACCCTCATTACTCTGGCTCTGAACCTTTGGTGACGTCTGAAACCTGTTCTATGACCTATCTGTTACCCTACATGCGGTGGAGGGATTCAATCAGACTTGAAATAATTTGGTGTATTTTTTCTCCTAATAAAATTAACTTTTATTGTTTTAAAGCTGATTTAGTCTAACACTATACATGCACTTTCCATGCTTGTGTAATCTAACCCATGCAATGAATTGGCGAAGGGAATGCATGATTTGACTGGTGACAGAAATTATAGTCTATATGAAAAACCACTTGACCATGTAAGTTTGTGATGTAAATACGTCCCTCAAAATGTCATGGGTTCTTCTTCCTCTTTGTGTAAGAGAGGTTTATAGTGTGATTCAGTATGTTATCTATGTATGTGTGTCTTGTGCACCACACTGCATTGACCATCATCAGAGGCCTTCCCGTTCTATAAGTATATTCAGACGATGTACACATAACATGCCTATTTCTCAATTTATATAGTCTTTGTTAAAATTAGTTCAAGGTTTTTTTAATTTGATGAAAATGTATTGAATCTTGGTGATGGAAGAAGACGTTTTGATAAACGAGAGAAAGGGGGTGGATTTGCTGTTCCTGTCTTATAGCTTGTTTTCACCAATCTATAATGGATGGAAGTTAGGCCTGTCTACTCCACCATACTAAAATATGGCTTTAACACTACTGTACAGTGACCTGCTCACTGCTCATCCTCTTAGGTGTGCTGTAGGATTGTTTGAAGAATGTTTGATACTAACTTTGATTAGCAAGTGTATATCTTGTCACATAAAACAGATAATAGCCTATGTTTTTTTCTGTCTAATAAAGGACATATTTCTAATTGAAGTTCTGGTGTGGCTAATTTCCGAGAGATGTAATTGTTTTGGTGTTGTCATATCTTGTCAAGTGAAGCAGTGCTGCTGTAATCAAAGGAACTCAGTTGGTAGTGCAGTGTAGATGCTAGTACTGCCACTAGAGGGTAGATTACTACATGAACAGTGAAGCTTGACTGATATGGATGCCTCAGTGGATGAGGCAGGTAAAGGGTTACACACAGACACAGGATGTCTCAACCCACTCAATAATCCTCATTCAACATTCTAACAGGTTAACTGGGTTTGTTGTCTCCACAGAAACTAGTCTCCTAAGCCTTGAGGGACCCATTGCCAAGGGAGCAGGGTTTCATTCAACGACCTTGAAAATACCTTGAAACAAACAGAAAATAAATAAAAATAAGTGTACTTCAACTAAGTTTGAAGTGGAATCTCCGTTTCAGGAAGTTTCCCAAGTTTTGTGCTGGCAGAACATGGCCCAGGTTCCTGCAGAGGGATGCTTGTTTGACACTGTTGTCTTGTGTAGATCTGTAGCATTGCAATGGGATGTTTTCCTGGAACTCTCAGGAGCTTGAGGCTTTTGTCAATCCTGGCATAACTTTTTGTCTTGATGTGTTTTGCCAGTGGATGTAAGGGAGTTGGGGTGACTGTGTGAAGTGGACTGGCCCAACAGTACAAAGCTCTATGTGACATTATTACTATGTGGAATGCCTACTCTCTGTGCCAGTTGGGTTAAAGTGGTTCAGAATAAGTCCCTCAGAGTCACAGGGGGCTGCTGAGGGGAGGACGGCTCATAATGGCTGGAATGGAGTGAATGGAATGGTATCAAACACATGGAAACCACCATGTGTTCGATACCATTCCATTGATTCCGTTCCAGGCATTACTATGAGCCGTCCTCCCCAATTAAGTTGCCACTGGCCTGCTGTGCTCAGAGTCCTTATAACTTCAAAGAGAGGAGATGCTACATCAGAGTGGTCTTTGATCTGTGGCACTCCAGTTTTGTTCATAGTCACATTACAGAGTGTCCTGTCCTGTCCAGATGGCTGTCTGAGAGGTTCTAATCTAAGGTGTCTGTAGCTGCAAGAATTAGTTTATTCTGAGTGTCAAGCTGACCCAGCTAGGTGAGTCACTGTGCAGCGCCACTAAACGTCTCTGACTGTGGACGATGATGAGCTATTTTGACAGCTCTGTCTCCCTCTCTCCCTGGTGGCAATACAGGCTGCTACCCCCTTCTGAGGTAGGGATAGGGCAGAGGATGGGTGCTAGGCCCTGTAGTCTTTAAAAGAGTCCACTTGTGTTCAGCTCTGCATGGTGCTGTTTACAGACGTGGGGCATGCAGTTTGATTGTGGCAGAGTAGGGGATGGAGAGACAGGGGTCACCCACATGTCTGGCGGTGTAGGAATGGGTGCAGGGTACAGCCCGAGTGTTCACAGTAAACATAAGCCTAAAGTTGCTCAAACTGCTCACTACATAGGATGACAGGTTTGCGCACTTGAGAACTGGGATTTGTTCAGTGCTGTACTTTTTGAGAGAACATTTGATGGGTCCCTGTAGAATGGCAGTGACAAGGCTAGCTACCTGATCAAAGTGGAGTGATGGTGGAGGTGGGGTTTGTCCCCGGTTCTGCCAATGTTCTCCACCGGCTCCTTATTAACAATCTTTTTGTGAAAAGGTCCTATGGTGCCACAGACGATTACGTTCGCACCTGGTGATGTGTGAGGTTACCGTCGAAAAAACACTTTCAAGTTTAATTATGGGGACTTTTCAGTGATTTTCCACTGTTTGGAGTATTGAGTTAAGCGCATAGGGGAAATGAAGCAGCATAAGTCCTGGTTTCTCAGGTTGGCTTGACCTAACAACAAATATCAACTAAGACAATTAGGTTATTACTATACACAATATAATATAAAAATAATTCTTATTACATTCTACCCGAGGACAACACCATTGACCGCTGACAACCCTCTCTGTGTGCAGAGTTTAGTTAATGGTTTTAAAATAGCAAGAATAAAAAGAAAACAACCAATTGGAGAAGGCTGCTTCCCTGCCATGAGTCACCCAGTCAGAGGTTGAAGCCCTGAAGCACTTTCCTTTCTGCTCATGGCCAAACTCTATTTTTAATACGCTAAAGGGGAGTAGACAGACTCAATTTAGGTTCACAGAATATTAATATCCCCTCTTCCAACATTTTATTAGCTGGCAATTCCCCAATAAATGCACTAAATTAATTTCTCACATTGACTTGAATTGATTAATTTGTGCTTTTTATTAAAACATACTCTGCAGAGGGCCCGATTAATTTTAACTGAAGTCAGATATTCGTTTGGAATGGATAATGTTCTGTCTGACCACTGTCCATTGTTGCTGCAGTGAGATTTACCTCTATTGCAATCTCCATTGATACTGAAGCCTTGCAGAGACGAAATGATTGATTACACAAACACACACATTTACTCAGGTTCAGCCTTCAGTTCTATGGAGTCTCACAAAATGAATGAATACATGATCAATTGCATGTACTGTATAATGGATCTCAAAGCCCTCAGAAGAAATATATGTTTCAGTGGAGCTGCCTTTTCTCATTACCCAAGGGATGAATGCAAGGTCTTAGATTGTTGTTTTATTTATCAAACACATTCTTAGTCTTAGAGATCATGTGACTTTGCATACATTCCTAGCAGGGGGTTTGGGCACTCTACACTGTAAACGAAAGTATTCATCCCCTTGGCGTTTTTCCTATTTTGTTGCATTACAACCTGTAATTTAAATGGATTTTTATTTGGATTTCATGTAATGGACATACACAAAATAGTACAAATTGGTGAAGTGAAATGAAAAACATTACTTGTTTCAAAAAATTCTAAAAAATAAATAACGGAAAAGTGGTGCGTGCATATGTATTCACCCCCTTTGCTATGAAGCCCCTAAATAAGATCTGGTGCAACCAATTACCTTCAGAAGTCACATAATTAGTTAAATAAAGTCCACCTGTGTGCAATCTAAGTGTCACATGATCTGTCACATGATCTCAGTATATATACACCTGTTCTGAAAGGCCCCAGAGTGCAACACCACTGAGCAAGGGGCACCACCTGTTACGGATTCAGCCAAGGCTGCCCCTCCTCCTTGCTCGGGCAGGCTTCGGCGTTCGTCGTCCCCGGAGTACTAGCTGCTACCGATCTATGTTTCTGTGTTTGACTTGTTTGGTCTTTATTGTGTACACCTGTTTCCCATTAGGTTGTATTGTCTTCCCTATATAACCCTCTGTCTTTCAGTGTGTGTTGTGTGTGATTGTATTCGTCATCGGCAGTAGTTCGGTTATTTTCCTCCCTGTGTGGAGGTTGTTTATACTCTGGTTACTTTCGAGTAAAGTACGTTTCCAGTAAGCTCTGTGTCCTGCGTTTGACTTCGCCTACCGCATTTACTGACGCTCTGACAGAATCACACACCTGACATGGAGTCAGCAGGAGCAGCGGTGCCAGCAGGATCAATGGAAGAACGCGTACAACAACAAGCGGCCATGATCCAGGCTCTCGGCACCGCCATGGAACGCGTAGTGAACACCATGGAGCGATGGGAGAGAGGAGGTCTGCCTACACCTTCTCCGATTACACCCCCACCATCATCGATACCCATCGCTTCACCTCCGGGGTCCAGTGGGATTTGGCTCTCGCTCCCGAGGGCTTATGATGGCACAGCTGCCGGGTGTCAGGGTTTCCTGCTCCAGGTCGAACTCTACCTGGCAACCATCCACCCGGTCCCCTCGGGATACGAGAGCGTGTCCGCCCTCATCTCCTGTCTGTCCGGCAAGGCGCTGGAGTGGGCCAATGCCGAGTGGGGGGGAATAGACGCCGCTACTGTCAACTATGCGGAGTTCACCTGCCGCTTTAGGGCGGTATTCGATCATGCACTAGAAGGAAAAGCGGCGGGTGAGCGTCTATTCCACCTCAGACAGGGGATGAGGAGCGCGCAGGAATTTGCACTGGACTTTAGGACTCTGGCTGCCAACGCGGGATGGAATGAGAGGGCCCTCATCGACCACTACCGATGTAGCTTGAGGGAGGACGTGCGTCGGGAATTGGCCTGCAGGGACACCAACCTAAGCCTGGACCAACTGGTGGACATCTCGATTCGCCTGGATACCCTGTTGGCTACCCGCGGACGTCCGGATCCGGGGCCGTCCATTCCATCCCCCAGCACTTCCGAGCCGACCCCTATGGAGCTCGGAGGTGCTGGTATGAGGGAGACCAGGAGAAGGGCCGTCCCCTGCACCAACTGTGGCCGCAGAGGACACACTGCTGGTCGATGCTGGGGAGGGTCTCCCAGGAGTCGAGGCGGTAGGCAGCGCACTGATGAGCCATTCCAGGTGAGTAGGCACCCAACTCACCCAGAGCTCCCTGTTGCGCATATGTGTATTAATGTTGTGTTTCCCGAGGTTTCTCCTTATTCCCAGCATAAGGCGCTAGTCGATTCAGGCGCAGCTGGGAATTTTATCGATCGTCAGTTTACCTATAAGTTAGGGATTCCTATTGTTCCAGTTGATGTGCCCTTCCCTGCATCATCGAGTTTATTTTTTGTGAAGAAGAAGGATGGTGGTTTACGCCCGTGCATTGACTACCGTGGTCTCAATCAGATCACAATCAAATACAGCTATCCACTCCCTCTGATTGCTAGTATGACGGAGTCATTACACGGGGCGCGCTTCTTCACAAAATTGGATCTCAGGAACGCGTACAACCTGGTGCGTATTAGGGAGGGAGATGAGTGGAAGACAGCATTTAGTACCACCTCGGGCCACTATGAGTACCTCGTCATGCCATACGGTTTGATGAATGCTCCTTCAGTCTTCCAATCGTTTGTGGATGAGATTTTCCGGGACTTGCATGGACAGGGGGTAGTGGTGTATATCGATGACATTCTAATATACTCCGCCTCACGAGCCGAACATGTGTCCCTGGTTCGGCGGGTGCTTGGTAGACTGTTGGAGCATGACCTGTATGTGAAGGCGGAGAAATGTCTGATCTTCCAGGAGTCCATCTCCTTCCTGGGACACCATTTGTCCGCGTCAGGTGTGGAGATGGAGATTGACCGCGTTTCGGCCGTGCGCAATTGGCAGACTCCCACCACGGTGAAGGAGGTGCAGCGGTTCTTGGGTTTTGCCAATTACTACCGGAGGTTTATCCGGGGCTTTGGGCAGGTAGCAGCTCCCATTACCTCCCTGCTAAAGGGAGGGCCGGTGCGTCTGCAGTGGTCGGCTGAGGCGGACAGGGCTTTTAGGCATCTGAAGGACCTGTTTACCTCGGCTCCGGTGCTGGCACATCCGGATCCCTCTTTGACATTCCAAGTTGAGGTGGACGCGTCCGAGGCTGGGATCGGTGCTGTACTGTCTCAGCGCTCGGATACACCACCAAAACTCCGTCCCTGTGCTTTCTTTTCTAAGAAGCTCAGTCCGGCGGAGCGCAATTATGATGTGGGGGACAGGGAGCTGTTAGCTGTGGTTCAAGCCCTGAAGGTGTGGAGGCATTGGCTTGAGGGGGCTAAACACCCTTTTCTCATTTTGACTGACCATCGTAACCTGGAGTACATCCGGGCGGCGAGGAGGTTGAACCCGCGTCAGGCAAGGTGGGCTATGTTTTTCACTCAATTTGTGTTTACGCTCACCTACAGACCAGGTTCCCAGAACGCTAAGGCAGACGCCCTGTCCCGACTAAATGACACCGAGGAGAGGTCCATAGAGCCCACTCCCATACTTCCGGAGTCTTGTCTGGTGGCACCGGTGGTGTGGGAGGTTGATGCGGACATCAAGCGGGCGTTACGCACCGATCCTACTCCCCCCCAGTGTCCAGAGGGTCGGATGTACGTGCCGCTCGAGGTTCGTGATCGATTGATATATTGGGCTCACATGTCACCCTCCTCTGGTCATCCTGGTATCGGTCGGACAGTGCACTGCCTTAATGGGAAGTACTGGTGGCCCACTTTAGCTAAGGACGTGAGGGTTTATGTTTCCTCCTGCTCGCTGTGCGCCCAGTGTAAGGCTTCTAGACACCTGCCCAGAGGGAAATTACAACCCCTACCCGTTCCACAACGGCCGTGGTCTCATCTATCGGTGGACTTTGTCACGGACCTTCCCCCCTCACAGGGGAACACTACGATCTTGGTCGTTGTGGATCGGTTTTCGAAGGCCTGCCGTCTCATTCCTATGCCAGGTCTCCCTACAGCCCTACAAACTGCTGACGCCCTGTTCACACACGTCTTCCGGCACTACGGGGTACCTGAGGATATGGTGTCTGATCGGGGTCCCCAGTTCACCTCTAGAGTCTGGAGGGCGTTTATGGAACGTCTGGGGGTCTCGATTAGCCTTACCTCAGGTTTTCACCCCGAGAGTAATGGGCAGGTGGAGAGAGTGAACCAGGATGTGGGTAGGTTTCTGAGGTCCTGTTTCCAGGACCAGCAGGGGGAGTGGTCAGGATATATCCCCTGGGCAGAGATAGCCCAAAACTCACTTCGCCACTCCTCAGCTAACCTTACGCCTTTTCAGTGTGTGTTAGGTTATCAGCCGGTCCTTGCACCTTGGCATCAGAGCCAGATTGAAGCTCCTGCGGTGGATGAGTGGTTTCGGCGCTCGGAAGAGACCTGGAACGCTGCGCATGTCCACCTGCAGCGGGCTATCAGGCGACAAAAGGCGAGCGCCGATCGCCACCGCAGTGAGGCTCCGGTGTATGCACCGGGAGATCGGATCTGGCTCTCGACCCGAAACCTGCCCCTTCGCCTGCCCTGCCGGAAGCTGGGTCGGCGGTTTGTGGGGCCATTTAAAGTCCTGAGGAGATTGAACAAGGTTTGTTATAGGTTACAACTTCCCATTAATTACCGTATTAACCCCTCGTTCCATGTGTCTCTCCTCAGGCCGGTAGTAGCTGGTCCACTCCAGGACTCTGAGGTGCGAGAGGTTCCTCCACCCCCACTGGACATCGAGGGGGCTCCGGTGTACTCAGTCCGTTCCATCTTGGATTCGAGGCGTTGGGTGGGGGGCCTGCAGTATCTCGTGGAGTGGGAGGGGTACGGTCCGGAGGAACGGTGCTGGGTCCCTAGGAGGGACATCCTAGATCACTCCATGTTGAGGGATTTCCATCAGACTCATCCGACTCGCCCTGCTCCGCATCCTCCTGGCCGTCAAGGGGGGGGGGGTAGTGTCACGGATTCAGCCGAGGCTGCCCCTCCTCCTTGCTCGGGCAGGCTTCGGCGTTCGTCGTCCCCGGAGTACTAGCTGCTACCGATCTATGTTTCTGTGTTTGACTTGTTTGGTCTTTATTGTGCACACCTGTTTCCCATTAGGTTTTATTGTCTTCCCTATATAACCCTCTGTCTTTCAGTGTGTGTTGTGTGTGATTGTATTCGTCATCGGCAGTAGTTCGTGTGCGGGTTATTTTCCTCCCTGTGTGGAGTTTGTTTATACTCTGGTTACTTTCGAGTAAAGTACGCTTCCAGTAAGCTCTGTGTCCTGCGTTTGACTTCGCCTACCGCATTCACTGACGCTCTGACACCACCAAGCAAGTGGCACCATGAAGACCAAGGAGCTCTACAAACAGGTCAGAGTTGTGGAGAAGTACAGATCAGAGTTGGGTTATAAAAAAAGATCAGAAACTTTGAACATCCCACGGAGCACCATTAAATCCATTATTAAAAAATTGAAAGAATATGGCACCACAACAAACCTGCCAAGATAGGGCCGCCCACCAAACCTCACGGACCAGGCAAGGAGGGCATTAATCAGAGAGGCAACAAAGAGACCAAAGATAACCCTGAAGGAGCTGCAAAGCTACACAGCGGAGATTGGAGTATCTGTCCATAGGACCACTTTAAGCCGTACACTCCACAGAGGTGGGCTTTACAGAAGAGTGGCTTGAAAAAAGCCATTGCTTAAAGAAAAAAATAAGCAAACACGTTTGGTGATCGCCAAAAGCCATGTGGGAGACTCCCCAAACATATGGAAGAAGGTACTCTGGTCAGATGAGACTAAAATTGAGCTTTTCTGGCCATCAAGGAAAACGCTATGTCTGGCGCAAACCCAACACCTCTCATCACCCCGAGAACACCATCCCCACAGTGAAGCATGGTGGTGGCAGCATCATGCTGTCGGGATGTTTTTCATCGGCAGGGACTGGAAAACTGGTCAGAATTGAAGGAATGATGGATGGCGCTAAATACAGGGAGATTCTTGAGGGAAACCTGTTTCAGTCTTCCAGATATTTGAGACTGGGACGGAGGTTCACCTTCCAGCAGGACAATGACCCTAAGCATATTGCTAAATCAACACTTGAGTGGTTTAAGGCGAAACATTTAAATGTCTTGGAATGGCCTAGTCAAAGCCCAGACCTCAATCCAATTGAGAATATGTGGTATGACTTAAAGATTGCTGTACACCAGCGTAACCCATCCAACTTAAAGGAGCTGGAGCAGTTTTGCCTTGAAGAATGGGCAAAGCTTATAGAGACATACCCCAAGAGACTTGCAGCTGTAATTGCTGCAAAAGGTGGCTCTACAAAGTATTGACTTTGGGGGGGTGAATAGTTATGCACGCTCATGTTTTCTGTTTTTTGGTCTTATTTCTTGTTTGTTTCACAATAAAAAATATTTTGCATCTTCAAATTGGTAGGCATGTTGTGTCAATCAAATGATACAAACCCCCCAAAAATCAAATTTAATTCCAGGTTGTAAGGCAACAAAATAGGAAAAATGCCAAGGGGGGTGAATACTTTCGCAAGCCACTGTATACAGACTCTCTAATAGGTTTCTGATGAGGAGAGGAGAGTTCAGTTCATTAGACCAGTTATTTGTCACATCAGACTGCATGTTAAACTGTCACTTCCTTTTCAGCTCCGTATCATCTGTCAGTGCTAATGTCAGGAATGAGGAGTGAGTGACTCAACTGGTCCAGTCAACATTGTTACCATTATCAATACCAACATCAAAGAATTGTTATCCAAAAATCAACAGATTGATTTCAAACTGAACACCCATTTGTTGACAACTCCAACGTCTAATATCGATTTAAATTGGACGTTAGTCTGATGTATTTGCCCAGTGAGTTTTGTTGGAGACCGTTATGACCTGAGCACCCTTTCTTGTATGATTAGCATATCAGTAGTAATTATTCTGTTATGGGTTAGGTTGAATAATCTATGTGTATTGTATTTAGGCATAGGGAAAGTACAAAAGGGGCCTGTCTCTGAGTGCAAGAATGATTCCATAAGGGTCGGATAGGAGCCATTTATCTGGGGTTAGAACATGTTTTGCAGAAATTAATAGAAACCACCTGTCTGGGTTATGATAAGGTCGCGGTTAAGTTACTGTCCAACTGTTTAGTTTCTGTGGGAAGTGAGGAGATGGCTTTCAATGTCGTAGCTGGGGAGTGGAGTGAAGATAACAGGATGCAGATAGCGGAATCGTATCTCAAGAAGGGAGGACAGAGCCAGACCGCCATCTGACCCAGCCTGGATCATCCTACTGTGACATTTACCTCATGTACTGTACTGTAGTTAAAAGACTGTGTGACTCTGTATCATTATGTTATTCAGCTGAAGCATCCAATTGGGTGTAATAAATCTAGTTTGAGCCTTCTTTGTGTCCGCCTGGAGTTTGTACCAGAAAGTTAGAACGTAACAATTTAAACTGACTTGGATAGAGCTGTTTATTCACATGAGCTTTTGCTGGGCAATCCATTAACTCCATAGCTTGCAGTGACACACAGAGTTACGAACATGAGTCAGAGGAGTTGCTTCGACAATCTCAGACAGGAAGTAAGATAACTGTCTGGGGTGATATGAGTGTATTACTATTGGGTGTTACACCTTCTTTCATAACAATCTGCTGAGCACAGTGAAAGTAGGACTCATGTTGTGATGGGGATGGATCACTGGAATATAACCTTATTTAGGGAAAAACAGTCTCAAAGACATGCCTTGTTTTAATAATTTTGTAAATGTATTCCAATAAATAAATACATAATACTAATTGAATCCACAGATACAATCACCTCCCAAATTATTGGCGCCCTTGACAAAGATGAGCAAACAAGACTATAAAATAAATAATACAAATACTGAGGTCTATTGTATGCTCAGATTTTTTAAACTTTATTTTATACTAATACTGTTGAAAGAGATTTTGTTGAACCTTTTACTGCAGTGGGCTAAATCAGGGTCACACAGTGTTTCTTGGTAGTAGTCTTAAATTAATCTACTTTGAAACAAAAGTATACACCTCACACACGGTTATGTGCTTAAAAAAACAAGATATAGAGTTGAAATGTATTACATTTTGAGTTTGCATCCCATTATTACACTTTATATACATCACAGAAGACTGAAATATAACAAAACCGTTTGACATAAAAACACTGGATGTTTATTATGTTGATTCATTATGAAATTATGAAAAATATTAATAACATTCCACCCATGAGGCCACTAGGTCATTTCACTGCAGGAAAGGGTTACCAAGTAAAACAAAATCTCAAAAAGATACTGTAGGTGTCTGTCACGCCCTGGCTCTGGGGACTCTTGTATGTTGAGCCAGGGTGTGAGTTTTCATTGTTTTGTGTTCTAGTTTGGTATTTCTATGTTGGCCAGGGTGGTTCCCAATCAGAGACGGCTGTAGCTCGTTGTCTCTGATTGGGAGCCATACTTAGGTAGCCGTTTGGCATTGTTTTGGTGTGGTATCTTGTTCCGTTTGGTTTGTGTAACCGTAGGACTTCACGTTTCATATCGTTTGTTGTTTTGTTCGTTGTGTTGTACATTCAATAAATATTATGTACGCATATCACGCTGCGCCTTGGCCCGCTTCTTCTCAAGACGATCGTGACAGTGTCCCAATTATTGGCACCACTAAAGATTCTTATAAATAAAATCAAACAAAATAAAATCTGCATTAACATTCTACTTTTACAAAAATTTATCTCAGTTTAAGGAACTGTATCTTCCATGGCTTCCTGTTTCAGTGGGGTATAAAAATGAGGTAACACACATGTAAAATCCCTTTATCATCCATCACCATTGGGAAAGGCAAAGCACTCACAAATGAAGAGAGACAAATGGCTGTAGACCTTCATAAATCAGGCAATGGTTACACAATATATATGTGTATATATATACAGTGGGGAAAAAAAGTATTTAGTCAGCCACCAATTGTGCAAGTTCTCCCACTTAAAAAGATGAGAGAGGCCTGTAATTTTCATCAACAAATGAGAAGAAAATAATCCAGAAAATCACATTGTAGGATTTTTTATGAATTTATTTGCAAATTATGGTGGAAAATAAGTATTTGGTCAATAACAAAAGTTTCTCAATACTTTGTTATATACCCTTTGTTGGCAATGACACAGGTCAAACGTTTTCTGTAAGTCTTCACAAGGTTTTCACACACTGTTGCTGGTATTTTGGCCCATTCCTCCATGCAGATCTCCTCTAGAGCAGTGATGTTTTGGGGCTGTCGCTGGGCAACACGGACTTTCAACTCCCTCCAAAGATTTTCTATGGGGTTGAGATCTGGAGACTGGCTAGGCCACTCCAGGACCTTGAAATGCTTCTTACGAAGTCACTCCTTCGTTGCCCGGGCGGTGTGTTTGGAATCATTGTCATGCTGAAAGACCCAGCCACGTTTCATCTTCAATGCCCTTGCTGATGGAAGGAGGTTTTCACTCAAAATCTCACGATACATGGCCCCATTCATTCTTTCCTTTACACGGATCAGTCGTCCTGGTCCCTTTGCAGAAAAACAGCCCCAAAGCATGATGTTTCCACCCCCATGCTTCACAGTAGGTATGGTGTTCTTTGGATGCAACTCAGCATTCTTTGTCCTCCAAACACGACGAGTTGAGTTTTTACCAAAAAGTTCTATTTTGGTTTCATCTGACCATATGCCATTCTCCCAATCCTCTTCTGGATCATCCAAATGCACTCTAGCAAACTTCAGATGGGCCTGGACATGTACTGGCTTAAGCAGGGGGACACGTCTGGCACTGCAGGATTTGAGTCCCTGGCGGCGTAGTGTGTTACTGATGGTAGGCTTTGTTACTTTGGTCCCAGCTCTCTGCAGGTCATTCACTAGGTCCCCCCGTGTGGTTCTGGGATTTTTGCTCACCGTTCTTGTGATCATTTTGACCCCATGGGGTGAGATCTTGCGTGGAGCCCCAGATCGAGGGAGATTATCAGTGGTCTTGTATGTCTTCCATTTCCTAATAATTGCTCCCACAGTTGATTTCTTCAAACCAAGCTGCTTACCTATTGCAGATTCAGTCTTCCCAGCCTGGTGCAGGTCTACAATTTTGTTTCTGGTGTCCTTTGACAGCTCTTTGGTCTTGGCCATAGTGGAGTTTGGAGTGTGACTGTTTGAGGTTGTGGACAGGTGTCTTTTATACTGATAACAAGTTCAAACCGGTGCCATTAATACAGGTAACGAGTGGAGGACAGAGGAGCCTCTTAAAGAAGAAGTTACAGGTCTGTGAGAGCCAGAAATCTTGCTTGTTTGTAGGTGACCAAATACTTATTTTCCACCATAATTTGCAAATAAATTCATTAAAAATCCTACAATGTGATTTTCTGGATTTTTTTCTCTCAATTTGTCTGTCATAGTTGACGTGTACCTATAATGAAAATTACAGGCCTCTCTCATCTTTTTAAGTGGGAGAACTTGCACAATTGGTGGCTGACTAAATACTTTTTTCCCCACTGTATATATATATACATATACCACTAACAACTATTATGGCAACAATTAAGAAGTTTAAAACCACTGGCGCAGTGGTGAAGTTGCCTGGTAAAGGACCCAAGTGTATCTTGTCCCTACTCACGGTGAGGAAGACGGTTTGATTTTATGGGGCGGTTTTGCTTCCACTGGTCCTAGGGCCCTTGTTAAGGTCAACGAACAGTATCATGAACTGTACAAAGTACAGGGACAGTTGTTTGGCTAAAACTTGGATCTTCCAGCAAGACAATGACCCCAAGCACACATAAAAATCCACAAAGAAATGATTAATTTACCAAACAAATTACATTTTGCAATGGCCATCTCAGTCTCCCGACTTGAACCCCATTGAAAACCTGAGGTTTGAACTGAAGAGGGTAGTCCATAATCTCAGACCGAAGGATATCAAGGATCTGGAAAGATTATGTATGGAGGAATGGTCTATGATCCTTCCCAATGTGTTATTTAATCTCATAAAACATTCAATATAGCTCAGGTTTTGTATTATTTATGTTATTCAGTCTTGGGTGACAATGATTTTGGAGGTGTTACTTAAAAGTAATTATAAATGAACAGTGTAAAACAATATATCAGCAGTTTGTGATAAAATAAATATAATATAGAGTAATTCCATACATTGAGTAAGTTCATACAACGCACAAGAATAAACGTTTCTAACTATCAACATATTAAAAATATTACAATTTCAATGATACAATAGTTTTCAATACATTCATACATATTATGCTTTATACATTTCTTATAAGATAAGAGTAACAAGTATTCAATGAAAACATTACAACTGTATTTTCAAATAACTTATATTCTCAATTTGCCACATTGATAGTCAGTGCAGCAGAGCAGAGGATGTCTGTTGTAGGGCATCAGGCCTTCCAACCCCATTGATCCTCTGGAGACAGCATGTCAAGCTAAATTGTGTTTCCTCAGTGTATCTCCCTGCCCGAGTACAATTTACACATTTCCTGTTGTTCTGTAAAACAGATAAGACGGGCCTTTTTGTAAGGACTTTTCTTTTCAACATCTCAGAAGGGAAGCTCAACAGAACAGAATACCTGTGAGCCTCTCAGGCACAATGTCATGGTGTGACATACTAACACAGGTTTTTATATTTTTAAATGTTTTTAACCTTTATTTTACCAGGTTAGTCTCATTGATATTAAAATTCTATTTTGCAATAGAGGCCTGGCCAAAATAGCAGCAAAATACTACCAAAATACTATGCTTCTCATACTATTTCAGAGTAAAACAGACTTACAGCTCTATTCCAGTCTAACATGCATATACTATTAATTATGCAGAATAGACAGGTTTCAATAGTTTGACAGAAGCCATTCATATCCAAGGCTTTGTTGTATATCTGCATGAGAGTAGGTGTGGACATGAAAACCCCCCACATTTTCTTTGACTCTCTCTATGACAGTCACTTTAGATACTGACTGTAACCCTTCTCTCTCTGTAAAACCCTTGATCAATACTGAGAGTTGGGTTGATGTAATTGCCTTTTCTGAGTACTAGTACTGAGAAACACAGATAAAGTATGCCTTTGCAAAACTGTCACTAAGGTAAAGCATAATGGTTTTGTGAGAACCCTGTACAGTAGGTATTCTGTGGTAGATTATCTTACCTTTCAGGAGTAGTCCAACCTCCTCACTGTCTTCTACTGCCACTGGCTTGAGGAGGAGGGCAAAGAAGATCGCCATGCCAATCACCTGAGAATAAACCCAAGAATCAAATGAAATTCTTGTTTTTACATCTGCTGATAATTGACTGATTGAACAGAACTTCAGGACTATGTTCTTCATGTAAGATATAGAGCCCTGGTCTTACCTTAAGAGGCTGCATGATGAAGATGCTCTGGAAGAGGGACATGGCCAAAGAGATAACCCACTGGATGGACTTCTCCTTCCCATAGGAAAAGCCGTACATCAGGGTGAAGTACGTGGACACAACACTGATGGAGACGAGCAAGAACCAGCCCACGAACACAAACCACCAGGGTAGCCAGCAGCTTGAGCTTTTCCTTTTCTCCTTAGCAACACGGGCAGGACTTGGAGAGGAGTCACAGAGGAAACACAAGTCTGTTTAGGTACTTGGTCAGAGTAATGTATGACAACGATATTCACACAAATACAGAGAAATTCAACTGTATTGGAAATTGAGAGGAAGGGAATGACGTGTAAAGTGTTTTTTTGAAAAGCCAATCTTTTAATGTTATTTCTATTCCCCTCTCTGCACAAGTATATTGTCCAACCTGTAAGCCATGTGGCTGGTAAAAACCATCTCAGACGTCTTCAGTAGCAGGTGGACGGTGTTCAGGATGTGTTGACGGGCCTCTGGGGTGGGGAAGGCACTCTCATCCAGCCGCTCCAGGCACATGGACAGGTGGTGGAGGAAGTACATGACAAACTTGCTGCAGTAGACCCAGTGTGGGTCACTCTCACTCAACCCTAGTGATACGAAGGCAGATATGTCAAATTTCAAGACATCTCCAACAATTACAATGATATCAAAACCTGTGTGAACTGGAATTACGTGACTGCAATTCCAACTATTGCGTTAATGTGACTTCTAAGGTTGCTCTTGCAGTGTCAGTGAAGCACCTTGCATAAGCTGAATGACCCCTTGCACTCTGTCCAAGGCTGAGCAAAGGTCATCGCATGACTCCGGCTTTTTCTCTAGCTCAGGCACTTTGTTCCTCTGGCTCTTACAGAGCAGATTCACCATCTCCTCTGTGTCCTAGATAGGGACACAGTACACAGGAATACAGTACTTAAGGACAGAACAACTTATTGGTTGCTATAACCAATAATATATCGTATGGCCTTGAAGGTAAGACAAAGACACAGCTTAAAGGAATAAACAAAGGGAGTGTTTGAAGGTTATAGATAAAGTATGGAGCTGAACTATAACACAGCAACAACACTTTCTTTTGAAAATGTAAAGAGAGGACCTTAAGAATGGTTGGCATGGTAACAGCAATGGGTTTCAGGCCCTGCATATCGTGGGTTTTCTCCTTTGGTTGGACGAATCGTGGCTTGATACTGCGGAATATGGTGATGATGAGGATGTTGATGGGGAACATGAGCAAACCGCTTTCCACCCCCACCATGATCTCCTCCCAAGTGACCTCTAACGAACCTGGGACAAGAAAACACACACCATTATGGAGTCAAGGCACAATAACAGAGGTTATCTCACTCAATATATAATTCAATGTCTGAACACTTGTTGTGTTGTTCTGGGTCAAGTATGTCTCAGCCATATGAAAGGTTTATCAAGGGCTTGGGGTCATTGAATAACCACTATGTGCTGTGTGACAAGGTCTTTCAGGGCTGGTTAGTTGAAAGAATGTGGCTGAAACGTTGTCCATTGAAGGGTTATGAGGAGCCATCCACTGCCTACAACTACTAGTAACTCTGTGAACACCAAGGACAAAAAAGCCTTGAATGGGACCTGGCATTTATAACTGAGACAAGTCCTTGTCTTTGATACTTAACGCAGCTGCATCTAAAAAGTCAGATATGTTATCATCCATATTGCAGGCTAATCGTAATTCCCATGTATTGCACTGCTCTCTTTTTACTGTAGAAAATACTTTTTCCGGTAGCCAAAATGTCCCAATTCTATGTGAGTGGAGAATAAAATTGCCCATCCTTATCAGAGGCAGCTCATTAGCTGTGGGCTATGAACGGCACAGTCACAAAAGAGGACTGATTAACTCACCCACAAGGACTTATCCAGTTCCCAATATAATGTTGTATCTCTATGGATTTACCAATGGTGAAGATAACAGGAGACTGCTGGTTTTTGGGGATCTTCCAGAAGGCGATGTTGATGGCCATGGTGCAGAGCAGGAGGCTCATGCAGCAGGACACCCTCTGTGCTCGGGTGAAGGGGCTACGCCAGGGAGGGTCTACGATGGACACCCAGATGTGCTGATCTCTGAAGCCTGTCGACGTCCTGGTCTGGAAAATATTTCTAGGACATAGAAAGTGTGGGACATTAGGGGATGACCAGGGTGGAAGTCATGGATATTACTTTGGAAAAGCAGACTAGGATACAAGGGTTCAGAATTAACAATCCATGACACATTGCAAGATGTTTGATCTTGCTTAGAAATCCTCTACATAAATATTGTAACATTGTACTCTACTGGTGGTCAGTCACCTAAAGCTTCTGATCTCATTCTTCTTGGCAGCATTGAGGGTCTTCTTGGTCAGCCCCTTCCCTCTGTCGGAGCTCAGCCATGATGAGGACAGGAAGTGCCAAACCTTCTGTGTCTGCAGGTCTTGGATTGTCACCTTGTTGAGATACCTGGTGGGAGGAAACGTGACATCACACTCAGGAAACTGTGTATTATTCCCTCAGTGTAGAGATAGAGATTCCTAGAAAAGAAAACAAGTCCCTGCCAGCATAGCAGGGGTTGCAATGTTTTTCGTTGTGGTATTTAAAGGCCCAGGGCAGTCAAAACCTTGATTTTCCTGTGTTTTATATTTCCACACTATGAGGTTGGAAAAATACTGTGAAATTGATGATAATGCCTTTTAGTGTAAGAGCTGTTTAAAAAGACAGCCTGGAATTTCAGCCTGTTTTGGTGGGATGGAGTTTTGGCCTGCCTGGTGACAATAGACCAATAAGAAAGAGAGTTCCAAACCTCTCTCCCAATAACAGCTATTTTTCCCCTCTTAGCAAAATTCTTTCAATTTTCATTGAAAACAATCAAGGTACTTAATTGTTACCCAGAAATGATTTGATATTGAGATCAAAACGGCAGCATTGGACCTTTAAGACAGGTGTTAAACAGCCAGTTAAAGGGGCATTTTAGGAGAGGAGGAGGCAAAGATAATATTTTGAAGTGTCATTGTAATGAAACTCAACCAGGTCTCCTGGGGTGAGGGGAGCAAAGCTTGATAATGTCACCCCTAAACTACTTTAACAGCCCAGTATTTATAGGTCCTAGTTGTCCCTGCAGGTTCTTAACAGAACCTAAGAGTTCAGTGTGCCACAAATCATTTTTAAACATGCCAATGGAAAGTATGGAGTGATTTCAAAAAGATCTTGACTTAAACAAAAGTCATAATAATTACAAGGATGATGGTGTGATCTGCCCTGCTGCTTACCAGGAAGGGTGCCCCCCAGAGTTGTCATGGCACAGCTGGATGCCCGTCAGCTCCCCTAGGGGAAAGGGTGTGGTCACCAGGAACAAGTCCACACCCCTTCTCTCAAATACTGGTTTATCAGGGTCACTTAGGTGGTGGGGCTCGCTTTCCCCCTCTGTGCCAAACAACTTGACTGTAACCTACATAAAAAAATACTCTGATTAGGAGCATGGATACTGGTATTGATATTCCTATGCTAAGTAAACTGACCACAGAAATGAATGAAGGATCTATTCAGTTACCACCCCATCTTACATTGGCAGAGGTACCCGCCCCTCTCCGACTGCCAGTCTGGACATTCAGTAGGTAGTTATAACTGGCACATGGGTGGTTATCCTTCAGGAGTGTCATCTTCCTCTGCGAACAAAACAAGTGTTTCAGTGAGTGTGTGTGTATGTGTGTGTGTGTGTGTGTGTGTTTGTACACGCCTTGATAGACTCACCCTGGTGAGTGCCCTCCTGTCTGCATAGCAGGCCCAGAGCAGAGTGACCAGGTACAGGCCAAAGAAGGCAGAGAGCAACACCACCACCACATAGTTCTCATTCACTTTTGAAAAGTACTGAACTGTAAGCGACACGTCCACGTAGTTGGGCATCACAATGAAAGAGCTCCCAAACGATGTCAGGTGGTTACACAGACAATGTGTCATCCTGGGAGTTGACTGTATACCCACCTAGAACAAGACAACACAGACAAACCCAATGTCACAAACACACATACCTACACTGACCAATTGGGTTTGTTCATAAACTGATGTCAGCAGCCTCACCCAGCAGCCAGCTATGCTCCAGGTCAGCTGTTTAGTGTTCCAGTACATGCACTTAGTGGTGAAGGTGGTGATCTGTAGTGTCAGGCCCTTGCTCCACGTTGCGTTAAACAGACTGGCATTCACATACCAGGTGCCTATTTCCTTTTCCATCATCTCAGGGGTGACCAGCCAGCGATAACCCTCTGAAAGACCACAGTAGGCTATGAACATGGCTTACTCTGTACCACCCAGACTAAGAAAGCAAACCAACAGTACCTTTGAGAGCCTGACCTCCAATTACAGTGTGAAATGTCGGACCGACATGTCTTAAAGCTTGTGAGTCACCATGAATATCAAAGTAGTATGTGAATCTACGTACATACCAGTCAGCTAGATTGACTGAAAGCAGAAGCACAGCGGATGTATTGTTATGCCTAGCAGTAATTATGGTGGTAAAATCCTCCTCTACCTGTTTGTCTCAGGACGGTACGGTGTTTATAATGGGTGTCATTGGGTGGGGAGCCCAGGCCCAGCAGCAGCTGTAGGGACACATTGACACTGGGCTCTACGGTGAATATGACTGTGATGTTGGGGTCTGTAGTATTGAAAGAGGTCCCAACCCGAGCCCCTTCCTCCAAGGATACAGTCGTGCCAGAGAGCACAGGAGCATCTGGGCGTGGCAGAATGATCTATAGAGAAGGGAGAGAAACAACCAAACCTATTTACATTGGTTTCCTCATCTTTGTTAGGGAAACGAGGATGAAATGACAGCAGATTAAAGTTAAAGAAGTTGGCCTATCCTGTAGCCTACCTCAATTAGCTCTGTCAATTTTTGTACACTGATTTCCTTCAATCCATCCCTTAGTACAATAGTACACACTGTTCCTGTGATATTTTCAGTCGACGGAAATGGGTTGCCTATAAAAGTGGTCACCTGAGAGGAATAAAAAAAATATCAGAATAAAATACTATTTGCACAACAAAACAGCATCATCAATGTTGTTTATCGTACAGACCTGTACATTAACAACTGAGAGGTTTTTCAGAGAGGAATTCAATGCAGAGAAAGATGGAAGCTTGATGTATGCATCGTCCTCTGACCCTAGAACCTTGTTATCCATTTGTGATGGGGTGAGGCTGAGGGAGACGAGACAAGAGTCAGATGGCTCACATTCAAGTAGAGGACAGCAAGACGCATAGTTTTACTGGTGCTAAGTAGAACCATATATGGTTCTTTGATTTGTCCCCATAGGGGAACCCTTTTTGTTGCTAGGTAGAAACCTCTATGAAGGGTTCTGCCTAGAACCCTTTGATCCTCTAAAGGTTCTATCTAGAACCCTCTATGAAGTGTTCTACCGAGAACCCTTATATCTTTGAAGAGTTCTTCCTAGAACCCTCAATGAACGGTTTCCACCAGTCTTATAATCCTTTAAATTAAACTCTTTATGACAATACATTACATTTATCATAAGGCCTTTCTTTGAGGGCTTAGTTATACCCTAACACAGTGGTGTTAAGAAACTCCTGGTTTACAGGCCACATTATCCTGGCTTGCAAAGTGATGTGTAGTTCCTATTGGAATCCAGCCAGAGTGAGGATATCCAACAATTGGCACTTTCAATCGCCCACAACTCCTGAATCAACACTGGAAATTATTAATGGAATACCAGATAAATACACAAATATTCCCATATAGGTACAGTTTAAAACATTCTCACACCAATCTTTTTACATTTATCAGATTACTCAAACTCCGAATGCTAAAATTTAATAAAAATAAAAATAATAATAAACCTTACTCAGATTAAGAAGGGTTCTATGTAGAACTACGGTTATGAGTATGAAAAAGGTTCTAGGTAGAACTATTTGCCTTACAAAAAACCATTGTCTTTCAAAAAGGTTTCTTCAGATGAAAATGGTTCTTTGTAGAACCCTATCCCTCCGCAAAGAACCATTTTAGAACCCTTTTTTATAAGATTGTAGAATTGGAGGCTATACCAATGAGTGAGATGGAGGAGCCCCGGGTTGTAAACACTAACCTGATCTGGTAGATGCTGCCTGTTGGGTGCTTCATGAAGAAGGGCTCATTAGATTCTGTGGTCACCACTAAGCTTACTGCCTTATAAATCTCAAAGGCCAAATCAAACATTTCCTTGTCCTGTTTGAAGACAGCAGAACATCAGCGAAATGCCCTATCTATGACCTCCACTTTTGTCATATGTCCCAACATTAAAAACAGATGTATACTGTTGGTTTACAGTAGTATGTAGGCATACATTAACATTTTACATGCACCTACTGTGGAATAAAGATGAAAGTTATAATTGCTTGACCCACCACATTAGTGTCACTGTCCACGCCACATCTTTTCATTTTGAGGAGTATGACTCCCCCAGCGCAGTCGATGATGAGGCTAGAAGTCGTGTTATCTAATTTCAAATTACTTGGAAACAGTAGCTGGGCTCCCTGTAGTAGAAGCTCAAGGTATTTTATCTGCTGAAGAAGGGAACACAGGTCAGGCCCAAATTAACCAGATTAAGCACTATCACTTATTTAATCATATTCACTGTTTGCTGATTTGATAACAATACATCTCTGTGGTGAGAGAGAGCACTTTGACTGAAGGTTCCAGTGGCCCTAAACTCTGTAATCTACTCCACTGACCACACCCCTCTTACTACATGTCCATCGTCATTGTGATACTTTACCCCGTTGGCGTCTGTAGGCTCTCCTATAGCCATTTCCATTCTTTCCAGTTCCATTTGAGCCTCCTGAAACGAAACAGAGGATAAGACTATAAAACTCCCAACCACTGAAAACTATAATTGTGACAAATATCACACTGCACTTTTAACACAGCAGCATTTCTGACCTTGAGGAGCTCATCCATATTGGTCACCTTATTCTCCATGCTAGACAGACTCCTTGACATACCTGTAGGATAAGAGAGAGAGAGGGGGGGGGGAGAGAGAGAGAGAGGGGGGGAGAGAGAGAGAGAGAGAGAGAGGGAGAGAGAGAGAGAGAGAGAGAGAGGGGGGGAGAGAGAGAGAGAGGGAGAGAGAGAGAGAGAGGGGGGGGGGGGGAGAGAGAGAGAGAGAGAGAGAGAGAGAGAGAGAGAGAGAGAGAGAGAGAGAGAGGGAGAGAGAGAGAGCGAGAGAGCGAGACGTTTAGTTCATGGAAGTACATGATTGGTTAAAACGGTGAAACAAATTTGCCACCATACTTCCCACCAACTCACGGTTGACTTTAATTTGATGGCTTCTCTGGAGTCTTGATTTGCCACTTACTCCTTGTTTGTCCTATGGAAGTCAACAAGAACCATTCAAAATCATAATACCTTTACTGACACTGCACCATAGGATTACAACAACGGATAAAGCCCACTAATAAAAGCCACTTACCATACTCTTTGATGCATTTGAAGAGAAATTCAAATCTGTAGAACAAGCACAAATTTCATGCAGGATATCATTGAGGCCTCTACACTAAATAAGGAAAGAAAACGTTGCAACATATCTGTTTACAATAAGAATCAGGACACACTATATTTTTTTAAGGCATGTTAAAATGGGGTTACTGAAGGTGTTGTACCCAGGGTGCAGAGGTATCCACGCCGGGCACTGCAGTTGGTTGAGGTCACCAGCTGAAAGGGATCCATCATCACATATGTGCAGAGGAGCGGGGTACTCCCATTCCCCTTAGAAGTACCATTCTCTCCTGTAGCATTATACACCACATACACATGAAACAATTATTTGAAAAGCTATGAAATGTACTGTTTTCCTTATAATACTGTTATTTTAATATTCTGTTTTCCAACAACAATGTTTTATTTAAAATGTCCTTATATTATAGCTGATGGATCAAGTGTGAAAGCTTGGTTCTAAGCTTACCCTATGGCTATGTTCCAAGACTATGGTGGAAATATGTTATATTATATGAGCTTATGAAAATAATGGATTTCGCTGATATCATTTGATACTGATAATCTGTCAATAGTGAAGACATGTGCTTCTCACATGGTAGCTGTCAGAGTTTCCAGTTAAGACATGCTTGTCATTTACAAAGTGCCTCTGTACAGCTCAGAAATTCCTTTATGACCATAAGCAGTGGTTTAATTATGATTACTAAACTTTAGCATTTAATTACATTTACATTTACATCATTTAGCAGACGCTCTTATCCAGAGCGACTTACAAATAGGTGCATTCACCTTATAGCCAGTGGGATCACCACTTACAAATTCAATTCAATTCTCATGGTTCACAGAGAGCTTAAACCGGCAATCAGCAGTTGAAACAATAACAAAGCGTAATCCCCGCCACTGTTTCACTAAAAAGCTGAGGGATGGGGCTAGAGAAATGTACCCACTGGGCAAAAACTGGTTGAATCTATGTTGTTCCCACATAATTTCAACAAAAAAATTCAAGGTGATGAAGTTGAATCAATGTGAAAAACTGATTGGATTATTTAAAAAGTCATCAACGTAAGGGCATTTTGTCATTTTTTTCACCCAACTTTTAATATAAACTCAATGACATGGTGACATTTTTCTTTTGATTTCATGTTGAATTCATGTAAGTTGACAACTCAACCAAATGTAAATCAAAACTTGACGCGGAACTGATATCTGTGTCCAGTGGGTAACCACTGTCAAATTAATAGACAGGCCTATGAACACAAGGACTGGCCATCCATGATATCAACGTTATAGTTTTAAACATGTTTTGAGGCTATACAGTGTTTTGTTTTACATTTAGTTTGTTTACAAACATTGGAGTAAAACAAGCTTATATTTTGGGTTTTGATAGGGGTACGACACTTGAACTGAGCTCATGAGGCATTTATAAGTCATATTCTTCAAGAATCAATGGATACATATAATTAATTTATAATTTATGTGGTCCTCTGTAGCTCAACTGGTAGAGCACGGCGCTTCAAATCAAATCAAATCAAATCAAATTTTATTGGTCACATGCGCCGAATACAACAGGTGCAGACATTACAGTGAAATGCTTACTTACAGCCCTTAACCAACAGTGCATTTATTTTAAACAAAAAAAGTAAGAATAAAACAACAACAAAAAAAGTGTTGAGAAAAAAAGAGCAGAAGTAAAATAAAGTGACAGTAGGGAGGCTATATATACAGTAAAATAAAGTGACAGTAGGGAGGCTATATATACAGGGGGGTACCGTTGCAGAGTCAATTTTAATCGTCCATTTTATTTTATCTTATTTGTGCTTGTAACGCCAAGGTAGTGGGTTCGATCCCCGGGACCACCCATACACAAAAATTTATGCACGCATGACTGTAATTCGCTTTGGATAAAAGCGTCTGCTAAATGGCATATTATTATTATAAGTCCAAAAATATATGTAGCTACAGCAGATTGCCCAGTAATTTTTCAATTAGAGCTATAGAGAAATCAGTGTCAAACAAAACTTCTGCAAAAGAAAGGGTGCAGCCTGGAACCATAGTATAGAGTGGTTTTCTAGTGGTTTACCAGTATTTTTACTCACCAATCACCGGCCCCTGGTACTGCCCTAACACCCCCGTAGCTACCCACCAAGTGAGGTTCTCTGTGTGTCTCTCTTTTGAGAAGTCCTGAAGAAAGCTCTTAGTCTTGCAGTTCAGGGCCCTCAGAAGTTTCCCTCCTCGCTCCTTGCAGGACTCCTGGGCTTGAGACCAACTCTTTGGCTTTTGAGAAAACTCATAGGCCATATTCCTGAACACATGTTTGAATTCTATAGAAGTGGCATTATCTGCATCATCTTCACTGCATGGTGTACTGACGGTAGATACAATCCCAACAGAAATCCACAAAAAGAAAGAGGCTTGTATGAACAAATCCATTATAGGTGGTAGAGCTATGGTAGCCTACAAACTGCAACAAGTACTGCTCTCAGAAGAAAGGCACACTGCCCATCTTATGGAAATTAGAAAGCTTTCTTTAGAAAAACGGTGAATACACTCTTACTACATTAGGAAAATCACTGCAGACACTCAAACAACATGCAAAGTGAAAAAGTGCCTTTACGTCACTCAAGGGCAGAAATGTTGAAGAAAAACCTTTCCCAATCTACTCCACTTTACAAGTCAATTTGATGTAGCCTAATATTGACATTGAACAGGGTTGTAACAATACATCTTTGGTTTTCAATTGGTTTATGAAATTAATTTAGGCTCATACGCTATCCTTTAATTTTAATCGTCCATTTTATTTTATCTTATTTGTGCACATTTATGCAGAGAATTACTAGAGTTACTAATGAGTCCTTTGTCATATTCATATTAATTTGTTATATTCATCATAACAAATTGTAATGTTTATTATGCAGAATCATCATTGAACTCATCATTGTGGTCCTCTGTAGCTCAATTGGCAGAGCATGACGCTTGTAACGCCAGAGTAGTGGGTTCGATCCCCGGGACCACCCATACGTAAAAATGTATTCACACATGACTGTAAGTCGCTTTGGATAAAAGCGTCTGCTAAATGGCATATTATTATTATTTAACTCTTATTTGACATTTTCAGAGCTGCCTTTGAACTATCGCGAGATTACATTCAGGAAGTGATTCTCGGCAATGTGAGAGAAATGCTTCCAGACATTTTCAAAGTGATATAACATCCATGGCGGGACAGCTGAAGGTAACATCATTGATCAAACAGTGATGTTTTAATCGTTTGTATTTGTCATGAACAATGTTTTGACTATTTGGTAAGCGAAACTGGACAGTAGCCACTTCACGTTAGCTACTACAGTCAGAGTGTTGTTGAATGAAGTGAGCTTGCTAACTTTGCTTGCTACCCTGTGGCTAGTTAGCTTGTTCTTGTAACAAGTCTTTGTTAAGTGATAAGCTAGTTAACTGTTTGCTGGATGCTGAATGACTAGACAGACTCAGGCATGCTGAATTATACCCACTGGGTTGTACGCATGGGTTGTTAAAAGCTGGTAGTCTCTCTGGGTATTCTGGTTCACTCTCCCTCATCTAGTGATTGAACAATTATTGCAATTTCACCTGATGTGCTTCAACAACAGTATGCCAATTAGTAAACATCATATTTCAGTTTATTCCCATCACATTGTTTAATTTTTTGTTTGCAGCGTCTGAAGGACGCAGTGAAGATCATAGGGTCCGGCAGCGTCCTGTTTGTCTCCTACCTTACCGCTGTGGGAGATGAGCGCTTCTACGCCAACCAGCTCATGCCCTTGCTGCAGAGGATTATGGGAGCAGAGACAGCCCATGTCATGGCTGTGAGGTTCATCGGCCTGGGTCTGGTGCCTCAGAACCACTACCAGGACCCAGCATCACTGGTTAGTGTGGAAGGAGGTGTCCTCTAGCCTGGCATGCAAACTGATTTTGCTATGTTCGGGCTGGTTTGACCTGGCTAGGTTCATTCCTGTTTTGACTCCTCACTTACACTGAATTGCCTTTGTGCTGGTGTAAGATTAGAACGGAATGTATGCTTTGTTTGAGATTACCTTCACTCCCACTGTCTCATAACTCAACTAGCTAGTCAAATCTAATTTTAAACCTTTTTAATCTAAGTTGTGACTGTTCTTTTGGTCACTGTGTACTTCCATGGAATTTAGGCAACATTTATACCTGGTGTTGTTAATTCTTATCTCCAGGAAGTGAACGTCATGGGCCTTAAGTTCAAGAACCCCATAGGGATAGCAGCAGGATTTGACAAGCATGGGGAGGCTGTTGACGGGCTGTATAGACTAGGCTTTGGCTTCGTGGAGGTGGGGACCATCACCCCCAAACCCCAGGAGGGGAACCCCAAACCACGTGTGTTCAGACTGACCACTGACCAGGCGGTCATCAACCGGTACGGTTTGAATGAATAAGACATGGCTACTGAACCATGGCATGGCTGACTGTCATTCATTATAGACAAATGTTTTTAGCTTGTGAATTCTGTGTTGTTATCAGGGTGTTACACTGCCACCTCCTTGCGCTCGCTTTCATACTCTGAAAGGTGCTGTGAAATGAGATGCCATGGCATGGTTATACATATTCATGAGTTGTTAGAACACAGTACTTTGCGTATATGAAAGGACATATTGGTTGTCAGAGAAGTTCATCCTAAGCTCAAGAAAAAGCAGCCCAGATCCAAACGTAAATCAGGTATTTGTAAATAATTGTTACACAGTAAAGAAGTCTGCATGTTGTCATGGCTGTCTATGCTTGCTTGACATCGTTCTAAACATTTAAGAGCAAACCACTGGGGAAAAAAAATCTGAACCATCCCATTTTCTTCAGGGATGGGAGCGATAATTTTCTGTAATTTTCTTAAGTGTTTTGAATAGCAAATTCTAAACAGGCTGACTGACGTTGACACTGCCCTAGCACAACAACATACACTACCGGTCAAAAGTTTTAGAACACCTACTCATTCAAGGGTTTTTCTTTATTTTTACTATTTTCTACATTGTAGAATAAAAGTGTTAAACAAATATTTTATATTTGAGATTCTTCAAATAGCCACCGTTTGCCTTGATGACAGCTTTGCACACTCTTGGCATTCTCTCAACCAGCTTCACCTGGAATGCTTTTCCAACAGTCTTGAAGGAGTTCCCACATATGCTGAGCACTTGTTGGCTGCTTTTCCTTCACTCTGCCGTCCGACTCATCCCAAACCATCTCAATTGGGTTGAGGTCGGGGGATTGTGGAGGCCAGGTCATCTGATGCAGCACTCCATCACTCTCCTTCTTGGTAAAATAGCCCTTACACAGCCTGGAGGTGTGTTGGGTCATTGTCCTGTTGAAAAACACATGATAGTCTCACTAAGCCCAAACCAGATGGGGTGGCGTATCGCTGCAGAATACTGTGGTAGCCATGCTGGTTAAGTGTGCCTTGAATTCTAAATAAATCACAGACAGTGTCACCAGCAAAGCACCCCCACACCATAACACCTCCTCCATGCTTTATGGTGGGGTGGGAAATACACATGCGGAGATCATCCGTTCACCCACACCGCGTCTCACAAAGACACGGCGGTTGGAACCAAAAATCTCAAATTTGGACTCCAGACCAAAGGACAAATTTCCATTGCTGGTGTTTCTTGGCCCAAGCAAGTCTCTTCTTCTTGGTATTCTTTAGTAGTGGTTTCTTTGCAGCAATTCAACCATGAAGGCCTGATTCACACAATCTCCTCTAAACAGTTGATGTTGAGATGTGTCTGTTACTTGAACTTTGGGAAGCATTTATTTGGGCTGCAATTTCTGAGGCTGGTAACTCTAATGAACTTATCCTCTGCAGCAGAGGTAACTGGGTGTTCCATTCTTGTCGCGGTCCTCATGAGAGCCAGTTTCATCATAGTGCTTGATGGCTTTTGCGACTGCATTTATTATTTTTTTAACCTTTATTTAACTATGCAAGTCAGTTAAGAACAAATACTTATTTACAATGATGGCCTACCCCGGACAACTTGTGCGCTGCCCTATGGGACTCCCAATCACAGCCGGATTGTGATACAGCCTGGAATCGAACCAGGGTCTGTAGTGACGCCTCTAGCACTAAGATGCAGTGCCTTAGACTGCTGCGCCACTCGGGAGGCCAGGAAAATCACTTGAAGAAACATTAAACGTTTTTGACATTTTCCGTATTGATTGACCTTCATGTCTTAAAGTAATGATGGACTGTCGTTTCTCTGCTTATTTGAGCTGTTCTTGCCATAATATGGACTTGCTCTTTTACGAAATAGGGCTATCTTCTTTATACCCCCCTACCTTGTCACAACACAACTGATTGACTCAAACGCATTAAGAAGGAAATAAATTCCACAAATTAACTTTTAAGAAGGCCACCTGTTAATTGAAATGCATTCCAGGTGACTACCTCATGAAGCTGGTTGAGAGAATGCCAAGAGTGTGCAAAGCTGTCACCAAAGCAAAGGGTGGCTATTTGAAGAATCTCAAATTTAAAATATATTTGGATTTGTTTAACACTTTTTTGGTTACTACATGATTCCATATATGTTATGTCATAGTTTTGATGTCTTCACTGTTATTCTAAAATGTAGAAAATAGTAAAAATAAAGAACCCCTTGAATGAGTAGGTGTTCTAAAACCTTTGACCGATAGTGTAGTTGGGTTAATACAGTGAGCTCCAAAAGTATTAGGACAATGACAATTGTGTTGTTGTTTAGGCTCTGTATTGGGACAATGACTATGTGGTTAAAGTGCAGACTGTCAGCTTTAATTTGAGGGTATTTTCGTCCATATCAGGTGAACCGTTTAGAAATTACAGCACTTTCTGTACGTAGTTTCCCCATTTTAGGGGACCAAACGTATTGGGACAAATTCACTTACAGTATGTATATTAAAGTAGTAAAACGTTTAGTATTTGATCCCATATTCATAGCACACAATGACTATATCAAGCTTGTGACTACACACATTTGTTGGATCCATTTGCTGTTTGTTTTGGTTGTTTCAGATTATTTTGTGCCCAATAGAAATTAATGGTAAATAATGTATTGTCTCATTTTGGTAAATTTTATTGTAAATAAGAATAGAATATGTTTCTAAACACTTCTACATTAATGTGGATCCTACCATGATTATGGATAATTGTCATGTGAATTTCTATCTCTAATTCAACCTAAGCTTGAATCATTACCAGAGGTTGTAAGGCTCTGGTTTTAATCATCAATGTATCAAGGTCCACAACCCACAAGTATTATCTTTATATTTATTCATGGAGAGCTCTGACGCCAAAAACACAAACATACGATTTTATACCTCCTGAACTTGACTCCTCCCACCTTTAGGTGGCTTTTCTAAACAGTTTCCGCCTTCCCCTTCACCCTTGAATGTTTAGTACCGCCCCCTCTATTAGTGGGTTGACACTACATGATAATTCTAACATTTATACTGTATTTGGGGTGAAATCCTTTAGTCATTATTCTTAAAATCCAAATTAATCTAACAATCCACCCCTTTGACTAAATATTCCCACATTCAGGATAAATGTATTTTACAAGCATGATTAATCTCAGAGATCACATCAGAACTAATAAACATTTCATCCAATTGCGGTCTTTCAGGGTCCAAATCCTCGTCATCCACCAAGCCTGGAGGATAGTTTTTCACATTCCCCTGGTCAGAGTCCGGAGTCAGTCCATCTCTCATTGTTTAGATACTGCATTTCACCAACACCTGACTCACCAATCCTCGGACACAGGGAACAAGACAACAACCACATAATACAAGAATACCCATACAAACACTGACCGCTCCTAAGATGGTGGCTGCTAGGGTTTTCCATTTACCAAATATTTCATCAAACCACCCTATCCACAATGTACTAACTTCTGAGTTCAGTTCATCCTTCACTTAGTGCAGTTAATTCTGTAAGAGCTCTGGTGACTGTCCCATCCAGTGTGGTGTTGTTAGGGATAAATGTGCAACAATGGCTTATCTTTCTATAGACACCGGCCCTTTCTGCCTGATCTAGAACCAACCTCTACTAAGTTATGAGCGGGATGGCGGATAATCGCTCAGAGATCCCCTTTACTGCATCTCTAGTCTGATCAATAAATCGTTGTTGGTTGTAATATATATAATTTATCCAATCCATATTTTTGTTTATTGTCACCCACCAGAAAAATGTTGTAGTAAAACTCTCCCATATTTGATTCATAGCTTTGTATTCGTCTGGAACACCCCTGGGGATGCCTATACCATCTATCCAAATTGGGCTATTTCCTTCCTGACCTATATTTCTTTTTCTCACCACACATCAGTCAGAGGGATGGTTAGGCTCCTAATTTTTTTCCTCCCTTCCTTATCTAAATCAGTCACATTAATTATCTCCTTACAGCCATCAAAATCACCCAAGTTACGGGTGCCATTTCTATGTCTGTAACACTGGTATTCGCCAGGAGTTAAAGTGAATCTAGGTGGGCTGGCCCAGTATGTCAATTTTGCCAGCCCAATACCTGTGCAATTTGGCTCTTTTTGATTGGACCCCAGGTCTAATACACAGGGAAACATTGCCTTTGGCATTGGGGCGGTCAACATTGTCGGTCGCCCAATGGAGCATGCATAACAATTGGTCTCTCCCAAGGCCCTATAGCGGTGTACTTCATCCACTTTAACCAGATTCTCATCAGGGACCCCCTCCACTTCCCCTTGGTTCCATTCTTGGAGGAGAAAATCTTTCATAGTGGACGGGTTAGTCGAATTGACTCCGTCATCCCTTGACTGATTTACTCGGTCTATTGCTGTTAGTGGATTAATGACAGTACCTGTGCTTTCCATATCTTTTGACTCCATCAAATGTAATCTTAGACAAGTATCCCATCCGTATTTGTCCGTGCAAGCCCAGTAAGTTATTTTCATGTCCTCTTTAGTGACCTTTACTATCGTTACTACCATCTCCGTGGGGATGTCGTTATACCTTCTTATCCTCCATCTGGACGTCCAGCCCCCCCCCGTCTCATATCTCCGTCCCCCAGTATGTCTAAATACCTGAGCCCAGGAACAATCCGCCGAGGGAGCTGAACATAAATACAATGGGATTTTATAATCCCACCTTGCTTGCTTATCTGCCCTGATAAGATCCCTGATCCTAATTTTGAATCTTACTCCCCACCCTTCTCTGACCCCTATTTTGTAGATCACTCGTCCTTGACGGTCAGTATGTCGGGTTGCTTCCCTTTTATTTCTTAATAATGGTAAGGCCATAGCGTAATTGGTGCGAGGTGGTGGTGGATCTTGACATACCAAGACTATTGCCGAGACTATGATGCAGCTCAGGGTCACCCATATTCCCAAAAACCGCCAACCCTCTCCTGTCTTGAGTCCTTCTGCTCGGTACCACCCCATACTCACACCCTAGGAACACACTACAGTGATGATAGGTCTGGGTAGGAGATCTTCGTTGACAGAGGTGACCCCCGGACCCTGTGGCCCAGTTCTGCTCGCCAACTCTGCGTGTGCTAAGTGGTGCTTGTATGTGGTCTTACCTTCTTGCAGTGGGTAACATGGACCCAGGTTCCTCTCTCTGCTATTCTAATGGCCAAGGCGGTGACCAACATAACCTGATAGGGCCCTTCCCAACAGGCCTGCTTCCAGTTTTCCTTCTAGTGACTGGATGCTCACCAGTCACCTGGTTAGATAGTGGGTCACCTTCTCCTTTAGTTCACCTGTGGGGCACAAAACCTCTGACATACGGGTGTGGTTAATAAACTATCTTCACACATGTTCAGATTAATCTAACAATTTCTGACTGCATTCTCTTTTTAGACTGTATCTAAAACATTATTTTTTTAAAAAAGTATTTTGTCCTCTCCTTCGTATATTATTTAATCCTACAATTAGCCTCTTCCCCCCTCTTGACACATAGTTCTGCTCATGTGTCAATATTTACCACCTACCTAACATTCCCTTAGGTAATTTATCAACCAATTGCCAAGCCTTTCATTTTTGAGATTGTCTTTTGCTTCGTTATTGCTCCTCCCACTTCCTTTGTCTTTTATGGCGGCTAAATTCGACTTTCATTCAGTTCAGAATCAATTAGTAATCCAATCAATCAATCTCTTATCTTGTAAAAACACTTATGTTTAGTTCAAACTCTGTTCTACCCCAGCTCTCCCGGGCTTGACCTGAAGACTGATTGTTGGACATGACAAGTCCATATTTAGGTCACCTAAGTCTTCTGCCTAGCAACAAAGAATAAAAACCTCTATGTTCGTGATTAACCCAGTTATCTCTAATAGCCCACCAAAAAAAACCCCATCATCTTTAAATCACGACCAATGTCATATCCCTCTTTACTCTCTACCATTTGGGTAACATCCCTGATATATGTATGCCTCCCTAGAGTTCCCAATGATTTTACCATGGGCCGCCATTGCCTTCCCATAGATAAGATCACTTAATTTACCCGTATGCAGTACATAATGGAGTACCCAAGCTTTACAGCAGTCTATCCTTACCAAAAAGCTCATCATTCTTCATCTAAAAAAAATTTCTCTAGTCCCTATCTACCTGATCCTATTGCTAAATCAATGATCAAGGCAATAGTTGTCTCGCCTTAGATTGTACATTCCTCTGATTACTGCAGCTTATTCCATTAATTTAGGTTCAAATATCCCCCCAAAAAACGTTCCATGAACTGTTGAAAATCCCCTAAATTCAACATAACAACCCTTTATAAACATCATGCTGGGTGTGTTTTTTTTAATTTGAAAAACCCAATTGAAAAATAACAATCAAAGATAGTTAGGCTCAACTTAATTTGGTAGCTCCCTCTTATGACCTAAATACTGCCTAACTTCACTACTGCTCCCCCTTGCCCTGAGCAATATTCCAATGAGATAAGCTAATCTCTTTCTCCTGGTTATACATTTTGTTAACCTTCAATTACCATCCGTAATCTAAAGATGGTAGTACATACAAAACATGATACAGATATCCCCAGTCCTAACCCATGAATAATGTTTGTATCAATTTAATTCCTTATAACTAATCCATAAAATCACTCAAAATTCCTCGAGTATACAAAGATTATTTAATTGATTACTCTAAATCTGCTACATGTGATCTCATTTCAAATGATCCATTATCAATTATTTGATCCACCCCCTAAGAAAATCTCTCTCCCCTTCTATTCTGGAGTTCTACCTCTACCAGCTATTTCCCCTAGTGGCCATTAAATACTCAGCTCCCGTATGTTCTTTTTCTTACTCTATCCTGTCTACTATTCCGCTCATGATGGATTGCATCTCTCTTGACCTCGGCTAACGAAGTAGTTCCCCATCCCACTAAAGTCCTCTTAATATTCCTGCTTATTTCTGGTCATTTCGTGGTCCTCTGTAGCTCATGCTGGTAGAGCACGGCGCTTGTAACGCCAAGGCAGTGGGCTCGATCCCCGGGACCACCCACACACAAAAAATTTTATGCACGCATGACCGTAAGTCGCTTTGGATAAAAGCATCTGCCAAATGGCACATCATTATTATATTATATATTTCCCTGTCCCTGGGGAGGCTCAGGTATGCCACTTGGCCACTGTCTTCCTGTTTACATTCATGTACTTTGGAGAAGTCAGCATGTCGTTGGTAATGTTCCCTTAAATTATTACACAACTCAGTTATTTTCCCAACATATTGCCCATCATTTGCCCATGGTAGGACTGCTCCATTGGCATCCCCTGAAACCCACTGCCCCCGAACAGCTGCCCAATCTTTCCCAACTAGGGTTCTGACTGCCCTTTCAATTTCCCCTGTGTTTAGCTTAAAGCTTGCTGCTAGACTCTCCAAATCCCTCCTGAACCCCTTTATTCCTGTCTTAGGGTGCACTACACCCTCTATAGCTCTAACTACATCTCGCTGTGTCCACGCCCTATATACATCCAGTGTGTCTGGTGCTTGCTCCTCCCCAGCCCTTGGGCTCGGCAAGGCTATCAAAGGGTACTGGTCATCCCCTTAAACTGTGTATTTCCTCTCTACTCTCCCTGAGTTCTGTAATTTCCTTCTGTAAAACTGCTTGTTGTCTCATCTTCTCCTGCTTGTTTTTCAACCCTAAACAGTTGCCTTCTCTCCATTTATTTTATTCTCTCCTCCTTAAACTGTGTACTTATAACCAATGTTTTTTCAATCCATCATCCTAATAGTAAAAACGATATCCCATTGTTCACATAACGAAACCAAATTATTTTTTAGAATCCACCATTTATTTTCATCCACCACTGGTGTTACTCAACCTATACAATAAAGTAATAACCATTTGAATTCATCAAAGCACTTCCTCTCAGTAAAGTCTCCCGACCTCCACTTTTCCCGCCAACCAGAGCCACAAATCATTCTCCTTGTCCTCAACTCAACCCTCACAGCTCTATCGCTACTTCAGTTCGCCATCCAATTTCTTCAACTGTTCTCTCTGATTCGGCCCTAATCAATAAAACAAATACTTGATATCGTTGATAAGCATACACTTAAGGATGATATTCCATAATGTCATTCGTACTTGTAACATGTTTTCATAGACCTATCTAGAATACTACTAAAGCTATCTTATGCAACTTTTAATACACGTAAAAACTCTCTCTCTCTCCACCCATTCCCTATTGAATAAGTGAGTTTTTAACCCCCAACCACGCTCCAAATCTTCCCTTTAGCATTAACCAACCAAATACTAAGTAGTATCCGGTTACCATTCATCCCAGCCGTTGAATTCCCTCATACACACATATTTCACCTTATGCCATTCAAATGCCCAACACAACATAATAGTTCAATGCAACCCTCTATTGGTTCTGCAAGTCGCTCCGGACCAGAGCGTCTGCCAAATGACCAAAAATGCAAATGTAAATATTCTCTACTTTCTCACTCATGACGTACGTCTACGTTTGAGTGTGAAAGTTCATACATATGCATCGTTGGAATTTTATAGGTACCTCTCAAATAATCGCTTTGTGGTGTTTTTAGCCAATTCTTAATTGACACCAATCATTTTTTCAAACATTTTACCCGTTGAACCAAAAAATTGACTGTCCTATTCCTTTTCTTTACCCCTGCAGTCACGATGGTTAAATATTCCTTTGTTACCGTTAAAGCACTTTCGCGCTTAAAAAAACACTTGCTCTCTCTAGCCCCTCCTTTCGCTGTTTTTTCAAATTCATTTTATATGCATCTGCCTAATCATATACAGTGGGGAGAACAAGTATTTGATACACTGCCGATTTTGCAGGTTTTCCTACTTACAAAGCATGTAGAGGTCTGTCATTTTTATCATAGGTACACTTCAACTGTGAGAGACGGAATCTAAAACAAAAATCCAGAAAATCACATTGTATGATTTTTAAGTAATTAATTTGCATTTTATTGCATGACATAAGTATTTGATACATCAGAAAAGCAGAACTTAATATTTGGTACAGAAACCTTTGTTTGCAATTACAGAGATAATGTTTCCTGTAGGTCTTGACCAGGTTTGCACACACTGCAGCAGGGATTTTGGCCCACTCCTCCATACAGACCTTCTCCTTCAGGTTTCGGGGCTGTCGCTGGGCAATACGGACTTTCAGCTCCCTCCAAAGATTTTCTATTGGGTTCAGGTCTGGAGACTGGCTAGGCCACTCCAGGACCTTGAGATGCTTTTTACGGAGCCACTCCTTAGTTGCCCTGGCTGTGTGTTTCGGGTCGTTGTCATGCTGGAAGACCCAGCCACGACCCATCTTCAATGCTCTTACTGAGGGAAGGAGGTTGTTGGCCAAGATCTCACGATACATGGCCCCATCCATTCTCCCCTCAATACGGTGCAATCATCCTGTCCCCTTTGCAGAAAAGCATCCCCAAAGAATGATGTTTCCACCTCCATGCTTCACGGTTGGGATGGTGTTCTTGGGGTTGTACTCATCCTTCTTCTTCCTCCAAACACGGCGAGTGGAGTTTAGACCAAAAAGCTCAATTTTTGTCTCATCAGACCACATGACCTTCTCCCATTCCACCTCTGGATCATCCAGATGGTCATTGGCAAACTTCAGACGGGCCTGGACATGCGCTGGTTTGAGCAGGGGGACCTTGCGTGTGCTGCAGGATTTTAATCCATGACGGCGCAGTGTGTTACTAATGGTTTTCTTTGAGACTGTGGTCCCAGCTCTCTTCAGGTCATTGACCAGGTCCTGCCGTGTAGTTCTGGTCTGATCCCTCACCTTCCTCATGATCATTGATGCCCCACGAGGTGAGATCTTGCATGGAGCCCCAGACCGAGGGTGATTGACCGTCATCTTGAACTTCTTCCATTTTCTAATAATTGCGGCAACAGTTGTTGCCTTCTCAACAAGCTGCTTGCCTATTGTCCTGTAGCCCATCCCAGCCTTGTGCAGGTCTACAATTGTATCCCTGATGTCCTTACACAGCTCTCTGGTCTTGGCCATTGTGGAGAGGTTGGAGTCTGTTTGATTGAGTGTGTGGACAGGTGTCTTTTATACAGGTAACGATTTCAAACAGGTGCAGTTAATACAGGTAATGAGTGGAGAACAGGAGGGCTTCTTAAAGAAAAACTAACAGGTCTGTGAGAGCCGGAATTCTTACTGGTTGGTAGGTGATCAAATACTTATGTCATGCAATAAAATGCAAATTAATTACTTAAAAATCATACAATGTGATTTTCTGGATTTTTGTTTTAGATTCCGTCTCTCACAGTTGAAATGTACCTATGATAAAAATTACAGACCTCTACATGCTTTGTAAGTAGGAAAACCTACAAAATCGGCAGTGTATCAAATACTTGTTCTCCCCACTGTAACTTCTAACTTTTTACTTCGAGATGCCCAATAAATTCATACCTCTTCTCCCAAATGGATCCATAAAACATGTTTCTTCGATCTCTTCCTAACATATATCTTTCATCCCCCGTTAATTCTCGGACCTCTTTAGAAGATTTATTTCCCATGGTGGAAAAATAAAAATCCCCCCTTTAGTAATAATTCCCAGAATTATTCTTCTAGGAGCTATTATTTTAGTGCGTCTCTTGAGCCAATGTATGATCTGCTTTTGTAATTAACCATTTAAAATTATTTAACCCCTAACCCAGAGTTTTTTATTTAAAACTCCGGTTTCATGAAAGGGGTCGATAACCATTTTTTCTCACGCGACCAATTTTTTTTTTAGCTCCTTCCTTGAAACAATTATCACGTATACTGATGGATTCTCAAGTCTCACACGTACACAACATTATACAGTCATTTGCTAAACCTATTTGTAACCTAGAGGTCGTAACTGCTCTAGTTTCATGAAACACACAGAGTTCTAGCAAATCCCCAGTCGTATACGCGACTTTTGACCTGTTTTATGTATCCATAGCACACGACAAAAATCATCCCTTTCCCTGTTTATCGTAGCACTGTACCCAGTACAGTCTCAATAAAAACTAGTTTACATTGGTGATGGCCTTTCACCCCTTGTCATTTCGGACTAGATTATTCTGGTAATAGCTATTTACCTAGGGTCAATTGCGGACCCTCCCCGTTTCGTAATAATTATTACTTCCTTTGAGATTTTGGTAACTATTCTCTGCCCTCCACAAGAATTACTATTCTCATACAAGTTCAAATCATTTCACCAAAATCCATGAATAAAAATTACTGACCTTTTCCTTGCAGTTTGGATTTAAATGCTTTTTCAAACTCGTTAACGTCTTTATCGTTCATAAGAGTAATCACCGGCCTGTTTATAACCTTAACGTCGAAGGCCAGGACTATTCTCCACGGATGCAATCACCCGGCCGTGCACGGATTCGGTGTCCTTAGAACGATAAAGACGTATTTAAGCTCCGCTCAAAGGACCAATCTGTCATGTGAATTTCTATCTCTAATTCAACCTAAGCTTGAATCATTACCAGAGGTTGTAAGGCTCTGGTTTTAATCATCAATGATTCAAGCTATTATCTGTATATTTATTCATGGAGAGCTCTGACGCCAAAAACACAAACATACGATTTTATACCTCCTGAACTTGACTCCTCCCACCTTTAGGTGGCTTTTCTAAACAGTTTCCGCCTTCCCCTTCACCCTTGAATGTTTAGTACCGCCCCCTCTGTTAGTGGGTTGACACTACATGATAATTCTAACATTTATACTGTATTTGGGGTGAAATCCTTTAGTCATTATTCTTAAAATCCAAATTAATCTAACAATAATCCTGAATGAATTGTGAATAATGATGAGTGAGAAAGTTAGACGCACAAATACAGTATCATATCCCCCCCACCACCAAAAACTAAATGCTAACCTCCCCTGTTATTGTAATGGTGAGAGAATAGCATGTCTTGGCGGTATGATATGAATCACTCATCATTATTCACAATTCATTCAGGATTTTCCGTAATCATGGTAGCATCCACATTAATGTAGAAGTGTTTAAAAACATATTATATTCTTATTTACAATAAAAGTGACTCAAATGACACAATACATTATTTACCATTCATTTCTATTGGGCAAAGAATCATCTGAACAGCAAATGCATCCAACAAATTTGTGGAGTCACAAGCTTGATGTAGTCATTGCGTGCTATGAATATGGGACCAAATACTTAACTCTTTACTACTTTAATACACATATAAGTGAATTTGTCACGATACTTTTGTACAAAAAGTGCTGTAATTTCTAAATGGTTCACCCGATATGGATGAAAATACCCTCAAACTAAAGCTGAGTCTGCACTTTAACATCATTGTCATTGTATCATTTCAAATCAAAAGTGCAGGAGTACTGAGCCAATACAGCAACACATTTGTCACTGTCCTAATACTTTTGGAGCTCACTGTGGATGTATCCACGTTGTTTTTCTTTGATGTCATGTAGTCAGTAAATGAGAATAAGCATTCGTATATTAGGCTAGAATCAATATGATTAATTCAATTTAGCATGGACCATATGCAGGTATGTGAGGTGCTCAGACTAACAAACCTCTCATATATTAATATGCCAGAGTTCTTCTTTGACTACTCGGTGTACAACAACACAGCTTCCCAGAAGTTAAAGTCAAAAAGAGTGCATAAGAAGAGCATGAAATAAAGGCCTCATTTCATTATGGTGTTGTTTATTAAAGTTTTACTCCACTGACTGAAATTATTTTGCCAAAAAACACATCTGGATTTCATGTATCATGGATTTTAGTAATCAAATGAATTGAATATGCACTCTTGACAGTCAGGGATAAACACATACTGTATCATAATGGCATGATAAAGGAATGGATCCTAAATTGCTGATAGTTGCTTTTTTGACATGTATGGCATTTTGTGTATTACATAAACTTAACCTCTTGATTATGTTGTGGGTATGTTTCAGATATGGGTTCAACAGCTTTGGTCTTGCAGCAGCACAGGAGAGACTAAAGGCAAGAGAAGGCACCCAGGTAGAGCTGACTAAAGGTACTAGAGAGACAACTCATGTTTCTGTCCTGTCTGTCAGACTGATAGGTTTGACAGCGCGCTGATAAATGTCTCAGGGGCACACAGCCAATTACACTACACTAATCCTCTGCCCCTATTTTATATGGACATTATCTTTCCCCAGGCTCAGAGACGTTCCTAATACCAATCACACTCTAGCAGAGGAGCTAGTAAACGCTTACAAATGATTATCCAAGTCGGAACAGTACTAGCCTATACAGTCTTGTATTGACAGACAAAAAGCAAACAACTGAAATGTTTTTGTCAAGTGTTATCGACAAAACATTTTGACTGTTGTATTTTTAAAACATTGCTTTATATCTTTAATGAAGAGCATTTGGTTCAAGTTTCAAGTTTGATTTAATTCAATTTGCCATATTTTCAGTAAAATAGAGCATTAGTAACAAAATGTCCCCACTGATTTAGATTGTGACATTAAGCCAAAATCACACGGGGTGATGTCCGTCAACGGCGTGAATTTGCGCGTGCGAGAACAGCAAGCATTAATTCACATAGACCACGTACCGTAAACCAGTTATTAAGCCGTATTTGTCATGGAAAGCTATTATAAACAGTTGTATACTCTCTTGAAATCTTAGTTACCTCATTCCTCAAGTTTTCCAGCCATAGTAGCCTGGACTATATGCCCATGATCTAAATCAAAACAGGTAGACTGCTGTATTGTTTTCAAATAGGTAGTCTATTTGTCAGATAAACCATAGCCTACAACCAATTTACTTTTTAACCATACAACTTTACTTAGCAAAGTAGGGAAGATCATAACAATACCTAGAATTCCCTTTCTACAAACGAACAGATTTAATTAATTTGAACTAAGGCACTCACTAACCATGCACATTGTTTGAACTGTATTTCAATCCAATCAGCTGTAAGCAACAACAGTGATACTGTCAAGATATGACATTGACAACGAGATATATAATTCAGAAACACAATCCAGTTTATAAATGTAGAATGTCATTGCGTTCATGCATTGCTACACCGTTTTTCATAAGGACTAGCCTATAGGCCTACATAATGTTGGCTTGCAGTTAAACTTATGAACACTAAATAGACACTTTTTAACTATACATTTCACAATTCCAGAGGTAACAATGCACCAACAGTCTATTTTTTGACAATTTATCAGCTCATTTTACCAGCATTGTTCTGCGTAGACGCGAGAAAAATGTTCTTGCTTCCTAACGTCTCGATCACACCGACAGCGTTATTGCGCACAATGGTACGCAGCATCATCTGGATATGTGTGCAACAAAAGTTCAACATTCACCTTCTGCTACCATTTCTGTCAAGCCGTCTACACATACAGTTTGATGCATACGTTCGATAAATCCAACTTATGCACCACACAGAACGTACTGCAACTGCCTCTGCAACTCAATGCTGCAAGGCGAACACAGTGTTCCATTGGAAATTAATGGACTTCTGGCGTACCAAAACGCAATGTCGATGTGATCAAGGCGTAATTTGATGCGCTATACGCTCGTGACGCAGTTGACGCTTGCGGCCTGTCTGTTTTCTCTTAATTCACTCCCATGCATTCTATTTACGTTCTGACCTTAACCTCTCCCAGGGACTCAACTGGAATATATCCTGCTGTCTGTGTGTTTTTAGCTGGCCTGCCCCTGGGCATCAACCTGGGAAAGAACAAGCTGTCCCAGGATGCAGTGGCAGACTACCAGGAGGGGGTGCGGGCGCTGGGCCCGCTGGCTGATTACCTGGTGGTGAACGTGAGCAGCCCCAACACCCCAGGCCTCAGGGACCTGCAGGGGAAAGGGGAACTGCGAAAACTGCTGTACAAGGTCAGTGGCTGGCAATGTTTGACTGACCTAGATATGATTTATTTATATTTTATTTAACCAGGATGTCACACTCAAATGTGATATCATAAATTGTATTTATTTTATGTTTGTAGTGTATGTATCATTGGCTTTCCAGAGAGCATGTTGTTGCAACTTTTCCTTTATTGAAGTCTGGTGTTTCTGTTCAGTTCAACTTTATTGACATAGCTGGTGATGTTTTAATATGGATTTCTATGTCAAAAGATAATTGACTTCCCATTTAGACAACATACACATCACACAAGCAAGCAAGCACAGCACTGTTTGGATTGAACACGAATAACCTTAGAGAAAACTGCTTAGGTGTATTGCCGTTGTTTGGTCTTCATGTTGTGCTGTACATTGTCACATCTCATTGACCTGTGTGGATGTGATGGTTATAATTGATTGTGTGTCTGTGGTGGCTCATGTATATATCCCTGTACCCTCCTGTCTTCCCCCCCTGTTCCCCCTCTCCCATCCAGGTGCTGAAGGAGCGTGATGCCCTACAGGGGGGGAGCAGGCCACCTGTACTGGTAAAGATCGCCCCTGACCTCACCGCCCAGGATAAGCAGGACATTGCTGATGTGGTCACAGAGGTCAGTCAGAGGCCTAGCCACACAGGGGTCAGTCAGAGGCCTAGCCACACAGGGGTCAGTCAGAGGCCTAGCCACACAGGGGTCAGTCAGAGGCCTAGCCACACAGGGATCAGTCAGAGGCCTAGCCACACAGGGGTCAGTCAGAGGCCTAGCCACACAGGGGTCAGTCAGAGGCCTAGCCACACAGGGGTCAGTCAGAGGCCTAGCCACACAGGGGTCAGTGTGATCCTGTGGGCCTCTCTATGTAGCCTACTCACCAAGCCTTAACCTACAGTATATAGCCCCCAATGACTTGGGGCTGCTTACTTTGGTCATCCGTGTTTCTCCTGTTTGCTCATCTTCCTTGCCACACTTCTCACCCCACTCACGTAGTCAGCTTGTGTTCTGTAGGCGTCATCAGAGCAGTCCTGCTGCCGTGGGTCTTAGCCAGCAGAGGACATATCACCAAATTGATTTGAATGCATTAGTGTTGCCTCCTCTCCACTCTCTATGTTAAGGGGACTGGAGGAGTGTTTCTGTTTTTCTGTGTTCATGGAAGCAGACAGACTCCAAATGGGAAAAGGGAGACCGATAGAAAGCACAGCAAATATTTGAAGAGTATTAGATACGTTACGGTAAATCTGTGTCAGACAGTCCATTGGTGAGCTGTGTCCCAACATCGATGGCCAAATGTTGATATTTTTCCCACTAATTGGTCTTTTGACCAATCACATCCGATCTTTTCACATCCAATCTTTTTCAGAGCTAATCTGATTGGTCAAAAGACCAATTAGTGAAAAAAATATCAGAATTGGGCTGCCTGTCTTAACGCAGCCTGAGTGTATTCGTTCAAGTGTGCCTGGAACAATTAGAATGCTACACTAACTCCAATAGAATACAGGACTCACTTTTAAACAGATTACAAGTGTCTGTATCATGAAAAAAGAAAGTTAGGATTTGTTCATCTTAATTCTCAATGATTGGATTGCCTAAATTTGTTTGATGTGGTGTTATGGGGTAATGTCAAATAGGTAATTATGGTTTGTGTTTTAGCTTGGTGTGGATGGGCTGTTGGTGTCCAACACCACAGTATCCAGGCCTGAGACCCTACAGGACCCCCAGAGTAAAGAGGTGGGAGGGTTGAGCGGCCAGCCCATCAAGGAGCTCTCTACACGCACTGTGAGAGAGATGTACAGCTTGACAAAAGGTAGGTAGGCTCCGTGAAGGATCATCATAACACTGCTGCAGCTGATACTGGCCTGATTGATTGATTGATTGATTGATTGTGGGCTGGGGTGTATAGAATGTTCTCTTTATTCACCCAGTATTGCTCTTTCTCATTGAAGGTAAGGTGCCAATCATTGGAGTTGGGGGTGTAGCCAGTGGACAAGATGCCCTGGACAAGATCTGTGCTGGAGCCTCATTGGTCCAGTTGTACACCGCTTTAACCTATCAGGGTCCACCAGTTGTCACCAAAATCAAAAGGGAACTAGAACAGCTTTTAAAGTAAGTGTGAACTTGCATGTGTTTTTTTTTACTGCGTGACTTAATATGTAGTTTCATCTAGTCAAATTGCTTTTATTTGTCGTATTCTGACGTTATCCTATGTTTTACAGAGAACAAGGATTTGCAAGCATATCGGATGCTGTTGGAGCTGACCATAGAGGTGCTGACGGGAGATTTCAACAACAGTCTAGAGAGGGACAATGATCAGGATCAGTCGGCTCTACAGGTTAGATTGACTACCATACAGACTGATGCCTTTGTCAACTTCCTGCCTTTACTTGAAGTCTATAGTACATGAAGTTGCTTGTAACGACTAGCTAGAATGATATCTTTGCACTCAAATAGTATGGCAGTAACAGCAGTATTGGGAACCTGCCCCATTTCACGGTTCTTACTGGATCTGTTGGTTATTGGGCAATGTAACCGTAAGAATGGTTAAGTACCAAATGACACCAAAGTGCTGACAGTATTTTGACACTAGCAGTCACATTGTCATGTGTAATGTATGTAAAATAAAAATCGAATGTTTTTAAAATGATGTTAATATAATGTGTGCTCTATTTAGAAATACTGTGTGCTGCTATTTATGTAACTATGTGAATATAGAAATTGAACATTTGTTCACAAAGAACTTGGTTTCCATTCAAAGTGCTTAACTGCAAGTCCCTTGTAAATCGCTGAACTGCTACCCACATAATGGAGACCTCATCTGAAATTAGAAATCACCTAGCAATGAGCGGAATGACAATTACCTGACAATTACCATTTAAACTTGCGGCAGTAGTCAGTTAAACACTGAGGAAATATAACAGCTTTGACATTTAAAGAAAGGGCAATAGCACAATTACTGGCTTAGTGTCAGAAGGCTTTAAATACATATGATCACACTGTAAGATGGTAAAAACTGCCTTAACTCTCAGCAGTATAGCAGTGTAACTGATGAGAAGTGTACCAGAATAAGCTTCAGAGGTCAGTGACAAAGAGAGCCAAGTCCAAGAGGTTGCACTGATGGTTCTTTGTCCAATTCCTGACCTGTTGCGTACGCTGAATTGAATTGTAATGCCTCCTGTTATGAGTGTAATGTCAAGGGGGTACTTTATGTATGTTAAGTCATATACATTAAACTATATACATGAACCTTCGAGCACACGCCTCAGGCAATAATAAATGTCCAGTTCAATTCTTATGTCTTGACTGTGCATGTTTTTGGGTGGTACGGGAAATGCTGTAATTGATCATCATAATCCTGGTCGGTCTTATTGAGAGTCTATCAGAACCTGTTGGTACTCCTGTCATTCTCAGAACCTCGCTTGTACTTCTTCTCCCCTGCCAACATCTGGTGTCTTGGCAGTTGACCTCTTTAGAGATTATCCACTTCATGGCCCTTAAGGCCTTGTGTAAACCCTGTATGGCATTATAGCTCTCCTTCAGTAGAGGTTACTCACTCACCACCCCCTGAGCAAATGTTTCTGCCAGAGTTTGTCCATTGTACATATTTTCCCATGTCAGAATATCCTCTCACCACTACTCTCCTGAGTGAGTTTGATATATTCCTAGGGTAAAGAAGTTACTGTTCTTTATGTTGAGTCCTTCCAAAGGGATCATGAGAATTCAAGCAGGCACAAAAGCAATCTTACTTCCTCTGATATCCATGTTGACTGAATGTCTGGTCTGACTGCTGGGTTTTGATAAGAGAGGATTGATATAGGGGAATTGTAATGCTTATAAAAATGGCCTTTGTCTTCTCCTTAACTGAACTGCATCTCTGCAGTATATAGGCTGTGGGCATCGGCAACAACCCATGGCTCGTGATTAGATATCAGCCTGGCTTAACTCAGAGGCACTGTACTGTAGCATTGTGGGTAAATAAATGTTATTCTTAGTATGCTAACACATTTCCTGGAGGGTCTCCCTGACCCTGACTGCTGACGATCTATTGGCCACTGCTGCTGATCTCAGAATACATGTGGGTCAGAATGGACCACCTGTGGAGTGATCCTTCCCTTCCTCCAGAGAGTCCAGACAGACTTACTCCCCAAAAGCTGGATTTGTCAGAAAATGAGTGCGTTGACGGAGAAGACTGGCACATAAACAAAACAGACCCATCTGATAATCTGAGGAGAGACCACTTGTCAGACATACAGTTTATAGATGATGCTATGTGTATACAAAACATGACAGACTGACCAGGTGAATCCAGGTGAAAGCTATGATCCCTTATTGATGTCACTTGTTAAATTCACTTTAATCAGTGTAGATGAAGGGGATGAGACGGGTTAAAGAATGATTTTTAAGCCTTGAGACAATTGAGACATGGATTGTGTATGTGTGCCATTCAGAGGGTGAATGGGCAAGACAAAAGATGGAAGTGCCTTTGAACGTGGTATGGTAGTAGGTGCCAGGAGCACCGGTTTGTGTCAAGAACTGCAACACTGCAGGAGTGTATCAAGAATGGTCCACCACCCAAAGGAATTTTTACCATTTATGCACCTGCAAATTACCACGTGAGATAAATGACACAGTAAACAAGAACTTGCCTCCAAACAAACAGGCCATTTTTTGACTTTGAAGTGAAAAATCTCAATTTCAGTTAGGATTTTTTTAGGGGAGGGGGGGCCTGTGCAGTTGTTAATCAAACAAATACATGTGTGAACACATTTTTCTTTTTTTAAACTTATTTAAAAATTAATGGTGTATCGTTTAAGGGTGTCATTTATATATGACAATATCTGTACTTGTCTACAGTCATCAGGTGTGCTGTAAGTGTGAATCTTTGCCTGCTGTCAGCAGTGGTTCATAGTCACCCCTGCTCCCAGATGGTGTGATTCAGCTCCTTGTGAGCAGTAGCAGCTGTGTGGAGACATGTCTTGACAGCTAACCTCAGGCCCCAGTAATAGCACTGAATGCCTCTAAGTACTTACCTTCTTCGATTTAGGCATCCTCATTCGTTCAGAGAAAACACACTACAGTGAGTCAGTCCACCAACATGTGGATACCAATACACTCTTGCCCAGAATCTGCATGCAAAGCTTGTAAACATCTTTTATTTTTTTTTAGTCATTTTAGCAGACGCTCTTATCCAGAGCGACTTACAGTTATTGAGTGCATACATTTTTTTTTTTTTCATACTGGCACCCCGTGGGAATCGAACCCACAACCCTGGCGTTGCAAACGCCATGCTCTACCAACTGAGCTACATCCCTGCCGGCCAGTCCCTCCCCTACCCTGGACGACACTGTGCCAATTGTGCACCGCCCCATGGGTCTCCCGGTCGCGGCCGGCTACGACAGAGCCTGGATTCGAACCAGGATCTCTAGTGGCACAGCCTTAGACCACTGCGCCACTCGGGAGACATGTTGACCAAACTTAACAGCTGCTCTCTGTTCCTGGAGCATGCAAAAGAAAAATTAACTACCCTAATTTATTTTTGGGTCCTGACTCTTTGACTTTCCCCTGAACGAATTAGAAGACTGCGTCACATAGCCCCATATGTACTACTCGCTGCTGGCAGAATACACTGCCTGTGTGGCTATAATATTCAAATTGCTGGTCTATTTTTGTACTGATGTCCCCTCCCTCCGCTCTCTTGGTCCAGTCCAATGATGGTTCTCTCTTTTCTTTTATAGATGATGAGGTTTACTTAAATGTGATATTTGTGTTTTCTTGATGTGCATTGAACAGCAAAGTCAATAAACCATTGTTTAACTCAAATGGACTCTTATCTAGTTGTTTCAAAAGCTCCACTCATAAGATACATTAGAATTGAGTAGAGCTGAGTCTTTTGGATCGTTGGTCTTTATTAAACTAATCAACCTTGAAGGTTGATCCGATAGTGGATATATGGAGAATACAGTAGAAACTGTAGTCACGTAAGGTGGTATTTTTTATACTGTTTCTCAATGGCTGTGTTTACACAGGCAGCCCAATTCTGATCTTTTCAGAGCTGATCTGATTGGTCAAAAGATTTTGAAAATGTATGATTTCGATATATTCCCTTTAGTAGAATGTACTTACAGTAGTAAACCCAGTGTGCATTGAACATGTACAAATTCAGAATAGGTTGCAATACAATACAGAAGGGTATAATAAGGCTATAGGTATTTTCCTCCCTCCTTCTTCTGCAACACTTCTGGAGATCAGCTACTGTATCCATATCGACTCTGTAGGGTGGAGAGGTATCATCACCATATCAATGGAAGTTTTACATCTACCCTAGCTGATCTTTGGCTCGATGAGAAACATCCAGTTCCCTGGCGTTCAGTGAGAGTCAAGATGCCTTGGCTTTGAGTAGACAGGTAGGTACCAGTGTTGTAACTTTACTGTAGATTCCTAGTGAGAAAGCCCCAGAGATGTATTGTAGGCCTGGGTTTACTCCTGGCCTTCCATACAGAGTTTTTCTCTCATGTTTTACAATTGGGTTGTAAAGTAGGAATAGGTCAGACAGATAGGATGACATAAACAGAGTACCTGAGGCAGGAATGACAGCTGTTATCCTTTCAGGTCACCCACCTCACCTGGTGCTCTGTGAGTGTGCCTCTGTGCTCAGTGTTCAAGAGGGTCAGAACGGTTCTGCTGCTATGCCATGATACAAGGAACCTATGGCATCGTCAAGCAGTTCACAGCATACAGTTGAGCAGATTACACGACCGCGTGTTGGAATGTAGTTTGATTGAAGTGGTTGCTATAGCCTGGTGTCTTATCCCAGATGGCAGTTGTGAATTTTTGATTTAATTCAGGATCCCCATAAACCAGCGGCAATGGCGACAGCTAGTCTTACTGGGGTCCGACACATAACGAAAAAGACATTACAGACAGAAGACTTGGCAATTTATATACATTTAAAAAACATTAACATGTAGACATTCCAGACTTATATATATTAACTACAACTAAAGACAGACTTTAAAAAAAACAAAAAAACAATACAACCAAAGAATAATAATGTGTGTAGAGTGTGAATGCCAGGGGAGACTGTGTCTTGGTCCTTGCAGTCACAGGTGTGAGATTTGAGGGCTGTGCCATCCATACTTCCCTGCCCATTATCAGCTACTCTCTTGATAGAATTACACACAAACACACACACACAACAGCTCTGAATGTATGCAATAAAAGCAACGGACAAGGTTGTAAAATGCTATTGTGGGTCCTGTACTAATATTTAGGTTCTATTTGATCTTTATTTAGCTATGTCCTGTAGATATTTGGGTGTTATATAACAACACAGCTGCTGATAACCCAAGAAAACACACAGTACAGAGCCATGCAGGAAAACCATATGGGACTTCAGCTGCTCTTATCAGCTCAGGAGAGTGTGAAACAAACAGGCTAGTAGAACATGGGAGACAATAGTACTAATGGTGGTCCAGTGGCTGACAGGGTAGACTGCTGTTTCGTTATCAAGTGAGTTCTTCCTTGCTATATCTAAAGTTAACTATGGGGAAAAACAGCCATCTCAGACTTTGACAATCTCTTTATCCATCTATCACGCTCTCTCTTCATCACACTTGCAGTAGGATGGTGGGTCTGTAAAAATCTGGAGCTGTGAGTGGAGGATGTATTATTCTGTGTTTTTATGCTTTTCCAAAGAAGACAACCAGTCTTTCATAGTTATTTCGATACAATTTCCCCCTAGATTATGTGCCGTTATGACTAGGAGGCTGTGTGAATAATCAAGTTGACATGGCGGTTAGCTGGGGGAGGGGAGGTGGAAGGGAGGGGGTGGGAGGCGTAGCCTACCTGGTCTCGCCGAGGACACACTGTCCTGTCCTTGCTCTGCTGTGATCGTATGATGCAGGCATCCTCATATGACATCCATATTGGAAACTCAATTATCCTTCAGGTTGAAATTATACTGCATCTCTATTGTTAATTCCAATCGTTGCCAGGGGACAGAAATGTGTGTCCTTGAGTTTATTGTCTAGCTGATTGTTTGGGATTCACTCTACATTTCTGTCTGAGTTTTGAGTGACACTTGAGTCATTGTTGGAGTGAGGAGGAAAAGTAATAAGTATTAACTATGAATGTAGCTGATTTCAAGGCAAATAATGGGTATGAATGTATTGATCTATTAGTCTGAGAGGAGAGTATGAACTAGAAACTCTTTGCTGACACACACAATAACAAAACATCAAGTCCCTGACCCACTTTTACTATTTGCTGGATAATGGGGAAAAACTGTCTTCAAATTATTTCGATTTTTATATATTGAGCTCCCGAGTGGCGCAGCGGTCTAAGGCACTGCCTCCCAGTGCTAGAGGCGTCATTACAGACCCTGGTTCGATTCCAGGCTGTATCACAATCCGGCCGTGATTGGGAGTCCCATAGGGCGGCGCACAATTGGCCCAGCGTCGTCTGGGTTTGGCCGGTGTAGGCCGTCATTGAAAATAAGAATTTGTTCTTAACTGACTTGCCTAGTTAAATAAAGGTACAAAATATATATACAGTGAGGGAAAAAAGTATTTGATCCCCTGCTGATTTTGTACGTTTGCCCACTGACAAAGACATGATCAGTCTATAATTTTAATGGTAGGTTTATTTGAACAGTGAGAGACAGAATAACAACAAAAAAATCCAGAAAAACGCATGTCAAAAATGTTACAAATTGATTTGCATTTTAATGAGGGAAATAAGTATTTAACCCCATGACTTAGTACTTGGTGGCAAAACCCTTGTTGGCAATCACAGAGGTCAGACGTTTCTTGTAGTTGGCCACCAGGTTTGCACAAATCTCAGGAGGGATTTTTTTCCCCTCCTCTTTGCAGATCTTCTCCAAGTCATTAAGGTTTCGAGGCTGAAGTCTGGCAACTCGAACCTTCAACTCCCTCCACAGATTTTCTATGGGATTAAGGTCTGTAGACTGGCTAGGCCACTCCAGGACCTTAATGTGCTTCTTCTTGAGCCACTCCTTTGTTGCCTTGGCCGTGTGTTTTGGGTCATTGTCATGCTGGAATACCCATCCACGACCCATTTTCAATGCCCTGTCTGAGGGAAGGAGGTTCTCACCCAAGATTTGACGGTACATGGCCCCGTCCATCGTCCTTTTGATGCGGTGAAGTTGTCCTGTCCCCTTAGCAGAAAAACATCCCCAAAGCATAATGTTTCCACCTCCATGTTTGACGGTGGGGATGGTGTTCATGGGGTCATAGGCAGCATTCCTCCTCCTGCAAACACGGCGAGTTGAGTTGATGCCAAAGAGCTCGATTTTGGTCTCATCTGACCACAACACTTTCACCCAGTTCTCCTCTGAATCATTCAGATGTTCATTGGCAAACTTCAGACGGGCCTGTATATGTGCTTTCTTGAGCAGGGGGACCTTGCGGGCGCTGCAGGATTTCAGTCCTTCACGGCGTAGTGTGTTACCAATTGTTTTCTTGGTGACTATGGTCCCAGCTGCCTTGAGATCATTGACAAGATCCTCCCGTGTAGTTCTGGGCTGATTCCTCACCATTCTCATGATTATTGCAACTCCACGAGGTGAGCCCCAGGCCGAGGGAGATTGACAGTTCTTTTGTGTTTCTTCCATTTGCGAAAAATCGCACCAACTGTTGTCACCTTCTCACCAAGCTCCTTGGTGATGGTCTTGTAGCCCATTACAGCCTTGTGTAGGTCTACAATCTTGTCCCTGACATCCTTGGAGAGCTCTTTGGTCTTGGCCATGGTGGAGAGTTTGGAATCTGATTGATTGATTGCTTCTGTGGACAGGTGTCTTTTATACAGGTAACAAGCTGCGATTAGGAGCACTCCCTTTAAGAGTGTGCTCCTAATCTCAGCTCGTTACCTGTATAAAAGACACCTGGGAGCCAGACATTTTTCTGATTGAGAGGGGGTCAAATACTTATTTCCCTCATTAAAATGCAAATCAGTTTATACAATTTTTGACATGCGTTTTTCTGGATTTTGTTGTTGTTATTCTGTCTCTCACTGTTCAAATAAACCTACCATTAAAATTATAGACTGATCATTTCTTTGTCAGTGGGCAAACGTACAAAATCAGCAGGGGATCAAATACTTTTTTCCCTCACTGTATATATATATTTTCAGACTTTGCTACTGTAGACCAATACCATCTTTCCCTTCTGTGTCTTCTATATATGAATGCTATTGGCTACTTTCAGAATTTAAGCAGCAATCAATGCTCATCACTTTTTCTCACTCAAACAATGATTCTTGTGTCAGTAAAAACGAATTGATGGTTCAGAAATATAAAATGGATCACAAACAAAATAAGATAGATAATTAGCTCAAGTGCATATATTTCTGTTCCCTAGCCTCATCATCAATCCACATACAATACGTACATGGAGAAGAATGTCAGCAGGTCATTTTTTCAGAAACATATTTTATGGCATAGCTTTCAGACATCAGTAGCAGAGCAGCATTTTTACCTCAGCATCTTGGTGAAATATTAATGCCCATTGAGGGCATATGAGTTTACACCTCCTGATGTTCTGTTTCTAAACCTTGAGAGAGATGTATTTTACCCCAACAAGACCTGTTTGGTATTGTTTGAGAGTGTTCCCCCTGAGCGATCTCTGACTCTGTTCTCTGTACTCCTGCCAGGGCCAAAAAGAGACCCGGGCCACAAGTGGACATTGTTTATGACCAATTAACAATTCATAAGCACCATAAACATAGAGGGGGAAAACATAGCAGACTTCACGTAACGATGGTAAGGTTCTCAGTGTGCCCTAGAAAATCACCTCGCTGGCGGCCTTGTTTTCAAAGACCTGATTTCCATGTTGTGTTCATATGAGAGTGGAGGGGTGTGTGAGTGGAGCAGAGGTCTGAGATCAAGAGAACAATACTGCCCTGTTGTGACCCAGACTGAGATCACACACCAAGAGCCAGTTAGGTACCTGGAGACAGAGATAGGAACCAGGAACCAATACACTATACTGCTGCGTTAGGACGTATTTATATTGACGGCCATCCATTGTGAGCCAAGTTGTTGTGAGAAGTAGTTACATAAATGAAGTTGAACCATAGGCTTTGATCCCATAGTACACTAATGGACATTGGCTTAAGGAATGTCTGGGGGAAAGTGGCCACTGAGTGAGAGATTAATATTAGAAGGCTTTTCTTTTTGGTTGAGTTGGAGATGTGAATACAACATATAATTTGTTAAGTTGTCGACAAGTTAATAGGCTATTTATTGTTTTTCAAAAGTGATATTGAATTGTGTTTGGTTGTCAATGCAACCCAATATCAACATTTGAAGAAGATGGACCTTCTGCTTGGATAGTTCCATCTGTGCCACTGACTTAGTCTGGCTTTAAGAAGACCTATCTCCTTCAAATGTTGATATTTGGTTGCGTTGACAACCAAACACAATTCAATGTCACTAAATATCATTACATTTGAAATCAGGGGTTGAAACCCTAGGCCTATTGTATTGTCTATTGTTAGTTGAATTCTGGGTTGAATTGAAACAATAGCTGTTGATGACTTTGCAAATGCTATATGAGCCTCAATAGCATCATGGATGTTATATGAGTGGTAAAGTATTTTTTTTGTATATTTTATATATTTTTTATATATATTTTTATATTTTATATATTGTATATTGAATTTGTCTCTGTTAAACCTACCTTTAGGAATGACTTCGATAGCAACATTTAATCTATTTAGTTTTAAAGTGAAGATCTCTCAAGAATCATTCTCATGATAGCATATTGGTAATAGTCAGTGACTAATGTCATGGGCTGGGCTTGGTTAAAACCCTGGATGGGAGACCAAAGGGTTGCTGTAGATAGGTCCATTCTCCAGTAAAGGGTGCTGCCCAGCAAAAAAAATAATCTGATACTGGATTTAAAGTTGAAGATCTGACATTGTTTTAAAGGTGCAAATTCAACATATTTTATACAAGGTTTGTCTATGTTGGAATTTGGTTACCATGATGACATAATCCTGTGGTTGAAATTTCACCCTCAAAACAACCGTTTACGTTGATTACCTTTTTTCAAATCCTATGTATTTTTGACGTAGATTCCACATCACAATGCGTTGACAAATTACATTGAAACAACGTTGATTCAACTAGTTTGTGCCCAGTGGGAAGGCAATGCTTCAGTATTCATAGAATACAGTGATTGTTTAAAGGTTCTCCCTCAAATCCATTGTGCAGTTTTGTATGTTATGCTGAGGGTGGATGAATATTTTTCTTATAGTGAATCGATCTTTGTCTTTATCAATGGAGCCTCTGATTGTTGAATGGTGAATCACCCCATCTTCAGACAGACACTGCCCACCTGTATAGAGAACAAACCCATGACAGCTCTCCAAACTGTGACTGAAGAACACTGGCTGGCTCCATGCACGTGTCGTAAACATCTTCAAATCTCTCTGTGAATAACAAATGCATGAAGGTCTCTCCTTTTGTTTACTGGAAAATGTAAATGTGTTTGTTTAAAGCAAAGCATCTTTCTTTGTGTCATTTTAAAAGTAAATAAAGGAATGAATGGTGATATTTGACAGGGAGGTTGTTTTGTTGAGGTTGTTCCAAGAGCGTTATCAGTAGCTGACACTGTTCTTCCTGTTAATTGTTTGGGTCCTATTTACCTGGGTGGTAGTGAAAGGAGCTTCCCTCAGGCACCTTGCATCAGAGACCTTCGCTCTAGAGAGTAACAGGCGGGATTAATGCCAGCCTGCCTAATCGCCAGAGTTGCTATAAACATGACAATTGCAATGGAGTAATGCACTTTTTAAGCACTTGCTATAGTCAATCTGCTTTTCAACCTTTGTCTTTTGGTAGAAGACAAGCTTAAAATCATATCCAATGCCTAATACAATTTCAAGATGGTCAAACATTTTTTATTTATGTAAGCGTTGTGAATGGGTAAGTTCACTAACCTCAGACTGGCTAGTCACACAGCGAGAGCAAGCAGGCTACATCATCTCTTTTTCCATAAAAGTGTAGCCACCTCACCAAACACAGTGTTGCTAAGATGTCTACAAGGACTCTGTGTTTCTGTCCCTCACCAGCACACCAATATACCATGAAAATGAAAAACATCAAAAGGAACCAAAACATAATAGCTTTTGCTACCAAAGATATAAATATTCCCATGTGTGTATTTCTTTTAAGCCTAAAAGTTGTCTGTGAATCACTTGGCAGGTTAAAAAACATTTAAAGTAGCACCTTGTTTACCATGGAGTTGCTCGTTGTTACTGGAAAAATATACAACCTGTCAAGTTACCCCACGACAGTGCCTCAAATGAAAAATATTACCATAATTGGATTTCTCATCTTTATCCGGCAGCATACTTGGTGCCAACTATTTGAGATTTGCAATTAGGCAGTAGGAACTTTAACCATGAGCTGAGAACACCCTCTCATTAATGACTACCTTTCAGCTGAAAGGGAAAAAATGGTTTAGAGCTGGTTGGGTGGCAGAGATGTCTGCAGGGGCAGTTTAAGGATGCAATTAGCCAGTAGCTGTAGAGCTTTCCTTAACACAAAAAGGAGTTCCTGTTTTCATCTCAACACATAATTAGATGAACCACAGATGGGCTGTCAATGTCCAGAGTTCCTGGGGAAATGAACAGTGCTGTCATTCTGGTGGCCACGGAGTCAAAGCGCTGGGTACATACAGTATGCAAACAGAGACCTACAAACACTGTTGTCAGACTGTTAGTTGTGCCATAATGATACAGCCCAAATTATAGGTCCACTTTTAGATTGTGAAATGAACAACACACAGCAGCATATTCTAATCATGCTTCTCTCTCTCTCTCTTCTCCCTCCTCCCCATCTCTCTCTCTCTCCCAGTAAGCGGTTCTCTTGACAGTCCAGTGTTCTCCTGAGGCTTGCCTTGTGTCACATGACCAGCCATGTGTCAGATCATTTATGTCATGGTAGCGCTGCAGGAGGAATATGCTTTTATCACATCTCTGCCAGCCAGACCTCTGCTCTAACATTACATCAGCCTCTCCCCATCCATTTCCATCTAATGCTTCCTCGCAGCATATCCAGATTTCTCTAATTTTGAGGAGGGAATGTGATATCCAAACAACCCCCGCCAGCACATGGGAGTAAGGAGTAGCTTCCTGATTATATGCACATATACTAGGTCTACCATTTGGTGATCTGTTTTCAGTAAAATAACACATATTCTGGGATGGCATGGTCGTACATAAATAGTGATGGTAGATAAAAATCTATTATATATCTTTTTTTTTGACATATCACTCATAAGGATTTGTGTGAGAGATCACATTGTAGACATTGTCAGAACTCTTGAGGCATCCAGTGGCTTGTTGTCTACAGCTTGCAGGGTGTTCCCTTCTCCACTAACGTTTCTCAAATGGAAGGAAGTTTGATCCTGATGGGGCCACAAAATGGTTGGTTCTAGTGTAGCTTGTGTAACTGCTGAGACGGTGAATTTTAGAGCAGAGGCCTGAAAGACATTTGGTACTGTCTGAACACATTAATCTCATGAGTGAACACCATTCAACTCACAAATGAAGTGTTTCCAAATGCATTTATTACAAAATCTGAGATCATCATATAATGAATAATGCAATACTGATAATGTTCTGTACAGTGTTTAAATATTGACACAGCAATGTTCACATTGGTTTATGTACAAAGTCTCTAAGCTTGTAAAATATTTCAAAACAGATATTTAATTTTTCATGATATATCATCATTGTCATTGTGACAAAATGTACCAAAACAGCTTTTTAGTACAGGTCATATGGAAATTATCTTGATTTCTTTGGGTGATGTTTATTGAAAATGCTACAAAATGTTTATTTGCAGGTTTACTTTAAGTCATGTAATTTTGAGCTAGATATTATTTGAATTTAAATACATTGATTAGCATTTATTCGATCAACATTGTATGAGTGCTGTAAATATCTTAAGCATGTTTTTCCCTGAATAATAATTATTTTATACTCAACATACACTACCAATCAAAAGTTTGGACACACCTACTCATTCAAGGTTTTTTCTTTATTTTTACTATTTTCTACATTGTAGAATAATAGTGAAGACATCAAAACTATGAAATAACACATCAATCATGTAGTAACCAAAAAAGTGTTAAACAAACCAAATATTTTATATTTGAGATTCTTCAAATAGCCAACCTTTGCCTTTATGACAGCTTTGCACATTCTTGGCATTCTCTCAACCAGCTTCATGAGGTAGTCACCTGGAATGCATTTCAATTAACAGTTGTTCCTTCTTAAAAGTTATTTTGAGGAATTTCTTTCCTTCTTAATGCATTTGAGTCAATCAGTTGTGTTGTGACAAGGTAGGGGGGGTATACAGAAGATAGCCCTATTTGGTAAATTATGGCAAGGACAGCTCAAATAAGCAAAGAGAAACGACAGTCCATCATTACTTTAAGACATGAAGGTCAGTAAATACGGAACATTTCAAGAACTTTGAAAGCTTCTTCAAGTGCAGTCGCAAAAACCATCAAGCACTATGATGAAACTGGCTCTCATGAGGACCGCAACAGGAATTGAAGACCCAGAGTTACCTCTGCTGCAGAAGATAAGTTCATTAGAGTTACCAGCCTCAGACATTGCAGCCCAAATAAATACTTCACAGAGTTCAAGTCACAGACACATCTCAACATCAACTGTTCAGAGGGAACTGTGTGAATCAGGCCTCCATGGTCGAATTGCTGCAAAGAAACCACTACTAAAGGACACCAATAAGAAGAAGACACCAGTGGAAATTTGTCCTTTGGTCTGGAGTCCAAATTGGAGATTTTTGGTTCCAACTGCCGTGTCTTTGTGAGACGCGATGTGGGTGAACGGATGATCTCCGCATGTGTATTTCCCACCGTAAAGCAGGAGGTGTTATGGTGCTTTCTGGTGACACTGTCTGTGATTTATTTAGAATTCAAGGCACACTTAACCAGCATGGCTACCACAGCATTTGCAGTGATACGCCATCTCATCTGGTTTGCGCTTAGTGGGACTCTCATTTGTTTTTCAACAGGACAATGACCCAACACACCTCCATGCTGTGTAAGGGCTATTTTACCAAGAAGGAGAGTGATGGAGTGCTGCATCAGATGACCTGGCCTCCACAATCCCCCGACCTCAACCCAATTGAGATGGTTTGGGATGAGTTGGACGGCAGAGTGAAGGAAAAGCAACCAGCAAGTGCTCAGCATATGTGGGAACTCCTTCAAGACTGTTGGAAAAGCATTCCAAGTGAAGCTGGTTGAGAGAATGCCAAGAATGTGCAAAGCTGTCATAAAGGCTACGGTTGGCTATTTGAAGAATCTCAAATATATTTTGATTTGTTTAACACTTTTTTGGTTACTACATGATTCCATATGTGTTATGTCATAGTTTGATGTCTTCACTATTATTCTACATAAAAATTAAGAAAAACCCTTGAATGAGTGTGTGTCCAAACTTTTGACTGGTACTGTATAATGTTCAGAGAACATTCAGAGATGAATGAAGCACCTTTAATAGGATAAATATCAACTTTACAGCTGCTAAACAGAACAGATTAAAGAGATGATTTGGTCTTTGTGGGTCATTCACACTCAAAACATAAGATAAGGCATTTATAAATTGTTCATTTATGTTTCGTATACATTTTTGCTTGTTGTACCATTCATTTTTCCTTGTGTAGACTGGCATCCATGAGAAGAATAAGGTAATTTCCATGTAAAAGGACCCATGAACACCAACATGTAAAGTTCATAGGAGCATGTCAAATTGGGTGTCAAATGAAAGCGAAGTCTATCTTTTTTTTCAACCATTTTCCATCCTAGAAATGAGGAATAAGCAAGTGCTTTGATTTTCTGGAAAAGGAGGCTTAGAAAACATCTACCAGAAAAAGTCTTAAAAGGTATTAGAAATACATCAAAACACAATAATGTTGAAGTAAAGACCCCTGCCAACTAATATCAATACTTAAATTTCGTTTTGGAGAAATGTTTCTGCCTTCTGTAAGTTTAAGAAACATTACCTTGTGCCTTGAAATAGTAGTCACAAACCACAGTTGGGTTCACAAGTTTGGACAGCACAGTTCCGTACAGTAAAGAAAAGTAGAGTATAGTTCAGTACAGTACTGCACAGTAGAGTAGAGTTTAGTACAGTACAGAGTAGAGCACACTAAAGATGAGTACACTATATTGTACTGTACTGTACAGACCACTACTGTACTGATTTCTACTCTACTGAACTCTATTGTTCTGTACTCTACTGTGCTGTACTTTGATGTCTAAACTTGTGAAACAAAGGCATCTATGATTGGTTCAGATTTGGTCTGGTCCAGACCAACCAAATTTGGTCTTGTTTGGGGGCAGAGCTCATTAAAATAATAGCCAGTGTGTAGAATAATTCCCAAATATGCAAAAGAGGATATTGCATATTTATACCTTTGTGTACCTATTTAGAATACACCACCATGAGGAGAATGACATTCATATTCATATCCATAATTATGCATTTCTGTGTAGTACAGATCAGGGACCCATGATGAAATTCTGTTACCGCAATTCCGTTACCAGGTATAAATCCACTTCACTTACTGTAGTTCAATAACCAAAATAGATTTTTTCAAAGTCAATGTGTCATATCATAGCTGACATTCAATATTTTCTGCAAACATTGTTGAATCTTAATTTGGAACAGATATTTAACAGAGTTTTTGGAAAACGTGGACACATAAAAAAGTGAGGGAGATTTTACTGAATTCTGTTTCCAAATTTGCATCTGCACAGTTCTTCCAGTAAATGTGTTTTTTGTCCTTGTGCATTGTATGGTTGCTTAAACTTCTAAATCAATGTTTTTTTGTTTGGCATACATTTTAAGTGAAAAGAGTCTCAGTGCAATTCCGTTACCCACAACTATACAAAACATCAACATGTTTCTCTCTTCATTTAGATTCAAAACATTCTTACAATTCATTCACTCACATTTGATTAGGCCATCCTCATGAATATAATGTTATTATAGCAAAAATAAAAGCTATTATTGAGAAAGTTGTGCAAAATTAACATGTTTCTGGACAGTCACAAAACATGTCGCAAAACAAATGAAAACCATACATTACTTACATCTCTATGATAAAGTGCATGTTATTAAGATATTCCCAAAAGAAATCTCACCTAGTCCAATGAGAAGGCTTGAATCATATGATTTAAATGATGCTGGGAATAGCTGGCAACTACTAGATACCGCATAGGTTTACTACAGTTATGTTTCATTATTTAGACACAGTGAAAAAAATGGAAACAATTCCTTTTCCAGAATTGTGTCTTTTTATTTTTATTTTTTTTAAAACCTGAAGTTAAATGCCGATTAGATCCCTCTCTCCATAGTAAAGTTAAAGAAAAGGGCACTGGTTGTCTTTTCAAAATAGTTTCAAGGAGGTGGGGTTGGGAGTGTAGTCACAAGGTGTGTGGGGGGGGTGTAGCTCCACCTTTCTCCCCGTGGGAAGGTGAGTGCTCCCTCTGAAACAGCAGAGTCACTCCCTTCCTGAAGCGCTGGTCTCTCACGCTGTATATTATCACATTACAGCAGCTGTTCCCAGTCAGGATCCAGAAGGCTACGAAGGAGAAGTTGCACCAGGTGTAGCCCACCACGTTGCCCAGCACAAACACAGCGATGGGGGTGAAGGAAGCCGTGAAGGCAAACGTCAGAATGCTGATCGTCTTGGCAGCCTTGATGTCAGAGAAGGAGGGTCTGTGTTGGCAGCCGCCTCCCCCTCCCTCGACCCCCACATTCCCCTCTGACATGAGCTTACGTTTGCGTGTGTAGCGGCGGATGCTGGTGAAGGACAGGATGTTGAATAACAGGGTGCCGCCCAGAAGCGTGAAGTCAAAGACGGGGAACAGCAGGAGGATGCTGGCGTCAGAGGGCAGCGTGATTCCATCCCACAGGGGGACGTAGTTACACATCCGGCTGCACTCACTGTACTCCAGTGTGAAGTTGTTGCTGAGGATGAGGGGGGCCAGGGCCAGGAGGAAGCTGCCTGCCCAGGAGAAGAGCATGAGAAACAGGGTGCGTCTCCGTGTCACCAGGTGGTCCTTGTGGAGGGGCCATAAGATGGCCACACAGCGCTCTACCGTCATCAGGAAAATAGTACTGATGGAGACAAACGTACAGCCAGCGAAGACTGGACCAATCAGCATGCAGGGCTGCCAGGGGCCCACCAGACCCCCCATGGAGGGGTCAGTGGCCCCCTGGTACCAGACAGGAGGGGAGCTGGTCACCATCAGAGAGATCTCAGTGTAGACAGAGAAAGGAACCACCAGTACTCCAACCATCATGTCCGCTATGGCCAGAGAGACTGTCAGGAGAGAAAGGTCATGCAAAATTATATTCACAGTTCACACTCAACCACGTACAGTACAAATCCCTGTGTCCTTAAAGCTGATTTTACATTCAATTCCATGGGGAAAAAATCTACAGTACTGCGTGGAAATGGTTTTGCGGTTCTTGAGGCAATGCACAAAATAATCCTTGATTGTGACTGAACAGCATTGAAGATTGATTTAGTTATCTGCTAAACAACAAGCACCGATCGTCTTCCTGCCAATATAACCAATAAAGGGTGGCAGGTAGCCCAGCGGTTAAGCGCATTGGGCCAGTAACCGAAAGGTCTCTGGTTTGAATCCCCGAGCTGACTAGGTTAAACATCTGTCGATGTGCCCTTGAGCAAGGTATTTAACCTGTAAGTCGCTCTGGATAAGAGTTTGTTAAATTACTAAAAAGTGAAATGCAAGCAATATAAACAAACTCTAGAAACAGAACATTTAATGAATTAACCTGAAACCTGTTGGAATATAAATATATAAATAAGTATTTCACCTTTCAGTGTCAAGAACACCAAAGGTTGTTCTTCCATGTCAGTGAATCTATTGCACACGTGTAAACATAAGCAATTTACATGTGACTACCATTCTCCCCTATCCAAATCAACAGCATTTCTAGACAGTAAATGAGCTCATTCTGAATCAGTTTGTTTGTTTGTTTACCTTTGAGGTATCCCTGTGGTGTGCGGACCTGTCTTGTCTGCATGAAGACGGTTAGCGTGACCACGTTGCCCACCACTATGGCGAAGGCCAGACTGACCATGAACACAACGGCCAGGGTACGGTTCAGCAGGCCACAGCAGCAGAAGGTGCAGAAGGGGGCCAAAGACTGGCCTGATCCCGGCCTAACCAGGGCTGCTGCTGTCAGGTTGGGGCACACAATCGCCTGTGTGCCCCATGGAACACTCAGGTTGGCCAGGAGGTCAGTCATGGTAGTCCGGACAAGGCCCAGGACAAACCTCACTACTAGGAGGACTTTGTGCTCCTGGTGCCCATGTGCTGGACTGAGAGATGCTCCTGGAGAGACAAGCAGGAACATTATAACCAAGGTAAACCATCAAACCTGTCCAAAGGAAAACTACAAACACTGCTATGTAACACATCATACAGAGTTGATTTGCATGATAACACTCACATCACCTGCTGTGCTATCTAGCTATATGTTTCCTAAAATGACCTACAGGTAACTGCCAAAATAAAGGAAACACTTGAGTAAATGAGGGAAACAAAGTTTATTGAAAGCAGGTGCTTCCACACAGGTGTGTGTGTGTGTGTCAGTCACCAGATGTCAACCAAATTAAACACTTATGGGAGATTCTGGAGCAGCGCCTGAGACAGCGTTTTCCCCCACCATCAACAAAACACCAAATTATGGACTTTCTTGTGGAAGACTGGTGTCACATCCTTCCAATAAAGTTACAGACACTTGTAGAATCTATAACAAGGCACATTGAAGCTGTTCTGGTGGCTCGTGGTGGCCCTATTAAGACATTAAGACTTTATGTTAGTGTTTCCTTTATTTTGGCAGTTACCTATACAGTATGTTCTGCAGATGGGCACTGCTAATGACACCTCACAAATATCCATCAACAGACAAACTCTATTATTATACAACAATAAAGAAAATTGCTTGCTATTGAGGTATTGAATATACTGCAAAATGGGCAATCATGACGTATTCAAAGGAAATTACATGTACTGTATGCTTCCCAAATCATTGTAAGTACACTGTGTACCCCACAGCTATATGTATGGTGTTTATTTTTTATAGTACTTCTGATATTAAATCAATGCATTGTTGGGAAAGAGCAAGCAAGTAAGGCATTTCACTGTACTTGTGTACATGACAATCAAAACTTGGTGTTGCACTGTACTGTACATTTGTCATAAGCACATCATATTATTTTCAAAGGTTTTTTTATTCGGCATTTTTTATGATTATACAGATAACACAGACAGAACAGGTAGAGGACAAAACACACAGATCTCCTACCAAATCAAACCCACCCCAACCCTCCCATGCTCTAACAGAGCCCCACCCCAAAACCAGACTTAAAGCAGGAATGATATACAATGAGTAATATAATAAAATAGTTTTTTTTTTAAATACAAAGATATTGTAAAAAAAATAAGTAAAAAAAATAGAAAAATAATTATACAAATTCGAATTTGGGTTGGTTTATGGAGTTGTGAAATTGTCTTCTACAAAGAATAGGAAAGGTTGCCAGATATTATACAATGTAATTGCAGATCCCCTAACGGAGTGGCACATCATATTCTATGCACATCACACTGCTTGATTTGGGGACTTGTGAGATCCATTGTTTTGTTTCACTGTCATTTACAGTCAGGTCCAAAATTATTGGCACCCTTGATAAAGGGTCTGCTAAATGGCATATTATATTATTATAAAGATGAGCAAAAAATACTGTATAAAATAACAGCCTGGCCTCAAAGACTAGACGTAACATAGTAAAGGTACATTTGTTACACTCAAATTAGTACAGTATGATATGTTAGCGCAGTTTCTCTGGACCCCCCAGCAAAGTATAGACTACCAATTACTGTTCATGGTTCTGAAATTGTGACATCTACACGGCTGCCTAATCGATAGGCTAACAGATTATATGGTGTTAGTGCTTGTAGTAGCCTATAGCTTTGCTTTAATGGATACATGTTTATTTTTATTTGGTCCTCATTTTCTCATGTTAAGCCTAACCTATATGTTTCGTGAAGCTATAGGCCTACGGTGTCGCAATGATGCTATTTAGAATGCTGGCTGGCGCCAATAATGTATTGACTTGTTCAGTAATTAAAGTGGGAAATTCAACATTTCAGATTGTAAGATTCATTTTTGATGCAACAGCATACTAAATCAGTACCCAATAGATTTTTTAGAATATACAACTGTCCTATAGCCTATCTTAGCCGTCCTTGCACTCTCTCACAGCTTGGACAGAAAGTTTGTGCTGCATAAAACCAGTCTATTAATGCCAAATAATACAATCAGTCCACCGTCAAAACAATAGCTTACTAGGGATTGTTTCATTATGCAGACAATGCAGTCTAGCCTACTAGCCTATCTATAGCTATGAACAGTATTTAGCTGGTAGCTATTTTATATTACACATTGGAACTCGGGGCTATCAGTCTCATCACTAATAGGCTTTTACCGGGGCGGAGGGTTGCTCTCATGAGCGCCGCTGGGTCTCTGACAGTCATCAGCTTGGTTTTCTGGGAGAGGAGGAGGGCCGGCACTCTCGAGAGGAACTGTCACTATTCAAGGGGATGAAGAAGAGGAGAAGCAAGCTCACGGTCATTGCCTGGCCCAGGCAGTGGGGTCTCTAGTGCTAGCTACTGCATAACTAGGCATACTAGCTTCCACCTGCGATGGTGTTTTGTCAGACGAGGACGAGGTGGTAGCTTTGCTTTGCTGATGTGGTTATCTTCTGTAATTTGGCACGAGCTTGATCAGATAAAGCTTTTTGGTGGAGTTTTTGTGCACCACTTTGTCTTGCCTTTTGTTTATCCATCTTGAACAACTCACTCACTCTCCATCCGAGTCCGACCTGTATCACCTAACTTTTTTGATCTTGATAGCCGAGGCAGGTTGCCACCGGCGTCGCTGAGAAATGGGCTAATTAGATGCATGAAAACTATGTTTGCTGTCTGACTCAGCTACTACCCATGTTGATTGGACAACACAAACACTTTGCTTGCTACATGTGAAAATGAAAAAGGACGGTTACTTAAAAAATGTATTATTAAAACTTTGCAACTACTTACTACTTTTTAGCTTCTTTGCAACTACTTCCCTAACCCTAACCTTAACCCTAACCCTAACCCTAACCCTAACCCTAACCCTAACCTTAACCCTAACCCTAACCTTAACCCTAACCCCTAGCCCAGTGGTTCTCAAACTTTTTGGGGCCGTGGACACTTTTGTGATAGCAAATTCATCAGTGACCCCCTCATAATCAGAACACAACTCGAGTGAGATAGAAAATACCATACAAGGAGTTTTACCATGACTTCTTGTGCAAGGCCGGACAAACCAAGTCTCAGGCCCTGGGAAGGAACATATTAAAGGTCCAACTCTTGGCAATGGAGAGAAAAAAATTATGTTTTCAAGCTAATTTCCTGCAATTCTACACATTTTGTCACATGGCAGACAAATGTTTTGTTGTTGTAGCTATAAATCTAATATCCTGTTGTTCTACACATGTCATGTGGCAGAGAGAAAACCTGGCAGTTTTAAAAGACTGTCACCTCTCATTGAAGCCATGGAAGTTCAAGGCCGACCTCGCTACTGCAGGCATTGTTAGCAGAAAACAGGATCCCCCATTATAGTGAATGAATCATTGTGTAAATAAAAACATGGTACCAATAATTGCTTCTAATACACCAGATGTATGCCCTTGAACCGATTATGTTTAAATCACATTTAAAAAGCATTTTTGAAACGGTCTGTTTGAGATACAAGTTTGAGGTAGCTTTTTTAAGTGTTTTTTCTCCAATTTATGCTTTGGCCACAAATACGAGTATAGGATGAGAGTCAACATTATTTGGGTAGGAGTTACCAGAACATTAATTTTATACAGTTAGATTTTCACTGGACAATTACTTTAAATTACAGTGCATTTATGTTTAAAAAAATGATACATGAAGTATTGAGTTGAAAAATGTATAATTGGTGGAGTACTGTGGATACCAATATCCCTGTGAGCCTCCCAGGCCCATGTTGCCCAGGGTTTAACCCAAATATATCTGAATTCTAGTCTATGGACACAATAAGCAAAAATGTGTGAGATGTTTGAAATGATTCCCTTTGTTTTGGGCAATGATAATTAGTGCTGTAAATGCAGGATAATTGTGAGTTGTTTTCACTCACTCAGATTCACAATGTTCTTTAACACATTTCCACATTCTTTATTTAGTTTTCTTGCTTTCTGCTCACTGCAGTCAGTATAACAATTCATGATTTTGTTGCGCTGTTCTGTCAGTGTTCCCTCCAATTGCCTTTTTCTTACTAGATGTCTGTCTCTCTTGATATCTTCATGCACACCAGCCAAGGGGATATTGTGTAGGAGATTGAAAGGCAAAGGTATGTAGTTGTCAGCTGAAACCAAAATGTGGTTCTGAACATTGAGTACTCTTGGACTATTCGTTTCGAAGACAAGCATAAAAATGTTACGCAAAATTATTGGCACCCCTGTTTTCAATAATCTAGCATCCTCCCCTTGCGAGGATAACAACACAACCTTTTTCAAAAATGTTTTATGATGATTGGAGAACACATTGGGAGGGATCTTATACCATTCCTCCATACAGAATATTTCCAGATCCTTGATATCCTTTGTCTGCTCTTATGGACTGCCCTCTTCAATTCAAACCACAGGTTTTGAATAGAGATCAAGTCCGGTGACGGCCATTTCAAAATGTTGATATTGTGATCAATATAACAATTTCTTTGTGGATTTTGATGTGTGCTTAGGGTTATTGTCTTGCTGAAAGATCCACTTGCGGCCAAGTTTCATATGCATAAGTACTTCATACCTACTGTAAAATATGGTGGTGGATCTTTTAAGTTATGGGGCTATTTTGCTTCCACTGGTCCTGGGGCCCTTGTTAAGGTCAACGTTATAATGAACCTTACCAAATACCAGGACATTTTAGCCAAAAACCTGGTTGCCTTTGAAACTTGGCCGCAAGTGGATCTTCCAGCAAAACAATAACCCCAAGCATACATCAAAATCTACAAGAAAATGGTTCACTGACCACAAAATCATCATTTTGCAATGGCAATCTCAGTGTCCAGACTTGAACCCCATTGAAAACCTGTGGTTTGAATTGAAGAGGTCAATCCATAAGCACAGACAAAGGATATCAGGGATCTGGAAAGATTTTGTATGGAGGAATGGTCTAAGATCCCTCCCAATGTGTTCTCCAATCTAATACAACATTTTAGAAAAAAAGCTCAGTCGTTATACCTGTATTGAAAACAGGGATGCCAATAATTTTGATTTCTATCTTTTTGAGATTTGTTTTATTACTTATTAAACAAAATATCTTTCTCTGAGCAATTGTATTAGTATAAAATAATTTCCCATTTTTTTTTGCATACAATATAGCTAATTATTTATTTTCAACCAAGACTCAAGGATAGACATAACATAGTCAATATAAATCTGTCTCCCTCCATTTAGTATGATATGTTATGTTTCATATGGTGTGTGTTCATTTGTAGATGTCCATCATCCATTCCGTATGATATGTTGCGAATTACAATTTTATTGGTCGCGTACACATATTTTGCAGATGTTATCACAGGTGCGGGGAAATGCTTATTCTTCTAGCTCCAACAGTACAGTAATACCTAACAATACAAAACAATATACACAACATTCAGCCAACTTGACACAACTGTGGGAAGCACTGGAGTCAACATGGTCCAGCATCCCTGTGGAACGCTTTCGACACCTTGTAGAGTCCATTGGGCTGTTCTGAGGGCAAAAGGGGGTGTGGGAGGGGGTGCAACTCAATATTAGGAAGGTGTTCCTAATGTTTGGTATACATATATATACAGCTCCTCAGGCAGCAGCACTCCCACTTCATCTTACGTTAGGGACAAAGATCAAGGGTTCTCCAGGGACTGACAGTCTTCTTCAAGCAAATTTTCATCCAGTTTATTAACGTTGAGGATGAGTGCCATGGGATCTATCAGTATGGCCCAGCAGGACATGCCACAACAGGCCTAAGTGACATGCCTCACATGTTTAAGATAATGCACACAACATAATGGAGCCCTTAACCTTCAAGTCACATACAAAGGTTTTTTTCTCTACCATGCAATCTTCGAACACAGACGTATGTGTGTGTGCAACAGGTTGAATGAAGCTAATGAATCCAACATGGACAGAGAGGCTGCATTGTTTTGTTCATTATGAATCATGCCTATAGACTAATCACCATGACTAAATAACTCAACTAAGAGCAGCAATTGACTCCACGGGTCATAATGGGAGGTGGTAGCTCAACTCGCAATATTTAATGCTCTTATATAATGACACATAACCTGTGGTGTAAAGTACTTAACTAAAAATACTTTAAAGTACTACCTAAGTCGTTTTTGGGGGTATCTGTACTTTACTTTACTATTGATATTTTTGACTACTTTTACTTCACTACATTCCTAAAAAAATACTTTTTACTCCATACATTTTCCCTGACTCCCAAAAGTACTCATTACATTCCGAATGCTTAGCAAGACAGGAAAATTGTCAAATTCACACACTTATCAAGAGAACATGCCTGGTCATCTCTACTGCCTCTGATCTGGCGGACTCAAACACAAATGCTTTGTTTTTAAATGATGTCCGAGTGTTGGAGTGTGCCCCTGGCTATGTGTAAAAAAATACATTGTAAAAATTGTGCCGTCTGGTTTGCTTAATATAAGGAATGTGAAAGGATTTATACTTTTACTTCTGATACTTAAGTATATTTTAACAATTACATTCACTTTTGATATTTAAAACCAAATACTTTTAGACTTTTACTCAAGTAGTATTTTGTTGGGTGACTTTCCCTTTTACTTGAGTCATTTTCTATTAAGATATTTTTACTTTTACGCAAGTTTGACAATTGGGTACTTTTTCTACCACTGCACATAACTGAGATTCATAGCTGGTAAAATCCCTGAGTGGTCAAATAAAAACGGTGGGGATAGAGAAAATCTGATTATAGTTATTATTAGAAATTAAACTGAGCCTTACACTGAGCATTCCATCTCAATTATATGAGGATTAAGCACGACAAAGAAATCAAAATGCTGAACAAAAGAAAAAAAAACATTACAGACTTTTCTTTTGAGCTTTGGGGAGGTACAAGATCTGTACCCTTGTTAACAGTCTTTGGTTGTAACTAAAGTGGAGATGACAGGCAGAAATGTCCCCTGTGTGCCCATAACAACACCTGAGGCTGTGGGGGACAGGACACTGTAACAACAAATACACAACTGATCCTCACAGCAAGACATGACTTCATCCACACAATCTTTTAGTTTTACCACACAATTAATCTCACAACCTCCAAACCATTGCAAATGATAAAGGAGATGCAAGTGTGTGTGCATTAGCAGTATAGCAATAGACTAACAAATGCCTTGCCCTTGATACAAATTAAAATTGATACACAGGCGTCTGTGCAAAGTCAAATGTCTAAGTGGTAGGCAGAAGTGTGTGGTGAACCTTTGGGGAGCAGTGGTAGCGGGGCTCATGAGGTTTGTGTTTGTCATGCATGCAGTGGATGTATGTTTGTCTGTGTGAGGAGAGCTGTGGCGGTCTCCTTGGGTGAGAGGCGTGGGGAAGACTGCTAGATTAGGGGCTAGGTCAGGGCTCCCTCCCTGGAGCAGGAAACGCTCATCTGGAATAATGGGCTGGCCATCTCTACTCTATGTCCCCCCAAGCCAGGGCTGTCTTCACTGTCACGGCCTAGCTGTACATGAACACAGCAGTGACTCCTTCATCTCTCTCTCACACTCCCTCTCCTCCTTTCTTCACTTCTCCAGTCCACTCAGTCTCTGACTTCTCCTCATACTGCATCTCTCTTCCCACCTTTCCATTTTCACACCTTCTCTCATCTACCTCTTACTTTCTCAATCAATCCATTTTATTTTGCTGTTGCAGGATGTGTGAAGAGCACTGTGAAGAGCACTGTGAAGAGCACTGTGAAGGGCACTGTGAAGCGCACTGTGAAGAGCACTGTGAAGAGCACTGTGAAGAGCGCTTTATTCCTTAATCTGTCTAGCTATCCGTTGATCTACAGCTATTCCATCAATCCACCCCTCGCTTGCTCTGCTGATCTTTGTTGTGTTTGTTAAAAAAGTAGTCTCATTGCTCTACTCCCTGTCAATATACTGTAGTCTCAATCACACTCATCTAATGAACAGGCCCCCAACCCAGAGCACATCACTCCATCCACAGCTCTAGGGAGAGCCAGCAGCACAGGATTTACTGAGCACAAGCAACACATATTGTGAGTGTGACTGTATCTGTGTGTACGGTATGAGAGAGGGGAAAGAAGAGTGATAGCGAGACACAGTACGTCATTGTTTGCATGCATGAAATATCCATAACTCAGCACCTGGTAGATATTCAGTTTTCCCAATTATAAACAGATAGAAATGCCATGCATCACAAGTAATTAATTTCAATAAAAAGGTGTACCTCAAATCTAGGAAACCAAACACTATAATTTCAGTACAACATGCAGTTGAGTCAAGAGAATCTCACCTGCATTGTCACTGCACTTGTTAAAGGTCCACTTTTAGTGCCTGCAATATTGTGAAGAAGTATATGGTCCAATGGTCATTAATGTCCTTTTATGAGTAAATCCTGAAAGGAGACAAGTGGAGGAAACAGCAAATGTATAGTCCTGGTATCACACTGCCGCCATAGACACAACAGAATTCGTACACCTACAGCAGACAGAGAAGCACTGCGCCACTATACTGTCTTGCACTCTTTATTTACTTAATTAACTGCCTCTGTGCTTCAGCCTTCTCTTTCTCGGTCTGTCTCTCTTGTAACCTCTTTTGCGCCCTCTCTCTCACTATATCCCTCTCTCTCCCTCTCTAGTAGTCTCGGAGTCACTCTCACATGAGCACGCTCTCTTGCTCTTCCACAATTACAGCTGCAAGCTACAGTCCACACACAGCAGCTTCTCTCTCCCAGTCTCTTTCCCCCCACTCTCCCTCCCACGTCCCCTCCCCCTTCTGTCTCTCACCATTCCAAGCGACTTATACACTGCTCAAAAAAATTAAGGGAACACTTAAACAACACAATGTAACTCCAAGTCAATCACACTTCTGTGAAATCAAACTGTCCACTTAGGAAGCAACACTGATTGACAATACATTTCACATGCTGTTGTGCAAATGGAATAGACAACAGGTGGAGATTATAGGCAATTAGCAAGACACCCCCAATAAAGGACTGGTTTTGCAGGTGGTGACCACTGACCACTTCTCAGTTCCTATGCTTCCTGGCTGATGTTTTGGTCACTTTTGAATGCTGGCGGTGCTTTCACTCTAGTGGTAGCATGAGATGGAGTCTACAACCCACACAAGTGGCTCAGGTAGTGCAGCTCATCCAGGATGGCACATCAATGCGAGCTGTGGCAAGAAGGTTTGCTGTGTCTGTCAGCGTAGTGTCCAGAGCATGGAGGCGCTACCAGGAGACAGGCCAGTACATCAGGAGACGTGGAGGAGGCCGTAGGAGGGCAACAACCCAGCAGCAGGACTGCTACCTCCGCCTTTGTGCAAGGAGGAGCAGGAGGAGCACTGCCAGAGCCCTGCAAAATGACCTCCAGCAGGCCACAAATGTGCATGTGTCTGCTCAAACGGTCAGAAACAGACTTCATGAGGGTGGTATGAGGGCCCAACGTCCACAGGTGGGGGTTGTGCTTACAGCCCAACACCGTGCAGGACGTTTGGCATTTGCCAGAGAACACCAAGATTGGCAAATTCGCCACTGGCGCCCTGTGCTCTTCACAGATGAAAGCAGGTTCACACTGAGCACATGTGACAGACGTGACAGAGTCTGGAGACGCCGTGGAGAACGTTCTGCTGCCTGCAACATCCTCCAGCATGACCGGTTTGGCGGTGGGTCAGTCATGGTGTGGGGTGGCATTTCTTTGGGGGGCCGCACAGCCCTCCATGTGCTCGCCAGAGGTAGCCTGACTGCCATTAGGTACCGAGATGAGATCCTCAGACCCCTTGTGAGACCATATGCTGGTGCGGTTGGCCCTGGGTTCCTCCTAATGCAAGACAATGCTAGACCTCATGTGGCTGGAGTGTGTCAGGCATTGATGCTATGGACTGGCCCGCCCGTTCCCCAGACCTGAATCCAATTGAGCACATCTGGGACATCATGTCTCGCTCCATCCACCAACGCCACGTTGTACCACAGACTGTCCAGGAGTTGGCGGATGCTTTAGTCCAGGTCTGGGAGGAGATCCCTCAGGAGACCATCCGCCACCTCATCAGGAGTATGCCCAGGCGTAGGGAGGTCATACAGGCACGTGGAGGCCACACACACTACTGAGCCTCATTTTGACTTGTTTTAAGGACATTAACTCAAAGTTGGATCAGCCTGTAGTGTGGTTTTCCACTTTAATTTTGAGGGTGACTCCAAATCCAGACCTCCATGGGTTGATAAATTTGATTTCCATTGATCATTTTTGTGTGATTTTGTTGTCAGCACATTCAACTATGTAAAGAAAAAAGTATTTAATAAGATGATTTCATTCATTCAGATCTAGGATGTGTTATTTTAGTGTTCCCTTTATTTTTTTGAGCAGTGTAGTATATGCCCTATGTCTTGTGCCCTCTCTACACTCATATAAAAAAGGTGCTATCTAGAACCTAAAAGGGTTATTCGGCAGTCCTCATAGGAAAACCATTTGAATAACCCTTTTTGGTTCCAAGTAGAACCCTTTTAGTTCTTGGTAGAACCTTTTTGGGTTCCATGTAGAACCCTCTGTGGAAACTAGTGCTGGGCGATTAGTGGTTGAGGTCGATTCGGTTTTGGTTTTTCTAAAAAAATTATCACGTTTTTAGATTTTGGTTCCGATCATTAAAAAAAACATTAAATGCATTATGAAATAATTACATTTGTCACACCTACTCCTGCTCCCTCCCTCCGGCACTCGACGTCGCCGGTCTACTATCCTCTGTGACGTTCTGGCTCCGGGACTCTTAGTAGTGAGCCAGGGTTGTCATTTTCATTTGGGTGTAGTTCTATGTGGGATCTAGTTGTTTCATTTCTATGTTTGGTGTTGATGTTGATTTAGTCATATGACTCCCAATCGGAGGTAACGAGTGTCAGCTGTCGGCTCGTTATCTCTGATTGGGAGCCATATTTATACTGTGTGGTTTCACCTTGGTTTTGTGGGTTTTTGTTTCCTTGATGCTGTTAGTCTTTATCAGTATTGAACTTCACTTTCGTCATATTTGGTTTGTTGTTTTGATCGTGGTTTCTTTATAATAAAGTCTACGATGTTCGCTCAACACGCTGCGCTTTGGTCTCCTCCTTTTGACGATCGTGACAGAAAAACCCACCATAAAAGGACCAAGCAGCGCGTCCAGGAGCAAAGGGTCTGGACATGGATGGAACTGTTGGACGGTAAAGGGTCCTGGACTTGGGAGGAGATCCTGGATGGTATGGATCGCCGACCATGGAACGAGACGGTGGAGAGGCGACGGCGAGAGGAGCAACGGCATCGGCAGGGCCATCGTCGGAAGGACGAGAGGCAACCCCAAAAAGTTTTTTGGGGGGGGCACATGGCTTGGGCGACTGAGCAGCAGGAGGCTGCCACAAGGCAGATTCAGAAGGCTACCAGGTTAAGGGGGCTGACGGAGGCAGAGAAGGGACGGATTCAGGAGGCTACCAGGTTAAGGGGGCTACTGGGAAAAGCAGGGAAGGAAGGTGTAGAGGCACGGCGAGAGGTACTGGGGTGTGTAACCAGTCCGGTCCGGCCCGTTCCTAATCCCGAGGTACAGTCAGTAGTGTGTGTCCCCAGTACGGTACGGCCTGTTCCGGCCCCTCGCACTAAGTGTACGGTGCGCGTCGCCAGCCCAGCCCGGCCTGTTCCTGAGCCTCATACGAAGCCTACGGTGCGCGTCGCCAGCCCAGCCCGGCCTGTTCCGGCCACTCGCACCAGGGATACGGTGCGCGTCGCCAGCTCAGCCCGGCCTGTTCCTACTCCACGCACCAGGGATACGGTGCGCTTCGCCAGCCCGGCCCGGCCTGTTCCGGCCACTCGCACCAGGGATACGGTGCGCGTCGCCAGCCCAGCCCGGCCTGTTCCTACTCCACGCACCAGGGATACGGTGCGCTTCGCCAGCCCGGCCCGGCCTGTTCCGGCCTCTCGCACCAGAGATACGGTGCGCGTCGCCAGCCCAGCCCGGCCTGTTCCTGCTCTCCGCACTAGGCCTTATGTGCGTCCCCAGGGTCCAGCATGCCCTGTTGCTGCTCTCCGCACTAGGCCTTATGTGCGTCCCCAGGGCCAAGCATGCCCTGTTGCTGCTTCCCGCACTAGCCCTGAGATGCGTGTCCTCAGCCCGGTACCTCCAGTTCCGGCACCACGCATCAGGCCTACGGTGCGTCCCCAGGGCCAAGCATGCCCTGTTGCTTCTCCCCGCACTAGCCCTGAGATGCGTGTCCTCAGCCCGGTACCTCCAGTTCCGGCACCACGCACCAGGCCTACGGTGCGCCTCAGACGGCCAGAGTCTGCCGTCTGCCCAACGGGGCCTGAACTGTCCGTCTGCCCAACGCCGTCTGAACTGCCCGTCTGCCCAACGGCGCCTGAACTGCCCGTCTGCCCAACGCCGTCTGAACTGTCCGTCTGCCCAACGCCGTCTGAACTGCCCGTCTGTACTGAGCCTGCAAAGCCGCCCGTCTGCCATGAGCCTTCAGAGCCGTCCGCCAGACAGGATCAGCCAGAGCCTTCCGCCAGACAGGATCAGCCAGAGCCTTCCGCCAGACAGGATCAGCCAGAGCCTTCCGCCAGACAGGATCAGCCAGAGCCTTCCGCCAGACAGGAGCAGCCAGAGCCTTCCGTCAGACCGGATCAGCCAGAGCCTTCCGCCAGACGGGATCAGCCAGAGCCTTCCGCCAGACGGGATCAGCCAGAGCCTTCCGCCTGCCATGAGCAGCCAGATCCGTCAGCCAGCCATGAGCAGCCAGATCCGTCAGCCAGCCATGAGCAGCCAGATCCGTCAGCCAGCCATGAGCCGTCCAGCCAGGATCCGCCAGAGCCGTCCAGCCAGGATCCGCCAGAGCCGTCCAGCCAGGATCCGCCAGAGCCAGCCAGCCAGGATCCGCCATTTAGTCAGGTGCTGCCCCTTAGTCCAGTGCTGCCCCTTAGTCCAGTGCTGCCCCGTAGTCCGGTGCTGTCCCTCAGCCTGGTGCTGCCTCTTAGTCCGGTGCTGCCCCTTAATCCAGGTGGGTTTAAGTGGAGGGTGGTCATTGGGAGGAGGTTAAGAAAGCGGGTAGTAACTATAGTGGGGTGGTGGTCAAGCCCGGAGCCGGAACCGCCTCCGGGGAGCAACACCCACCCAGCCCTCCCCTATTGGGGGGTTGTGAGGCGCGGTCGCAGTCCGCGCCTTTAGGGGGGGGTACTGTGACGTTCTGGCTCCGGGACTCTTAGTAGTGAGCCAGGGTTGTCATTTTCATTTGGGTGTAGTTCTATGTGGGATCTAGTTGTTTCATTTCTATGTTTGGTGTTGATGTTGATTTAGTCATATGACTCCCAATCGGAGGTAACGAGTGTCAGCTGTCGGCTCGTTATCTCTGATTGGGAGCCATATTTATACTGTGTGGTTTCACCTTGGTTTTGTGGGTTTTTGTTTCCTTGATGCTGTTAGTCTTTATCAGTATTGAACTTCACTTTCGTCATATTTGGTTTGTTGTTTTGATCGTGGTTTCTTTATAATAAAGTCTACGATGTTCGCTCAACACGCTGCGCTTTGGTCTCCTCCTTTTGACGATCGTGACATCCTCCAGTCCTGGCAACCCACATTGCGCACACCTGGCAACCATCATTGCGCACATCTACTCCCCATCGTTAAGCACACCTGGACTTTATTACCACCCTGATTACTCTCCCTTCATATAGCCCTCACCAACCTCAGGCACTATTGGTTATGTTTTCATGTTCAGATGCTGCGCTTGTTTTATAATGAACCATGTTTGTTGTTCTTATTCAACTCACCATCTGTACCTGTGTCTTCCTTACAGAATACTGCCTCTGAAATTATGGAAGCAGCAGATGATTACACCATCTTTGGGACGGTCGAGGAACAGGGTCATCTACTTCACCACGACCAGCTGGCTCTACTGGGTACGACCATGAAGGAGGTCCTCCGCGTTCTCCACTGCCTCGACACCACCAGCGAGGTTCTACATATTTCTACCACAGGTCGTCACAGTGAGCCAGTCCCCCAGCCTACCCAGCCGTCCGCCCAGGTCAGCGATGCCCGACTGTCCCTTGTGGAGAAGGATGATGGCACTCCATTGAAATGCCGTGGCTTCCTACGCCAGTGCTCCCTCTATTTTGCCTATCAGACCGGAGCCCCCACCACCGAGAGGTTGCCATGGTTATTTCCCTGCTGTCCGGACGGGCGTGGGCTACGACCGTTTTGGAGAGGAGCAGCTGGGTTCCTATGAGAGGTTCAGGCTGGTCTTCGACCATCCTCCAGAGTGGGAGGTGAGCGACTTTTCCAACTCCAGCAGGGTGCCCAGACCGCTGCGGCGTACACCCTCACCTTTCGGACTGTGGCAGCCTCCAGCAGATGGAATGAGCCGGCGCACCGCACTCTATTCCACAGTGGTCTGCGTGAAGAGGTCCAGACGGAGTTGGCATGTCGGAATGACAACATATCCTTGGACGCTCTCATCGCGATGGCCATCCGTCTGGATAACCTTCTTCGGGAGCATTGGTGTCCACCTTGCCACTCACCACCCTTTTATTGACTGTCCTGAGGCAAAGCCTGAACCCATGGAGGTAGGGGCCACACTTCTCTGCGGCGACAGCTGGGGTTCTGTCTCTATTGCGGCCAGGCGGGGCACCAGCTTCAGTGGTTTCCGGTGCTTCCTAAGCCGGGGTCCACTAGAGCAGCGGGGCAGCCCCGTGACCTTCCGTCTCCCAGGATCGGCGCGAGTGTCCCATTATCGTTTTCCGCCAAACCCTTTCTGGTTGCCATTTCGCTGGCTGTCCCTCAAGTGTTGTCTCTACAGCTCTAGTGGACTCAGGTGCCGTGGGGAACTTTATCGACCAGGCCCTTGCCTCCTCCCTGAACTCAACTTCATACCCGCTCTTCTCTCCTTTCCCTGTCCAAGACCTGGATATGCAACCATTGGGATCTGGCACAATTACTCATGTCCCAGCACCACTCACCCTCACCGTGGGACCCAAGCACCAGGAAAGCCTTCCCTTCGTCATCATCACCACACCCGTACACAGTCATCCTCTGCCTCCCCTGGCTCCAACTCCATAACCCCACCATCTCCTGGTCAAAGATGCGTATCACCGCCTGGGGACCAGGATGCCGGAGGACCTGCTTTCCCACACACTGTGGTTCCACATCAGTGGAGGGTCCTGTGCGTGTCCTCCAGCCCATCAAGCAGTCCTCCTGTATCATTGGCCCCATGTTTTGGGATGTGGACAGCCGCCAGGCTCTGGAGAGGGAACCCGCTCCTGCCCTCCAGCGCGCATCTACGTCCCCACGGGGTGAGAGATCGGCTGTTGACCTGGGCACACACATCCCTTGCCGATGGACACCCAGGGAGCACCCGCACCATCCAATCGCTCTCTGATAAATACTGGTGGCCCACCTTGGTGCAGGACGTTGCCCACTATGTTAACTCATGTTCGGACCATTAACTTTGTAACTGATCTCCCCCTTTCTGATGGGTTTTACCACTATTCTGGTTGTTGACAGATTCTCCAAATCCTGCGTTTTCTTTTTGTTTACTCCTGCTCCCTCCAGCGCTTAACGTCACGGGTCTACTAACCACCGGTCCTGGCAACCCACATTGTGCACACCTGCCCCCCATCGTTAAGCACAACTGGACTTCATCACCACCCTGATTACTCTCCCTCCATATAGCCCTCACAACCTCCGTCATCAGGCAGTATTGGTTCTGTTTTCATGTCCAGATGCTGCGCTTGTTTAGTAATTCTCCATGTTCGTTATTAAACTCATCTGCACCTGCTTCCTGACTCCCTGCATCTTTGTTTCAACAAATTATTTTAGGGGAAATTCCAAAGAATATTAAATTGCCAAAACATTGAAATCAGGGTCAACATCAATAGGAAATAACAAAATATTTCAGTTGTGTATGTATATAAAGTAGTTTATTTGACTTTATTTTTCATTCCTTAAAGTCATCTCATCTAGCAGCCAGACAACGTTATTTCTGTGCTCCCCGTACTGTCTTTGGTCATCCTATTTAGCTAGGCTGGCCTGCCTAAGTATGATGCAGAGCTGTCTGACAAAATTAAAGCAAAGAAGCAACCTGGACTCAGTGGTAGACGTAAAATAGCAAAAGACATTCAGGACACTTCAATTATACTGAACTAAATATTAATGCAGCAATTTCAAAGATTTTACTGAGTTACAGTTCATATGAGGAAATGCATTAGGCCCTAATCTATGGATTTCATGACTGGGAATACAGATATGTGTCTGCTGGTCACATACAGTAACTGGTTTTTATTTTCTACATTGTGGAATAATAGTGAAGACAAAACATGTAGTATCCAAAAAGGTGTTAATCAAACTATATTTGAGATTCTTCAAAGTAGGCACCCTTTGCCTTGACAGTCTTGCGTTATCTCAACCAGCTTAATGAGGTAGTCACCTGGAATGCATTTCAATTAACAAGTGTGCTTTGTTAAAAGTTCATTTGTGGAATTTCTTTCCTTAATGCGTTTGAGCCAATCAGTTGTTGTGAAAAGGTAGAGGTGGTATACAGAGAGCCCTATTTGTTAAAAGACCAAGTGTCCCACATAGTTCTTGACTTGATTTCTCTCGTGAATAATTTGATTTCTCTCTAGAGAAACGGCGCGTTGGGATAACAAAAAAACGAACTAAATGGAATTCAAGTAATTGAACTGACCTCGGTCAATTAGTTGTTTAGTAACCGGGGGAAAAAACAAAATTTCAGTTAATCGCTGAACACTTCCAATCCTCGCTCTCCATTTACTGGGAGTGGATATTTTAGCTTCACCCCTCTTCATATCTCTCCATCCCTCGCTCTCTTTTCTCCCTCAATCAGTCCTTTTCCTGTCACTCCACAGTCAACAACGTCTAACCCAAATTCGATGCACAAGTGTCTATGGGTTTTTGGTTTTTCCTTTCAATAAAGACCTAGACAACCAGGTGAGGGGAGTTCCTTACTAATTATTGACCTTAATTCATCAATCAAGTACAAGGTGGAGCGAAAACCCTCTGTGGAATGAGGGCGACCGTCAGCCCAGCTCCTGTAGATGCGGTAACCGCACATCGCTTAGGGCCCCTGGCACGGGTCACATCCTGCCACGGCCCTGCTGCAGCCCTCAGGGAGGCACCACCCCAGTGAACTCCCCCCTCCACTATTCATGGCTGCTTCACCCAATCATAACATATCACAATAACATAACAACAGCTTGCAGTCAACGGTAGATCCACAGAGTCAGGCAAACACTTCTCACTAGATGTAATATTGGGGTGCTGAACTATTAATGACTTGCTACATAATTGTTAGCAACATATAAATGAGCTTCATATAAATGCACACACTCAATCTCATAGCAATATAACAAGGTAATTCTTCTTTCCGATATGGATAATCTGGCAACGTCAAAACATTCCCCCTAGCATGTCCATGTTTGTCTTGTCTTATAATGCATTTGTGTGGTATGGAGTCCACATACCTACAAACCCATAAGGCTATATTAAAATGGCGTGCTGACTGTTAATGGAGTAGGACAAACATATGACTTCACTGTCTATTGTGGCTTCAGTTAAAGCTCATGCAATGAATAATACAACAGTCTCCACCTGTATCTGTGCAGTCAATTGGCCTGACACTGATTGGTAGTTGCTATTTATATTTATATTTTCCCTCCAAGATCACTCTCAGTCAACTTGTCCTTGGATTACACAGACTAAATAGAAAAACAATACCGCAGAGAAAAGGCAGTTCTATGTTCATTATCCTATTTTAAAAGCTAATCAGCATGTGGTGACATAGACTGATGCAAAATAGAAATGCCAGGAGAAAAACTCTCCATGTAACTAAATGATGCTCTGAGTGAAAGTAAGTTCACCCATGCGGTTAATTTGACACATTTTCAGAAAGGACTTTTGTTTTGCATGAGGGAATGTAGCTAGCTAATGAGTTTGTCAGTCCACTCCAGCTGAATAATATGTATATATATCCTATTAAATTACTATTCTAGTATTCAAATTCCTAATTCTATGGTCATATGACCCACAATGACAGACAACTGGGGCATGCAGCTGATTGGTAGACTACTACGCTGACATCACAATGTCAGACCCAGGAAGCACTGATCCCATTGCCTTCCCATGCCTTCTTCCCATTTTCTCGGTCGGTCACAGCACCCCACCCACCCATTTCTCCACCCCCTCCCACTCAATGACCCCATACCTCATATGATCTGCAAAGTCCCTTGGTGTCCTCTCACCATATGGTCCCCCTCAGCACAGCACAGCCCACCCCATCTCTTTAAAGGTACAGCACCCTGGTGAGAATTTACTGTATTTTCAACCACATGGCTGTCAGGTAGAGTCATAGACTACAGATTTAGCATCTGTACTGAGAGTGGTGTTATTTATATTTTTGCTTTGAGTGCTTTACTCTGTAGATTCTCCTCTTTTCAATTGTCAATTCTTCCATCCTGTCTTAGAAGCAAGGGCAATCTGCAGTTCGAACAATAACAACATTTTAGTAAAGGGATGAGGGAGGGGGCTGGAGAAACGTAACCACTTTCAAAATTATAGACAGAGCTATGTATGCAAGGACTGACCATCCATGGTATCAGAATTATAGTTTTAACTATGTTTTGAGGCTATACAGTGTTTGTTTACATTTACATTGTTTACAAAGAATGGAGCAAAACAAGCTACTATTTTGCGTTCTGATGGGGTACAACAGTTAAACTAAGGTCATGAGGCATTCATAAGTTATATTCTTCATGAATCATTGGGTTTAAATCATTGATTTAAAAGTCAGAAAATTGATTCACACAAAAACTGCTATGCAAACTGAGATTGACAGGCGAAAGGTGTACATACTTGAAAAAACAGACAGAGAACACTATAACCCTGCCTGTGATGTTTCTCTGTGTGCTGGAAGTCTGCAATGTTAATCACATAAATAGATTTATTGAAATGTTGTTGACAAGCAGCCAGCAGCCAGTCCTCCAGACTTATGCCTGAGCATCTTGGTCTGCTCACACAAGTTGTGCTCTGCTTTGAAACTAACACAAAAATACATAGAAAGTCACTGATTTAATATGTAATATTTGTAACAAACATTTGTAACAACAGATGACTTGGTGTCTGTTTATATGTGGTCTGACAAAGGTTTGAGGACAGTGAAGGTCAAATGCGTGAACATAATAAATTATTGCATTCTGAAGAAACAAATCTATAAATTAAACTGTTGACATGATTGTAGGAGTCATTCAAACTAAAAGACTTAAAGAAAAGTTTCAACTTGCTTTTAGGTTGGGGTAACAGACGGTGCCAAACAAAGAAAGTCCATGGCCCACTTGCCTGACTCCTGCTATTCAGAAGAGGAAAAAAATGCATTAAGTGTCCGGAAAAATACACTGAACAATTTACGCAGATAGAGAGGCTCCTCAATGGGAGCATCACTTGTGAATCCAATTAATTCAACTGAAATACAATGAACTCTTATGACTCAGAGCAATGGATTTGAAATATTTGTTTAAATAAAATATCTAAGAAATGAATGACGTTCAGAGTTACAAAATTCCTGTAGTTGTCATTCAAGGCTATGTGATAACTTGTTGATCTAAGGAATCAGTGTGTGGTGTAAACCTTTGTTGATTCCCTATTGAATAGCAGTGATTGAATCAACATGAATAGCTTGAAACATTTGTGACTAAGACCTTTGTATAGACAGACATAGCTATCCTGATTTGTGCTGCAGCGAGAGTAGAGAGGATGCCGAATGCATAGTGCAGCAACGTGAAAGAGCAACCATACAGAGAACAGCTGAAGAGTAAAGGCTGGTAACAGTCCACTAACTCATCTCTTTCTCCTGCTTTAAAAAGCTTTTACTGCAGTGGACTAAATCAGTGTCACACAGTGTTTCTTGGTAGTCAAACAAATCTACTTTGAAACAAAAGTACTCCACTCGCAAGAGTGGAGTAATTTGTTCATAACCATCCTCCTTTTGACTGCAGGAAAGGCCTACAGCTGGAATCCTTAATGGTGAAACTGACACATCCGTTTGGGATATTACAACAACAAAGAAGTTACTGCAAACAACAAACACTGTTTTTTTTCCCTCTGACATCATTGCATGAGCGATAGAAGAGCACAATATGTACTGCCATTTTTTTTATGATGCTGCCGGAAGCTCCTCTCCTCTCCTCAGTTTCAACAACAAAACAAAAACAATAACAAAAAAGACACACACACACACACACAAACACACACACACACACACAGATTTGGCCCTCAGATCCTCAAGAAGTTCTACAGCTGCAACATTGAGAGCATCTTGACTGGCTGCATCACTGTCTGGTATGGCAACTGCACCGCCCTCGACCACAAGGCTCTACAGAGGATGGTGCGGATGGCCCAGTACATCGCTGGGGCCGAACTCCATGCCATACAGGACCTTTATACCAGGCGGTGTCTAAGGAAGGCCCAGAAAATTGCCAAAGACTTCAGCCACCCAAGCCATGGACTGTTCTCTGTGCTACCGTCAAGCAAGCGGTACCGGAGCAACGGGTCTCAGACCAACAGGCTCCGAGACAGCTTCTATCTTGAAAGCAATTAGACTGCTGAATAGCTAATCAATGGCTACCCGGACTATCTGTATGGACTATCTGCACTGACTCTACCTGCACTGGCTATATACACACTCACAGGTCTCTATCCACACACACACACACACACATACACCCAGCATATACGCTGCTGCTACTTTTATTATTATATCCTGATGCCTAGTCACTTTGCCCCTGCCTACATGTACATATGTACCTCAATTACCACGTATCCCTGCACATTGATATGGTATTGGTAGTCCTTGTATATAGCTTCATTCTTGTGCGTTTTATTTCTCATGTGTTTTTTATATTTTTATCTAAAACTCTGCATCTTTGGGAAAGAGCTTATAAGTAAGCATTTCACTGTTGTATTTGGCGCATGTTACGAATAACATTTGATTTGACACACACACACACACACACACACACACACGAAAACGCTAAATGAGATGGCTGTTGGCTGTTTTTATCTGTACACGTACCTGTACATCATGTCCTGTCCTGTAGTGTGCTACACCACACAACACACAGGTTCTAGTCTGGGATCACAAGGCCAACGGACAGTCAGTGTTTGTGAGAGTGTGACATAGATTATTATGTAACATCAGGCACTAAGAGCATGACAGTTCAGAGGCATCAACAGCATTATAGTGCCAGGCAAACAAGCAGGCAGGCAGGCAGGCAGGCAGGCAGGGCATCCATCCCTCTGTCCTTGAATCAGTCATTGCATTATGCCAGCCCACCTGTTTCAGAGGCATGAATGAATGAGACCAATGAGACCATCTGAGAGACAATCTGCAAACAAATTTTGCACTGACAAAAAGGAGGATGGTTATGAACAAACTACTCCACTCCTACGAGTGGCCATAAGAATGAGATCGCACACTGATGTCAGAAGGTGCTTTCAACTGGGATGTGGTAGTAGCACTGTCCTGCAGTCAAATGAACTAGTGGCCTCATGGGTGGAGTGTTATTCATATTTTTCATAATTTAATAATTAATAAACATTTATTTAAAAATTAACGCAGAAAATCCGGTGTTTCTATGTCTAAAAGTTTTGTTATATTTCAGTCTTCTATGATGTATATAAAGGGTAATATTGGGATGCAAACTTAAAATGGAATACATTTCAACTCTATATCTGACACTGTACAGGTGTCTTCTTTTTTTTAAGCCCATAACCATGTGTGTAAGGTGTATACTTTTGTTTCAAAGTAGATTTGTTTAAGACTACCAAGAAACACTATGTGATCCTGATTTAGCCCACTGCAGTAAAAGGTTAATAATACCACCAATCTCTGGTCTCTGGTCCACCAAACAAACATGCCCCCTCAGCCGTCCCTGGACAGGTGAACTTTACAGAATGATTCATTAAATAAACATAGTACTTTTCAGATAATGACCAGATTTCCCAGTAGAAGAAAGTCCTTAATCCTACAATTTCTTTCCCCAACATCAGAATATTATTTATTTGCAAGGCTGGACTTTTCCTAATGTTGTTGAGAGCCAAGAAGCATGGCAAAAGGACAGACAACTTGTTTACTCAACTTTACACAACCAGGCTACCTGTGCTTTCTCCCTCAGTCAACAGCCAAGTGGAATTCACATGATTTCGCAAAGCTGGTATTTTAAAAGCTTGGATCCTTTACAACAAATGCAAAGTTTGAAAGTTTGTTTCTTAAATACTTTGTTCTTGTACTGAATTCTTTATAGTTGTGTTTTTCCATCATATTTTATGATGGGCCCCGTGTAGCTCAGTAGAGTATGGCGCTTGCAACGCCAGGGTTGTGGGTTCGATTCCCACGGGGGGCCAGTATGAAAATGTATGCACTCACTAACTGTAAGTCGCTCTGGATAAGAGCGTCTGCTAAATGACTAAAATGTAAATGTACATTTTAAGTAACTTGTAGAAAATACACTTTCTGACACCGTCAAGAAGCATTATAACCATCATAATCATATAAGCCAGATTGGCCTATCACGTACAAGCCCTTATATCAGTCATTAGTCAAAAAGTGGGTGTCTTGTCCTGCTCCTGAAATCTGCTCCTGCATTCATCCCAGTCATCAGCAACAGAGAATTGGGGGAGGTGCATGTTTGACATCAATGTGTGCGCAATTAATTAACAATTTAATATGGTACTTTTTAAAAAGAAATTCTATAACATAAACATACTGATGACACGTAGGCTATGGTGTAATGGAATGTTTTGCCTTGCGTGGTAGGTTTTGTGGGTTTTGACAGTCTTTTGTAGGTGTCATAACCAGCCATAAAATAACGCAATATATGTCACAACAGGTCTAAACATATGTGTCATGACAGTGTTATGACCATATTATAACAGGTTATGACAAGTTATGTCAGCTGTTATGACATATTATGACATGGTTATGACCGTATCATAACGTGTTGTGAAGCTGGGTGTCAAGTAAAGTGTTACCAAAGTGAGTCATAAACAGCAAATGTGAGTCAACAACAACAATTTTTTATTGGGTTTTTCCAAATAACATAATCAAGCAAACGTTTGGGGGTAGTGATGGTACCACATTTTTTTAAATAACACACTCTGATGTAGCATTTATATGCACCTCATTTACTTGCAATAAGCCAAGCTGACACACAAATTATAGATGTGCTGTGTCCTGTTCTGTTCTGATTTCATAATTCAGACCCTATGAAATTATTTATCCCTCAGATGGTCTTCTCTAAAACTAGTTGGCTGTGGCTGAGCTCCAGATGGGGCCAGGGTTTGGACATGATCCCAATAATGGGTTGGCATGAACAGAGATATCGCAATCTCTCTGATTTTCGGGAATCAGAACTGAAGCTGTGTCCAGCAAAATTCCTAGGGGTGGGCAGACAGGGGGTGAGTTCTCTCCTCAGCATACATAAGGCCTTGGTCCCACAACTTCTCACAGAGTACATCATCTTTACAGAGACACAGCTCAACATACAAACTGATATACAGATATTTCCATCAAAATGTGGTATGTTATACTTTTCATATTCTTTCCTCAACAAAACCCTAGTTGCCTGGAAATTGTTGTCATTGCAATACCAATCCAAATGAATCTCTGAAATGTCTTTGGACAATGGATCTTTGTAAAATGGCAGGGAAATGGCAGGGAAATGCAGCTACTTAAATCTTTTAAAAATCTTTCAAACTGCTCTAGCTAGAAACTTTTTCTAAATATAGGTAAACATGCAAACCCAGAGAGGCCCTAAATAAAGCAACAGTTAGTTGTGGTACTAGTGAGTGTTTGGGCTCTCTCTGTCAGTTAGCTCTGTGTGTGTGTGTACTGTACTCATGTGTTCCTGCTGTCCCCAGGTTATCCCTAGCAGTGCTCCTCTCTGCCTCCTGTGTCTGTTTGGCACAGGATAAGGTAAAAATCAAAATCAAAATCAAAATCAAAACACCAGAAGCACTGGAGATGTCAGACAATCCAGGTGACTACCTATCTAACTGACACATAGCCAACTCCCTGCTTTATGCCAATACAGGCTTACTCCTTCTGATTTAGATTAAAATGTCAACAAAGTGAGAGGGCGGAAACGCTTTCTAACAAAAACATGTACATTTTAAAGATCAAGGAGCATGGACAGCCTTTCTTATCCCATGTCTATGTTAAGGTGGGTATTGGTTACACCATTGATGCAGAATATCCTCCAAAAATATTGGACATACACATTGCACACGTGTTTTCACACGTGCAATTCTTCTATTTCCAAAACATATTATTTTTGCTGGCCCATTGTGACTGGTTCGTGTAAGGCTATAATCGATGTTCTGAAGCCAATCTTCACTATGGCTCCCCTCAGGCTACTCTGAGCTGAGCAGATACAAGCTGTTCCTATTCAGCCTGTTGGCTTCTGTAAGAGGAAGGGAATACAGTAGCTGTGGCCAAAATTAGGATGTCACCATCACTTTCAAGTGAGAACCTTGTTAAGTCTCACAGCTCACAGCTATTATCCTGATTATCTTAAAAATCGATTCAGCAGCGACACACATGAGATGACAAAGATCAAAGAGAAGGCAAGCAGGGAAGAAAGGGAGGAGAGATCCTTAGTCTCAGCTTCCTCCAAGCTGAATGGTAAAATATGTCATTAGGAAAATCTGCAGAACATGAAAGCCTTTTAAAGCAAATTTCCACGAAAAATCCACCTCTCATCAAGCGTTTCAAGGAAAATGTTTGAGAAGAGAAACGACACTAATTCCATCCTCATCAGATTTCTGCGTATTGTGACCAGGTAATTCTGTGAAAGCTAACCTTGTCTGGCTCAAGTCATGAACACACTTCTTTTTTGGAGATAATTGTAGCTGATGAATGAATTTACTCAGATTTTGTCAGGTCAAAGCTAAATGTCTTTTACAGCTGTGTTTGATTTGCACAGCAGTATGTGCTAGGTGGTGCGAGGGAGTTGGGGGTGTTTTAACCATATAGAGATTGTATAGATTGTATAGAAATAATCTCAAACTCCATGTTGTTGTGTTTCTTGCCCAGGCCTGCGCTCCAGGCGTATGGTTGGGGGCATACTGGCCCCTCACGTCCCCTGGCAGGCCATGGTCTACCTGAGTGACAACGTCATGAACGGAGGCTTCGCTGGGGGAGCTCTAATCTCTGACCGCTGGGTCCTGACCGCTGGCAGGAACCTGTTTGTCAGGAAGAGTCGGCAGGACACCCAGGGGAAAGAACCAACCATCCCCAAGGTGTACCTAGGCATCACACGACACTCCCAAGCCGATGCCTCCAAAGAAGTTGCAGTAGAAAAGGTGAGCTAGTATGCCCATTACCATCTCGCTCAAAGAATATTCAGACAATTCAGCAAGCCGAACTGCACTGGGCCCTCTCACCTACAACATCATTTTCAGTCTTACAGGTAGTTAGAGCACAAATACAGTAGATCATCAAAAAGAGGTCCTATGAATTATTCATTTTCCCCTTCTAGGTGGTTCTGCACCCAGGCTTCCAGAATGTTTCAGACTGGGACAACGACCTGGCTCTGATTCAGCTGAAGGAGCCATTCAACCTGAGCGAGGCTGTGATGCCCATCCCTCTGCCTGAGAGGGGTGAGGACCTGGCTGAGGCAGCCCAAGAGAAAGGCATTATCACAGGCTGGGGCTGGGGGGTCCACTTCACGCCTGCTGAGTCACTGAAACACCTGGTGTTGCCTGTGGCATCGCACGGCTCCTGTAAGGCAGAGTACAACCCCGGTGGCCAGGTGCTGAGCAGCACTCCAACCGTAGACGACAACATGTTCTGTACTGGAGCCAGCAAGTACCAGGAGAATGTGTGCTTTGGGGATGCAGGCGGTGCACTGGCAGTCCAGGACCCCAAAGATGGCAGAGTGTATGCTGCAGGGATCCTGTCCTTCGATAAGGCCTGTGCCGTGAGGAAATACGCTGTCTACATGAAGCTCTCTGCCTACATGCCTTGGATCAACAGTGTCCTCAGGGACGACAGTGAGAAATCAACCAGTCTCCGCTCCAGTGTAATGTCTGAGATGTATTCAAGGCAGTTGTAGCCTCCACTCAGCACAGTTTCAGATATGAGAGCCTGGGCTCATAATCTCCATTATGCCTTTGCAAACAAAGTCATTTTCTGCCTTGATCTTGTAAAACTTGAATTGAGTGTGTGTCCCCGTCTGAATGTTATATACCCACACCCAATCCCTTGGGTTGATTTCAAAGGACTTTCAATAAATTCACCTCTCTTAAGAAGTTTGGTTTCCGATGTTTCACCTTACAACTTTTATTGACATTTTCTTCAACTCATATTAGAATGCTGGAAAACATGTTTTAGATCATCTCCACAAGCTGTAATATGAGAGCATGTTAGAGCCATTAAAACAAGTAGGATACAGCTAGGACATGAGACGATTTTCAAGTTAATTTAAGTGATGGAATTATTAAGGACAAAATGTCATCTGGCCAAGGAGGATATTGTGATGAGATTCTAGCTGCTAGATTTCTCCGGTCTTTGTCAACCAGGAAGGATTTTTAAATGGATTTTTCATGAAAACCACCCAAGAAGGAAATAACTTGTTTTTCAAACAAATTTGTAATGGTATTATTCTATTATAAGGTACTGCCCAGCTTTATGGAAGACAGGGGTGGGGGGCTAGAATCCCTCCCAGCAGGGGTATGGAGGTCCTGTCACTCCTGGTTAGTGACTCATTTAAATACAGATGACAAAAGTGTTGTTATCATAGCTCTCTTGCTTTGGAGCAGCCTGCTGTACCACCATTTTTTCAGTTTCAACAAGAGATATCTCAGATGTCACATGCATAACGTGATGATCATCTCAACCATATACATTTAATCTCAATTAAGGAAGTGAATTGAAATTCCATTTCAAGAATTGAAAAATCCTCTTTGATGATAAACGGTACCTTATGGTACTTTCCCCAACCCTGATCTCTTGAGTTGAAGTATTGTAGAGGTGCCAGCATGATATAGCATAGCTTTGACATAGCAGAGCCTATACGTATAATGGAATATGTTATCCAGCCCCCATAAAAAACTGAAAGTGAAAATGTTTCAAACTCCTTGTAAAACCTGAATTGCATAATGACACACAAATACAGTTCCATGAAAGATTCTAGCTTCTGCCAGTCACATGAAACTGCTTTCGTGTGTGCATGTGTTGCAGAGAAGGAGGGACAGAAAGAGTGAGAGGGAGAAGAAGAGAGAGAGATCGATTGTTGTGCATACTAGCCCTCTCTTCTGGAAATCCAAGAACCTGAGAGTGTTTGTATATTTTCTGCATTACATCGGAGGGACAGACAGATTGAGCTACCTTTCATCCATTTAAACAGTGGGAGCTCTTTGTCATGTAATTTGTCGCTGTGAAGTTAGTGAACGGTGGTTCCTCAGAGACTGACAGGCAGTAACGAGCCTCTGGCCACTGTTGTTTCATTACGTTCCAGAGCCATGGAACATTACAGACAGAACAGTTCTGCCCAGGAACGTCATGAACCCCAAATATCTGAGGTGGCACAAAGTATGTGAGGATGGCTGGGGGTGGTCCAATTTGGGATTTTTTAAACACCTGAAACAGATTTTACCAGCAATCTAGAGCCATAATGATTATGCTTAATTCTACTGTTATGTAAAAAAAATATACATCTATCTTTCTGCATATCTAAGCATACCTTCTTGAGCTGTCTGTATCCTGCTGGTTCTTTTTTTTAAAGAAACTAAATATGCTTCTTTGCATTTCTGTTAAAATCTGGGTAAAAGATTGAAATGAATGTGAGTCTTATTCAGTATATTTAGTTATTGCTTGTTTTTCTAAAGTCTACCAGCCTTGCCAGCAGGCATGCCAGCTAAGATAGTTAGACAAGCTAGCTACTTTAAATTGATTGACAGCTTTAAATGGCTTCTTGGTGGCTAGTTATGAGGTTGGTGTAACGATCTCGGTTGGACAGACGCTGGGAGACGGGAAGCAAGTACAGGGTGGTTATTTAATAAATAAAAAACATGGTTCAAAACACGGACAGCGTCTGGACAGGGGAAACGAAACAACATCAATGCAGACATGGGGATCAAACTGGGGAACAGACAGATATAGAAGGGGCAATCAACGGGAAGGAGTCCAGGTGAGTCCTATGAGCGCTGATGCGTTTAATGATGGTAACAGGTGTACGTAATGATGGGCAGCCTGGCGCCCTCAAGCGCCAGGGAGGGGGAGTGGAAGCAGGTGTGACAGTACCCCCCCCCCCTCTAGGGACGCCACCCGACATCCCACCTGGGCCAGCATGACGGGCTGGCCGAGGCATGGAAGCCTGACGAGCCGGCCGAGGCATGGAAGCCTGACAAGCCGGCCGAGGCGTGGGATGTGAGCCTGCTAAGGCGTGGGATGTGAGCCTGATGAACCGGCTGAGGCGTGGGAGGCTGACGAGCCGGCTGAGGCATTACGTGGGATGGGAGCCTGCTGAGCCAACCGAGGCAAGGAAACCTCTTGAGCCAGCTAAGGCATGGAAGCCCGACGAGCAAATTGAGGCACCCCCGGTTCCTTCGGCCGCGGCAACCGGACCTGACGTCACCAACAAAAAAACAAAACAAAGATCCTGAAGCTTCCTATATGGGTGTCTGCATTCTGTAACAATCTCGGTTCGACAGACGCTGGGAGACAGGAAGCAAGTACAGGGTGATGATTTAATAAATATAAAACATGGAACAAAACACGGACAGCGTCTGATGGTAACAGGTGTGCGTAGTGATGGGCAGCCTCCCCCTCCCTGGCCCTCGAGCGCCAGGGAGGGGGAGCAGGAGCAGGCGTGACAGTTGGGAGATTAGGAACCTATCTGGGCTAGCTAAAGCGAACTTCGTTATTATTATTATTATTTTTAACAGGATAAATCTGAGGCAGCCCCTGTGCCCACTATGGGCATAACGCCTCTGGTTCTGCCCTGGTTTCATGTCAGTCTGTCTGTCCATCTTCAGAGCCACAGTTATCATATTTTAGGAGAAGACCCAGATGCAGACAATGTTGAAGTAACAAAAGATTATTACAAAAACAGGGGGCAGGCAAACGACAGGTTAATGGCAGGCAGAGGTCAGTAATCAAGATCAGAGTCCAAAAGGTACAGAACGGCAGGCAGTCTCAGGGTCAGGGAAGGCAGAATGGTCAAAACCGGGAAAACAGGCACTTGCGAAAGACAGGCGCAAGGGGAAAACCGCTGGTAGGCTTGACAAAACAAAACAAACTAGCAACAGACAAACAGAGAACACAGGTATAAATACACTGGGGATAATGGGGAAGATGGGCGACACCTGGAGGGGGGTGGAGACAATCACAAAGACAGGTGAAACAGATCAGGGTGTGACAACAGTTGATACATACGGATTGTCATTCCTCACCAGTATACTGTCAATTGTACTGTAAGGATATGATTAATTATATTTTTTCTTCATATCAAAAAACTGTTGTGTAGTAACAGGTCCCAGAAAAGAGAACATTATCACTCAACAGGTATGCTCAGCTTTCCACCAAAATGTCTCAAAAGCCTAGCTTGATAGGGGCAATAACTCCTCCTTGTTTAACGATATACAAGTGACAGCATTTAGGCTAGTATTGTGAGATATCACATTATGAACTAAATTGAGCTTCTTGATGTTAGTCTGGTGGGATCTGATAAGCAAGACACAGTAGGTGAAAGATGAAGATGTCCATGTGACTACACAGTATGACGTAACATACTGTAAACTCATCACCACCTAGTGTTGAGAACTGAGGAGAACAGAGGAGAGGGCCATTTTGAGATATTGAAATTCCAAGAACGTGGAACGCTCTTCCGCTGCCACATGTACAGAGACGATGCGCTGTGGTTCTTGGTACTTCAACACCCATCTCTGTTGACAACAGGTTGTCCAATTCCCTAAAAAACTGTGGTGGAAAGGAACCATTGATCTCAGGAGAATAGAGTAGCTTACCTAAGATATCAACCCAGAAACTGTTATGACAGGTGGGAAGATTCAATTCATACTTGATCATTGAAAATGTACTTTAGTCACTCTTCTATAACGTAGCTATTTCATTACAAATGAGTGTGCATAAGGGAAATGGTTAACCAATCCTAATACACTACCAGAATGACTCAACATGATTTCTAAGCCATTTTTTGATGGAAACACGACCTTCGTGTTTGAGGTTTTAAGTAGGCATTTTTAAAGCAATTCGATAACAGAGTGAAGTGGTGGGTGCACCTCCGTCAAGTTAAAATATGAATGTCCCTGTCAGGGGTCATTACACTCTACTAGTCTCAGTGTGTGCACCCTCGCTAAGACTGGGGTTCCTGCTGTGCTGACAGAGTTACATAATGTCCCTCGCCCCCGTATTGAGGGGTGGTATCAAGGGCTAGGCCTCATGGTTTCTCTCAGCTCATTGGCGCTTAGATTCAGCAGCTTGGTAGTTTCATCACCTTATCCAACACATAGTCTAACCTAGGCCGGGTTCCTCAGGGGTCTACTGATAATGTGCTCTCCCTCATCATTGTTACTACGAGACTTGCTGTGTACACTTGACATCTGTGTGAGCTTTTGAAATTGTGTTGTTTTTTCCTGCAAGGATACACCGACAAACAACTGCAAAGCTACAAGTGATGCAACTATTAGAAAGAGAACATCAGGCATATATAGTACTTTATGTGTTAATGTTTGTACCTATTTTAAATACACATTTAAACACAGACAGCAAGTTCTGATGTAATCACAAATTCTTCTGGACAACTCTGATCTCCTTCATTGTCAACAGTGGAGCCCTTGCGTGCAGTGGTTGGCTTACCATTAGGCAGACGAGGCAATTGCCTCAGGCCTCATATACTGTATCATCAAAGGGCCTCATGAGTTGGGCATAATTGAAAAAAAAAATATATATATACAGTGAGGGAAAAAAGTATTTGATCCCCTGCTGATTTTGTACGTTTGCCCACTGACAAAGACATGATCAGTCTATAATTTTAATGGTAGGTTTATTTGAACATTGAGAGACAGAATAACAAAACAAAAATCCAGAAAAATGCATGTCAAAAATGTTATAAATTGATTTACATTTTAATGAGGGAAAAAAGTATTTGACCCCTCTGCAAAACATGACTTAGTACTTGGTGGCAAAACCCTTGTTGGCAATCACAGAGGTCAGACAATTCTTGTAGTTGGTCACCAGGTTTGCACACATCTCAGGAGGGATTTTGTCCCACTCCTCTTTGCAGATCTTTTCCAAGTCATTAAGGTTTTGAGGCTGACGTTTGGCAACTCGAACCTTCATCTCCCTCCACAGATTTTCTATGGGATTAAGGTCTGGAGACTGGCTAGGCCACTCCAGGACCTTAATGTGCTTCTTCTTGAGCCACTCCTTTGTTGCCTTGGCCATGTGTTTTGGGTAATTGTCATGCTGGAATACCCATCCATGACCCATTTTCAATGCCCTGGCTGAGGGAAGGAGGTTCTCACCCAAGATTTGACGGTACATGGCCCCGTCCATCGTCCCTTTGATGCGGTGAAGTTGTCCTGTCCCCTTAGCAGAGTCCCCTTAGCAGAAAAACACCCCCAAAGCATAATGTTTCCACCTCCATGTTTGACAGTGGGGATGGTGTTCTTGGGGTCATAGGCAGCATTCCTCCTCCTCCAAATACGGCGAGTTGAGTTGATGCCAAAGAGCTAGATTTTGGTCTCATCTGACCACAACACTTTCACCCAGTTCTCCTCTGAATCATTCAGATGTTCATTGGCAAACTTCAGACAGCCCTGTATATGTGCTTTCTTGAGCAGGGGGACCTTGCGGGCGCTGCAGGATTTCAGTCCTTCACGGCGTAGTGTGTTACCAATTGTTTTCTTGGTGACTATGGTCCCAGCTGCCTTGAGATCATTGACAAGATCCTCCCGTGTAGTTCTGGGCTGATTCCTCACCGTTCTCATGATCATTGCAACTCCACGAGGTGAGATCTTGCATGGAGCCCCAGGCCGAGGGAGATTGACAGGTCTTTTGTGTTTCTTCCATTTGCGAATAATCGCACCAACTCTTGTCACCTTCTCACCAAGCTGCTTGGCGATGGTCTTGTAGCCCATTCCAGCCTTGTGTAGGTCTACAATCTTGTCCCTGACATCCTTGGAGAGCTCTTTGGTCTTGGCCATGGTGAAGACTTTGGAATCTGATTGATTGATTGCTTCTGTGGACAGGGGTCTTTTATACAGGTAACAAGCTGAGATTAGGAGCACTCCCTTTAAGAGTGTGCTCCTAGTCTCAGCTCGTTACCTGTATAAAAGACACCTGGGAGCCAGAAATCTTTCTGATTGAGAGGGGGTCAAATACTTATTTCCCTCATTAAAATGCAAATCAATTTATAACATTTTTGACATGCATTTTTCTGGATTTTTTTGTTGTTATTCTGTCTCTCACTGTTCAAATAAACCTACCATTAAAATTATAGACTGATCATTTCTTTGTCAGTGGGCAAACATACAAAATCAGCTGGGGATCAAATACTTTTTTCCCTCACTGTATCTGCTTACCTAAGTTAACTAATTTCTTCAGTAAAAAGACAGGTGCTGGTGATAATACTGCCATTGTCGTCGAGGCAGAGGCCATGTATCTGATGCTGCCCATCTATCTGATGCTGTCTGATGCTGTCTGGCCTCAGACTGGACTCTGCCTGGAGCCTCCAAATCACTAAGTCCGCCCCTGCTTGCGTGCAACTCTTTGAGGAAGGTTTACAGTTCCATGCATTACATTTCATGCACTATTGCCTTCTCGCACACAGTTGAAAGCCCTGCCTCCTACACCTCTGATCCACTAACTGGCCTCTATAACCTTACACGACCTAGAGGGACCAAGACAATAGAGGAGAGTGGGTATTATGAGTACTGACACTCTCACTAGTTTCAATACCAGCATATCCCCACTTATGTAATCAGAGGCTAAATATTCCACATTTTGTTGTGTTACAGCCTGAATTCAAAATGGATAAAAAAAAGTATAATTCTCACCCATATACCCCATAATGAGAAAGTGAAAGCATGTTTTTAGAAATGTTGGCAAATTTATTGAAAATGAATTACAGAAATATTGCATTTACATAGTATTCACACTCCTGAGTCAATACATGTTAGAATCACCTTTGGCAGCAATTACAGCTGTTCGTCTCTAAGTGCTTTGCACACCTAGATTGTGCAACATTAGCAAATTATTCTTTAAAAATTCTTCAACCTCTGTCAAGTTGGTTGACAGCCATTTTAAATTCTTGGCATTTAAAAAATCCCTAGTCCTTCCTGATGACAAGCATACCCATAACCTGATGCAACCACCACCATGCTTGAAAATATGAAGAGTGGTACTAAGTGATGTGTTGTGTTGGTTTTGCCCCAAACATAACGCTTTGTATTCAGGATATCAAATTAATTTCTTTGCCACATTTTTTGCAGTTAATTTTTTTTGGGGGGGTCATAAGTGCCTTTCTTTGTGAGGCATTGGAAAACCTTCCTGTTCTTTGTGGTTGAATCTGTGTTTGAAATTCACTTCTTGACGGAGGGACCTTACAGATAATTGTATGTGTGGATTACAGAGATGAGGTTGTCATTCAAAAATCATGTTAAACACTATTATTGTACAGTGAGTCCATGCAACTTACACTACAGTATATATACAAAAGTATGTGGACACCCCTTCAAATTAGTGTATTCGGCTATTTTAGACACACCCGTTGCTGACAGGTGTATAGAATCGAGCACACAGCCATGCAATCTCCGTAGACAAACGTTGCCAGTAGAATGGCCTTACAGAAGAGCTCAGTGACTTTCAACGTAGCACCGTCATATGATGCCACATTTCCAACAGGTCAGTTCGTCACATTTCTGCCCTGCTAGAGCTTCCCCGGTCAACTGCAAGTGCTGTTATTGTGAAGTGGAAATGTCTAGGTGCAACAATGGCTCAGCTGCGAAGATGTAGGCCACACAAGCTCACAGAACGGGACCGCCGAGTGCTGAAGCGTTTAGCGCGTAAAAATCGTCTGTCCTCAGTTGCAACTCTCACTCCCGAGTTCCAAACTGCCTCTGGAAGCAACGTCAGCACAATAACTATTCTTCATGAAATGGGTTTCAATGTCCGAGCAGCGGCACACAAGCCTAATAATCTGGGTTTGGCGGATGCCAGGAGTATGCTACCTGCCCCTCGCTCTACAACCTAAATTCATGACGCAATCTGAAGTGAAGAGGAGGGTAGATTTAACTATTTGACAATCATTCCATGCAACTGAAATAAAGTATTTCCTTGTTTACCATAGCAACTCTACTGTGGTAATTTACTCTACATGTTTTATGAATGGAATACTCATGTTGGTGTAGCCTACTCTTTTATTTTTTTGTTTCCAATTTATGTAATAGATTAATTACAACAATATCCCTGCACTCTCCATATTTAAAATGTGTAACTAAATCAACCCAATTGTGATTGAATATAATCTATAATTTAATATTAAATTAAAGTTATTTCAAATGGCACATATAATATTTTGTCATTTAAGATGAAACATTTGAATGAAGTATAGGTCTACTACTCCTATACTGTATACTTCTACTGGTATTTTACATTCATCAGCCTTACGGTTTCTGATCCCCTGATTTCAATTGGGACGGGAATAGAGAGCCTAGACGACGAAAGTTGCAGCTGCCTTGTATCAAAGTGAGATCAGCTAAATCACTGGTTTATTTTTGTGGGTTTTGCGTTGTAATCAAGCTTCTTTTAGCAAGCTGGTGCATGTAATCTCCCGTTAGTATCGTTTTAAGAAAGCCATCGCTAACACAGTGCGAAGTTCAGCTTCTTCGTTAAAATTGACCCAAAATGTTTTGGCCCGTAGCCATAGTAAAAAAAAAACACGATGAAGGCTATAGGCCAAAACGTGTTGGTTTTAACAATAAATAAGCATTTTATTCACTTCCACACTCCCCCTAGGTTTGCTGAATTTCTTCTTTACTTTCTGCCCAGTCTTTAAAAGTGCGTAAAACACTTAGTCTCTCTTTCTGTTCTCATAGTCTCACCTACACTTGGCAGTGTCCTTTAGAAGAGACTTGAGACTTGTATGCAACTTCTGGGGCTTTGTGTCCAACAAAGAGACAGACACACACACACACGTTTGTTTTACTATCCTTGTGGGGACCAAACAATTGATTCCCATTCAAAATCCTATCTTCCCTAACCTTAACCCTAACCCTAATTGTAACCCTAAACTTAACCCTAACTCCTAACCCTAAACCCTAACCCTAATTGTAATCCTAACCCTAATTGTAACTCTAACCCTAAACTCTACCCCTAAGCCTAAAATAGCCTTTTTCCTTGGAGGGACCGGCGAAATGTCCCCACTTGTCAGAATTGTCCTTGTTTTAATGTAATACCAGAAGTCCTCACACGGATAGTAAAACCAAAAACACACACACACAGCTCATTCCCCAGACATTTGTCTCATGTGCATGAAACGTGAGTGAGGTGCTTTGTACTTTTATGTTGATATTGGGTGATCACAATGTGTTCTGAGGTCTGATTGGAGGCTGACTTTAATTTCCTGTCTTCCTGTTTCCCTTCTCATCTGCCTCCTCATGTGTTCCTCTGATATGAGTTAATGTTTGTGTGTGTGTGTGCAAGTGTGTTTCTGAGAACGTGTTTGTGTGTAAAAAAAAGACATTTCCCATAGGGCCTGAGTTATCAGACCATTGATAGATGGGTAGAATGTGGCTTTAGAGGGAGCCTTATCAGAAAGCCTTTCATGTTGCTGAACTGACAAATAAAAGTCAAACAGCCTTTCAGAGTAATATTCATTAATAATATGTTTTTTTCAATCGCTCTGACGTTGTGGAGAGGACACTGTGTACACAGCTGTTTGGCTGTGTCTCACGTCCTCCACTGCATCTGGGAAACGAATAGCTGCCAAGCCAACCATAAAGGAAACAGTGACAGCTGACACAAATGTACCTTTCCAACAAGCAACAGTATCAGAGATACTGTATATCCACAGAAGCCTGTGAACTCTACCAGAAAATTAATATTGAACTAGTCCGATATTTAATTGTTATAGATATGGCCGGTATACAAACACACATTTGATAACGCTAGTACACACTTAGAAAAGAGGGTTCGTCAAGTGTTCTTTGGTTAGGGTAATGGTGTTAAGTGGAACCATAATGACTCAACGACCCCTTTAATGATTATTGGCCTCCACCCACACCTGAGAAGCTGGGACAGCTCTGACTGGTTGTGGTGACCGTGGCTAACTCTCCCATGAATTAGCTCCCAAGGATACTACTAGACTCAATGGTGTTGTATGAGTGACAGCCCCTCACTCCAGGTGGGAGCTGAGGGGTAATGTTTTCCCAGTGACAGAATAAAGAGAAAGTAGAAAAGATAGAGAGAGTTTTATATGGAGTTGAGAGGACTGTATGACAGGATGCCAGAGACACCAACATGCAGAGATCAAGTCACTGAGAGATATGATGTAAGAGAATACTTTATCACACAGGGCATCAGAAAATACTGGAAAATATTGCACCTTTTGACAATTCTTCCATGTGTCCGAACCCCCTGCAACCCCAATCCTCTCCTGTTTAATGTGGCTTTTTAAATCACACACACAGTGGGGATAATTGAATTAAGTCACTAATAGAGACAGGGAGTTATCACTGTCTCCAAAAGCAGATGATCTGATTTGTTTATATCCCTGGCCTGTGCATAAGGGCTGAAGAAACCACTCTGAAAGTTACTGGATTTAAATAGATGACTATTCAGTGCTGCAGACAGTGCTGTGTATGTGTGACATATTTCATCTTTCGTTCTGTGGTTTCTCTGCCCTTTGTCATCCATTCTGATTGAGTTTGCAGATGAGGTTATATAACATAACTGGTTCACGTTCATTATGTTTGATTCATATAGCAGAGGACACGGCCATCTGAATTACATGATCAAAACATAGATAAGAAAGATAAGCAGCTAAAAAAAAAGAAATCAAATCAAATAATAACAAGCATTCAGTTTTGTCTGTACCTGTTGGAATAATGTCATAGCACATCATCTAGCTATTATTACCAGAATCCACAAATTATTTTCCCTTCTGACCCTAGATTGGCATATCTCACCATTTGACTGCAACAAGTGTAATTCTCCCTGACTACTGACATTACAAGCACTATGACAGTCAGTGTAGCATTAGAGACCTCTACAACAGTATGACTGGTAAAGCTCTCTGTAATGATGCTGTCTCTGTAGGAAGGCACAGGCTTTCAGCTGCTTGATTATGTTTGAGAATACATTTTACATTCAGATGAAGAACATTATTAATTATTGACTCATGAGACGGCATTTCAGAGTTGTTACTTAGTTCACTGATTCTTAGTTACTGAATGTCAACATGCTGCCCAGACAGGCTCTTAAGATGATAAGAAAAGAGGGAAAACGAGTTCAAATACAATATTGAAGCCAATTGGCTGAAAAGATCAGGCATGAAATTATGTTTTTCACAGTCTGAATCGCTTAGGGGAAACGTTGTGGTTCTGCTTCAACTGATCAGCAACCACTGTGCACAAACTCAACTGCTTCACTCTTCATTCATTCTTATTTTTTTCTTCTTGGGTCTGAGAGGCAGTGCTCATTGGCTTTGATGTCATCTGGTAATTAATTCACGATTAACAAGGTTCCGGCTGACAGAGTTTGATTGAACAAAAAGGCCAAGGCTTAACTTCCTGAGAAGTGGATGAGATGATGTTGTAATTGGAACCAATTTGGATAGAGGCACAGAGAGGAAAGGCAACTTCCACTCGACACTTACCTCTAGTCCCTTTGTATGCTGAAGTGAGTAGCACAGCCAATGAGGTTTACTTTTTTAGGAAATATTAATTATTCTGCTGCTGTTAGCAGTGGTTTGATGATCTCCCCTTCACCACTATTCCTGATGAATTTTAGTGATTCAAATGAATAATTCACCACATTCCCAAAAAAATTATGTTCCAGGCCTCCAATCTCACCTCCTCTGGAACATTTTTAATAAATTAATACAATTTACAGGAACTTCCTTCGGAATGGGAATCAGCCGATGATTCACAATGACCCTAGGCACCCCAAATCTCTGGGTGGTCTGTTTTTAACCAATTGTAAATTAAATATTTTTCATATTGAGTTCCTCATGGAAAGCTTTCAAAAGTTGCATAGTCATTTTATTTAAACATGTTTCTCTGACTAAAAGCTCTGCTGTGTGAGAGCCGGGTGATGATGATGATAATTTGGACAAAGAGACAGACCAACAGGCAGACAGACAGACAGACAGACAGACAGGCAGGCAGGCAGACAGACAGACAGGTAGACAGACAGACAGACAGACAGACAGACAGACAGACAGACAGACAGACAGACAGACAGACAGACAGACAGACAGACAGACAGGCAGGCAGGCAGGCAGGCAGGCAGGCAGGCAGGCAGGCAGGCAGGCAGGCAGGCAGGCAGGCAGGCAGACAGACAGGCCTGGTTTGGAACTATAAGAACTGGGGACGTTGGTCCCAGATGGCACAGGAACCCTGGCTGTCTCAGTGACTCTTCCAAGACACCTCCTCCACTCAGGAATGAAACGCTCATTACTGCCCCAGGCCAGGCTCTACACAGCTGCCCCATTACAACCAGGGTGTGCTGGACAGAGACATGATGTGTGTGTATGTGTGTGTGTCTCCTGGTCATCAGCATTGAGACACACTATGGAGTAAGGAGCTGCTCTGACACACACGGTACCCAACACTGTCACTCACACTCCACTACAGAAAAAACTCATTCTGTTACATGGCCTTTTAAGGGTCCTCTGTCTCTGTGGCTGAACGTCATGGACCAGCAGGTAATTATAACAATATGCTCTATTCAGTATTCCAGAGACACTCAACACTATGTGTGTGTGTGTGTGTGTCTTGTATGTTGTAAATATACTATAAGTTATATTGTATATCTGTGGAGCGCGTGCCTGTCTCTGAGCAGGAGTGACTGTGTTCTGTCTCTAAGGGTGGTTGGTGGGTGGGTTATAAGCACGGGGCTGGGCTTCTTTTCTTCACAGCTCCCTCAGTGGCTAAGTGCCTTTCCAGGTTCTGACACGATGGGGCATTACGATGGTGTAAATGAGAGTGGACAGGTATTAAATGCCATGTCTGTCACACCTGTTTTAGGCAGCAGCTTGCGATGGCCTTCTCTCTTGTCCTCACCCAGCCTTATTTACAGGAGAGGCATCTGGACCATGGGTAGAGGGGGAGCTCAGGTGGCCACACTGATCATCTCTCTCTCTCTCTCTCTCTCTCTCTCTCTCTCTCTCTCTCTCTCTCTCTCTCTCTCTCTCTCTCTCTCTCTCTCTCTCTCTCTCTCTCTCTCTCTCTCTCTCTCTCTGTCTCTCTCGCTCTCGATAGTTTTCTTGATCGTCTCTCTCCATCTCTCTGACACACACACACGCGCGCGAGCACACACACAGGGTCATCACCCGGGGCACTGTGGGGACGTTGAGGGTGAATGCCAGTGTATTGTGTTGGCTAAACATCCCAGAGCATGTCACACAGTTCCCCTGACACCCCTCCCCCCATTTCCCCAGAGGGATGCAGCTCTGTGTCCTTATGTCCCCATGTCTCTGAGACCACAGTCTGGCTGGAGCCACAGCCATGTGCTGCTGGATCTGAAGGAGGACATGTTATGTGACTCACAGCTGTAGTCATTTAGCATATAAAATAGTGTGTCTGTGTCACGCCTTTCTCAAAATCCATATGAAAACATGTTGATATTAAGATGGCTGGAGCCAGGTCTAGTCTATAATGGCATGGGTGATATGTGGACCTCAGTAGGGCAGATAGGGCTCTTGTTCTGTGAGAAATGTGACTTTGGATGTGAGAAATATGCTCTTTATTCAACCATGATGATTAATTATAATGGAATGCATATACAGTATAGTGCACAATGACTAAACACTTTGGTCACACAACCATCAGTGCTAGTCTCTGATACCTAGGAGGGTTCTGGGGAGAGTCCTCTTCAGACAGACAACTCTCCCAACAAATCACGAGGTTTGCTAAGGCAGGGCTTAAAATGTGGGCGGGAGCTGTGCTCATGTTTAGCTAGGGCAACAAGCGGATACGGCAGTGACGTCACCGGTGTCGCGCATCCCATTTCCAACTCGTTCTCTATGTCCCAACTCACGCCGGAACTTCTACAGACGCGTATGCAGGAAAATTGGTACATTGTGGGAGGCAACCCGTCTGTCTAGAGAGACTATTGTCATGCTACACATTCAAGGTCTGCTGAGATTTGTCTGATTTCACTCCCACACAACAATTTCTCTGTTATTTAATAAAAGAAAAAAGTGACTCAGTGGAGTCTCATACAGTGAAAGCTGTAAAACTTCAGAGCAGACCAATACCTATATTCACCAAATGTTGTGACAGATATTCACACTGACAATTATCTCTCCTCTTAGCCCAGTGCACAGGTGGAGTGGTGTGAAGAGGATCCCCACGAGCACTGTGCGTGTGTCTCAGTCAGAGTAAAACTGAGGTGGTCTCTGGACAACATGAGGACTCCAGAGGAACTTATGACAACAAACTGTGTTTTTCTCCTCTTAGCCTGTGTTTCCATTAATTGTTTCACTGCGCATAACTTAATTAGCAGTTGTTAAAATAACACGTGCACTGCACAGTTTGCATTAGCATAGCTATGATAATTATATGGAGTGAATGTGAGGACAGCTATTGTGAGGATTTTAGCCCTTTGCTGCCCTACTCCTCACTTAGCTCTGCCTGTTTGCTAGGTGCAATTCCACGACAGGTTGGCCCAAAGATATTTATGATGTTTTGGATCTTCCTGAAATAAAACCATATAAAGGCCCTTTGGGGGAAGGATGTTTTGAACACCTTTGAAGTCTAAATCCAAAATTATTATTGAGAAATAATTGATTAGAATTGGGAAATGTGTGACACTACAACGATGAGTCTGTATATGCTACAAAGTCAGTCTTGGTGTCATTTGAAATATGAGTAGTGTTTAGACTAAGAATAGCTAAATGTCTTTACATTCATTTATCCAAAACATCATAAATATCTTTGGGCCAATCTGGTGTGGAAATGCAAATTCAACATACACTATATATACAAAAGTATGTGGACACCCCTTCAATTGAGTGGATTCGGCTATTTCAGCCACACCCGTTGCTGACAGCTGTATAAAATCGAGCACACCGCCATGCAATTTCCATAGACAAACATTGGCAGTAAAATGGCCTTACTGAAAATCTCAGTGACTTTCAACATGGCACCATCATAGGATGCCACCTTTCCAACAAGTCAGTTTATAAAAATTTCGGCCCTGCTAGAGCTGTCCCGGTCAACTGTAAGTGCTGTTATTGTGAAGTGGAAATGTCTAGGAGCAACAACGCTCAGCCGTGAAGTGGTAGGCCACACAAGCTCACAGAACGTGTTGCAACACTCACTACAGAGTTCCAAACTGCCTCTGGAAGCAACCAGCACAAGAACTGTTCGTCGGGAGCTTCATGAAATGGATTTCCATGGCCAAGCAGCCGCACACAAGCCTAAGATCACCATGCGCAATGGGAAGCGTCAGCTGGAGAGGTGTAAAGCTTGCCGCCAACGGACTCTGGAGCAGTGGAAACGCGTTCTCTGGAGTACTGAATTACGCTTCACCATCTGGCAGTCCGACGGATGAATCTGAGTTTGGCGGATGCCAGGAGAACGCTACCTGCCCCAATGCACAGTGCCAACTGTAAAGTTTCATGGAGGAGGAATAATGGACTTGGGCTGTTTTTCATGGTTCGGGCTAGGCCCCTTAGTTCTAGTGAAGGGAAATCTTAATGCTACAGCATAGAATTACATTCTAGACGATTCTGTGCTTCCAACTTTGTGGCAACAATTTTGGGGAAGGCCCTTTCCTGTTTCAGCATGACAATGCCCCCATGCACAAAGTGAGGTCCATACAGAAATGGTTTGTCGAGATCAGTGTGGAATAACTTGACTGGCCTGCACAGAGCCCTGACCTCAACCCCATCAAACACCTTTGGGATGAATTGGAACACCGACTGCGAGCCAGGCCTAATCGCCCAACATCAGTGCCCGACCATAACTAATGCTCTTGTGGCTGAATGGAAGCAAGTCCCCTCAGCAATGTTCCAACATCTAGTGTAAAGCCTTCCCAGAAGAGTGGAGGCTGTTATAGCAGCAAAGGGTGGACCAACTCCATATTAATGCCCATGGTTTTGGAATAAGATGTTCGACGAGCAGGTGTCCACGTGTAGTGTATATTCATCCAAAGACCCATCACCATGCCCTTATTCTGAACTATAGATTCATAGAGTTATATTTGGGTGGTGTATGAGGGCAGCAGCAGGTCTCCAGGTGCAGTGATCTAGCTCTAGCTCTTTCCTCTGATAAACAGCAAACACTTCTCATCAAAGAAACATTCCTGCCAGGTATGCGCTCTCTGAAGCACCACTTGGCTTGTCGTGTAAGTACTAATCAAGGGAACACTCATTGGATCAGCGTGATACACTGCAACTCATTGATATAAGCTATGATCGGGGGGATTATGACCTTTGTTAGTGTTCGCATAACGTCACCATAATGTTCCCAGCTTGACAGGCCCAAGGGGGATGGTGACACATGACGCGGAACTTACCACCAGTGAAAGAAGAGACCATTTCCTCTTTGACTAAACCACTTCCTGTACTAATATTGCTGATACATGGCATACAGGGACAGAGTTCGGGTTGACCCCCAGAAATAGCTCTGTGGCACAACACTTTGAAATGGAATCCAGTGGTGTATCCTGACGTTTTTTTAAATTTATTTATTTTATTTCACCTTTATTTAACCAGGTAAGCCAGTTGAGAACAAGTTCTCATTTACAACTGCGACCTGGCCAAGATAAAGCAAAGCAGTGCGATAAAAAAACAACAACACAGAGTTACATATGGGGTAAAACAAAACATAAAGTCAAAAATACAACAGAAAATATATATACAGTGTGTGCAAATGTAGCAAGTTATTGAGGTAAGGCAATAAATAGGCCATAGTGCAGAAATAGTTACAATTTCGTATAACATTGGAATGATAGGTGTGCAAAAGATGATGTGCAAATAGAGATACTGGGGTGCAAATTAGCAAAATAAAAAACAATATGGGGATGAGGTAGTTGGGTGGGCTAATTTCAGAAAGGCTGTGTACAGGTGCAGTGATCGGTAAGCTGCTCTGACAACTGACGCTTAAAGTTAGTGAGGGAGATAAGAGTCTCCAGCTTCAGATATTTTTGCAGTTCGTTCCAGTCATTGGCAGCAGAGAACTGGAAGGAATGGCGGCCAAAGGAGATGTTGGCTTTGGGGATGACCAGTGAAATATACCTGCTGGAGCGCAGACTACGGGTGGGTGTTGCTATGGTGACCAGTGAGCTAAGATAAGACAGGGATTTGCCTAGCAGTGATTTATAGATGACCTGGAGCCAGTGGGTTTGGCGACGAATATGTAGTGAGGGCCAGCCAACAAGAGCGTACAGGTCACAATGGTGGGTAGTATATGGGGCTTTGGTGACAAAACGGATGGCACTGTGATAGACTACATCCAATTTGCTGAGTAGAGTGTTGGAGGCTATTTTGTAAATGACATCGCCGAAGTCAAAGATCGGTAGGATAGTCAGTTTTACGAGGGCATGTTTGGCAGCATGAGTGAAGGAGGCTTTGTTGCGAAATAGGAAGCAGATTCTAGATCTAACTTTTGATTGGAGATGCTTAATGTGAGTCTGGAAGGAGAGTTTACAGTCTAACCAGACACCTAGGTATTTGTAGTTGTCCACATACTCTAGGTCAGACCCGCCGAGAGTAGTGATTCTAGTCGGGTGGGCGGGTGCAAGCAGCGTTCGGTTGAAGAGCATGCATTTAGTTTTACTAGTGTTTAAGAGCAGTTGGAGGCTACGGAGTGTTGTATGGCGTTGAAGCTCGTTTGGAGGTTTGTTAACACAGTGTCCAATGAAGGGCCAGATGTATACAAAATGGTGTCGTCCGCATAGAGGTGGATCCAAGCGTCACCAGCAGCAAGAGCGACATCATTGATATACACAGAGAATAGAGTCGGCCCGAGAATTGAACCCTGTGGCACCCCCATAGAGACGGCCAGAGGTCCAGACAACAGGCCCTCCGATTTGACACATTGAACTCTATCTGAGAAGTAGTTGGTGAACCAGGCGAGGCAGTCATTAGAGAAACCAAGGCTATTTAGTCTGCCAATAAGAATGCGGTGGTTGACAGAGTCGAAAGCCTTGGCCAGGTCGATGAAGACGGCTGCACAGTACTGTCTATTATCGATCGCGTTTATAATATCATTTAGGACCTTGAGCGTGGCTGAGGTGCACCCCTGACCAGCTCGGAAACCGGATTGCATAGCGGAGAAGGTACGGTGGAATTCGAAATGGTCGGTGATCTGTTTGTTAACTTGGCTTTCAAATACTTTCGAAAGGCAGGGCAGGATGGATATAGGTCTATAACAGTCACTGACAGCTGACCACAAGACCCATGACACACAAGCCCCCACAAAGACAACTCTGGGTTCATCTTCAACAACCAACCCAGACTGAATTACATGGCATTAGGTGGACATATGTGGGTGTATATTTTAGCAGCATCAATGAGACAACCAGAGCACTATGATAAAGACACATGACCACAGTCTCTGGTGGGTGAGACAGTATCCTAACTGTCACGAACGCTTTCATTACACAACTCACCATCCTTCACATTATTTTAGTTGAGGAGCACATGGAATCTGGGATTTCATAGGCCTAATGATGATATCTGCCCATATGTTAGCATCAGTCACATAGTTTTCCAACAACTCAGGGCTATGAACCTTACTGATGGAAGTACAGTACGTAGCTATGAGCTATATATGGGAAATCCAGGTTGTTCGGAGTCAAGCTATGTGACTGACGTAACAACAGCTGTTAATGTACACGTCAGCCTTTCTGGAGTTAATGTATCAGCCCTTCTGCTTGATGCACTGCCACACACTGGGAGGTTTTCTAATATGTCAATGTCAGGGAGTTAAATGTTTCCCTCTCAGATCCCATCAGCAGGCTAATGAGAGGGACAGGCTGACAGTGCTAGCTAGGGAGGAGACATGGTTTATTCATCTAGCTATTGCAGCACAAGCCAAGATGGAGGAGAAACTTCAGTCTCATTCGGTTAACTGTAACATTTCGATTTTATTAGAGGTGGAAAAACCCAACTACAACAACAAATAGGTCACCCACCATATTTGTTTATATTAGCATATACATTTATTGTATAGTTTTACTATATTGGCTTATGTACATTACATTTACATTCATGAAAACACAGAGAACATCAGTGGGACAATTCCAGGGTTTGTATGAAGCGTATCCATCAATCTCCGGCGGCATGAATAAGGGCCCTATCCTGATCCCCAAAGGCCTGTCCTCCTCCTCCTCCTCCTCCTCCTCCTCCTCCTCCTCCTCCTCCCCCTCAGGACTCAGGAGGACACTCCCACAGGAAGGTCAGGGGACAGTCTTGCATCTGGCAGCTGTAGACAGTGTCGAAACAACCAATCTGCTCCTCTGTGAAAGTGTTTCTCCAGTCACCGATTTTACCTGCAAAAAGAACTTCATTATTATGGCCAATCTCTCTCCACAGCACTGTGAGTGCAGGGGAGGCCTATGGCATTGTTCTATCCTTCTGACGCTGACTGACACATAACTCTAGTCAGGATTGTACTCCTGTTGAGCAAGGGAGCCTCACCTTTCCTCATGAATTTGCCTTTGTTGTGGTCCATGATCTCCTGTGGGATCAGAGTGTAGTTCACCATGGCATTGTCTCTCATGCTGCTGAAGCTGCAGTGTCTTAGGGAGCTGGTTAATTCCTTGCCCACCAGGGGGCTCTGCAGGAAAGAGCTGATCCTCTCAATCGAGCCTCGCAGGTCCTGAGGAAGGTCAATGCTCTCTCTTATTATAGATATGGACAAAGAGGGTTGTTTTCACAAGAGGCTGAATCGATCCTCTATGTCTAGTCTATCCACAATATTTGTGGAATACTAAGAGATCAAACGCTCATTAAGTTGGATACAGTGAATATCTACAATGCAAGCAATTATTTTTCCTAAAACAATGTTCATGCAGTATTTGATGTGCACCTATTCTCCAAGAATAAATCCTAATGTCACTTAAAATAGCATCTCACAAAGGTCTATTTATAATCTATGATTAATATTTTAATGTCTCTGATTTAACCAAAAAATTTGTTATTTCATAGTTTTGATGTCTTCACTATAATTCTACAATGTAGAAATAGTGAAAATAAAGAAAAACCCTTGAATGAGTAGGTGTTCTAAAACCTTTGACTGGTAGTGTATGTCTGAAGGCTAGCCTATTTATGTAGTCAACACAACCTTAGAGACTCATGAGACTGCTGTGATACAAGTGTTGTGTTTTGATGTCCTTAAATGGACATGTCTACAATATGGTTAGTGGTGACAACTTCTATGAGGAAGAGCCTCATTTACTGAAGTTTTACTGCAGAGAATGTAATGGGTTGTTTGCTGAGCAATTTATGACAACAACAATAAATAGCAGACAGTAATAGACAATAGCTCTCTTACCAGCCACATCTCCTCATAGGAGATATAAAGAAAATGTGCCAAGACTCCTGCTTGACTGGTCCAGCCTTTCACATGATCGAACCAGGACCCATAACTCACTGTAAAAATGGTCAACATTGGATTAAATCTGACTGTTAACAGGAGGATTAAATCCCAGAACTGCCCAAGGTACAAATCATTAAGTGTCAACTCACCTGTACCCTCTAGAAAACCATCCAGAAACTCATCAAATGAGTTGGGCTCTGGGAGGAACTTGGCCATTTTATGGAAGTGGTAATATGACACAGCAACATCTTTGGGGTTTCTGGCGACATAGATTACCTAAGAGATGGGGTGGAGAGAGTGTCACTAACTGTCAACATATCATTTCCATAGAGTTGCTTTACAAAATAGGAAATGTCTCACAGCATTGAGAATAGTATTTTCAACATAACCACATCTTACCTTAGCTTTGGAACCCTGGAGGGCAGAGGCCAGCAGGTGGTAGGGCAGGTGAGTGGTGATGATTCGGGGGCCCTGGGAGGCCCCCAGCACCTTTGCACAGTAATGCTGTTCCAGCCAGGGGGCTCGGGCCCAGTTGGGCACAGTTTTGGAGAGTTGTGGGTCCCCTCTGTTTTTCACAAGAGTGACCACTTCCTGCATCCAGGTAGTCCCTTTAACCAGAGATCACAGAGAGAAAGAAAGAAAGAAGAGAGAGAGTTAAAGAGAGAGCGAGAGAGAGAGTGAGAGAGAGAACTATATACCTAATACCTCTTTCTTCATTGAACCCCTCCCTAAACCAGTACAAGTTCAATAAAGACAGGTGGTCTGAGAGAAGTGTATCCTGAAAACAATTCATCAATGACAAGTAAAACCAACAGTAACAATACAATAACCTACTATAGTCTGTACATATGCAGTTATTAAAGCCCTGACTGTCTGCTTCAACTGCAAAGTGTGTGAAAGAGGGAGAAGTACTGTAGTTGGCTATTGTTGCAGCATGTCTAATGTGTTGTGACACCGAGCAGGTGTGTGACAGCTGTCCTTTCCTCACCTGATTTGGGGTAGGTGGCAATGACTGTGTCCCTGTCCTGGAACTGGAAGTGGAGGGCATAGTTCAGGGAGTCCTGGGTGTGAATGTGCCCAGGGAATGAGATGTGATGGAAGGTCTCTGTCACGTCCAGCCTGGCCATGTCTGTCCGTCTGCCTGCCTGTCTGCCTGTCTGCTTGTCTACTTAACTGCCTGTCTGCCTGTCTGGCTGTCGGTCTGCCTGTCTGTCTCTCTGTCTGTTCGTCTGACTGACTATCTGTGAGGAGGGAAGTATGAAATGCTCTGGCTTGCTACAGACCTTAAATAGCCAACCAACAAGATACAACAGGAACTGTAAGAGGAACTCATGGGAGAAAAGCTGAGTGGGTGACCTTAATGTTGTCTGCATGGAGGGGAATCTCCCAGGAGGTACTGTAGCTATGGGAATTACCACTGAGTAAAATGATCTGCACTGCCTGTACATAGAAACTGTCTCTGAGCCTGGTGGTCTGGGTCTTAAAGCTGGAATCCCTAGTTTCTACATCAATTTTTGGACTTATAGACAAATTTTCTTTTTTTTTTCTCACCTTTATTTAACCAGGTAAGCCAGTTGAGAACAAGTTCTCATTTACAACTGCGACCTGGCCAAGATAAAGCAAAGCAGTGCGATAAAAAACAACAACTCAGAGTCACATATGGGGTAAACAAAACATAAAGTCAAAAATACCACAGAAAATATATATACAGTGTGTGCAAATGTAGTAAGTTATGGAGGTAAGGCAATAAATAGGCCATAGTGCAAAATAATTACAATTAGTATTAACACTGGAATGATAGATGTGCAAGAGATGATGTGCAAATAGAGATACTGGGGTGCAAATGAGCAAAATAAATAACAATATGGGGATGAGGTAGTTGAGTGGGCTAATTTCAGAAGGGCTGTGTACAGGTGCAGTGATCGGTAAGGTGCTCTGACAACTGACGCTTAAAGTTAGTGAGGGAGATAAGAGTCTCCAGCTTCAGAGATTTTTGCAGTTCGTTCCAGTCATATACTCATTGATGCTTAAAGAATATAACTTATAAATGCCTCATGAGTTTAGTTCAACTCCTACCGCATCAGAATCCAAAATACAAGCTTGTTTTACTCCAATGTTTGTAAACAAACAAGGCCCAGTGCAGAAAACATGTATTTTCCTGTGTTTTATATATATTTCCACACTATGAGGTTGGAATAATACTGTGAAATTGTAAAAATTATGATAATGCCATTTTAGTGTAAGAGCTGTTTGAAAAGACCACCTGAAATCTCAGCCTGTTTTGGTGGGATGGAGTTTTGACCTGCCTGGTGACATCACCAGGTGGTAAATTAGTAAGAAAGAAATAACAGCTAGTTTTCAGTTTCCCCTCCTCACTCAGACCACTCCCAGAAAGTCCTAGCAAAATTCTTGCTTGAGAAATTGCTATTTGCTAAAAAAGCTATTTTTGTTTCATTTTGACCATTTTAATTGAAAACAATCACAGTAAGGTATTTAATTGTTACCCAGAAATTATTTAATATTGAGATCAAAATGGCTGCATTGGACCTTTAAGGGCTCCTCTATTCAATCCTTACTGCGGAAATTCAGTGTTACAGAATGATTGAAATTTAAAGGCAATGTTCCTGCGTTAGCGGAGACAGCATTCACGGTAAACACTGCTTATGTCGGCTCAATCAGAAATGACCTTTACATTTATATTGCGCAATCTGTAATGCTTCAGCGATACAGATTGAATAGAGCCCTAAAACTATCATTTTGATATCATGGAGGTCCGTACTTGTATCCATAGCTCTGTCTATGAGTTTGAGAGTGGTTATATTTCTCTAGGCCCATCTCTCAGCTTTTTACCAAAACACAGGCAGGGTGACGGTTTTGTTATTGTTTCAATTAAGGATTCTAGCTTTAATACTTCAGTACTCTCTGCCAGACTGAAGGATTTGCCTGATTCATGACCAGGGTGAATGGGGTCCCTGATTATACTACAGTGTTGAGTTAAATTTTTTCCACTGCTTTATTGACTCAAGGACCAGAGTTGTTGATGATGAGCGAAGAGTCCGGAGGGCGCTCTAAGGACGTTTTATCTAAGAGTTGATTATCATAATGCAAACAAGTCATGACCTTCGCAACTCATCTCCATGGTCATGGATAGATAAGACTCAAGGCTCTCTTTACTGCTCCTGATAGAGAGCTGACTGTAATCTGATTCAAATTAACCTCTCACCTCCAAACACTTATCTTTAGAGAAGACTTCAAAGTAACCAATCATAAGAGGCTATTACGGGATGGTCCTCACAATAGTCAGGATGATAAGCTAATGATACCCATAAAAACGATGAATTCAGTCATAAATGAATAAACCAACACAATGGCCAACACAGTGGTTAGAGTGCTTGCACTGAGATTGGAAGACTGGGGGTTCCATCCCTGGTTGAGTCATACCAAGGATCGAACCTCATGCCTCTCTGCTTGGCACTCGACATTAAGGAAATGGATTGGGGGTAAGGTCCTGCGACTGACTAGCGTCCTGTCCAGGGGGTGTACTTGCTCCTGCCCCTATGTGTCATTCTGGCTCAGACAAGGCTTACTTGTCTAAGGCTTACTATTTAGGATTATTAGGAATACCTGTAATGTATCATATGCTATTTAGCAGCAAAAGTTTCCCAGATGTTAGAGTTGCTTTGCAGCGGGGGCGCTGTTGGAAGCCAAGGATGTAGCACGCGTCTCCCTATCGCTCCTGAATTAGTGACCAAATTTATATATTTAACTTTGCAAAATTGCATACATTTCTGTTTGCCCAGGCGTCTGAAGAGACCCATAAACAACTCAGTTCAAGTTTAATAAATTTAAATTCGTAATGACATCAACCCGGCCAAAAACAGAGTCTGCAAGAGCAGGCCGCAGCAAGCCTGCAACTTCTCCCGACTCACCCCCGCCACCGAACGCTGCCAATGCCGGCCCCACGGAAACACTGACTGTGGAGATGCTGCAATCCGTGATAGGCACCCTCAAAACCGACATTTTCGGAAAAATTGACTGTCTCTCTACCAATCTCAGGTCAGAGATATCAACGATCAAAGACGAGCTTAAAAAATCTATCGAGAGTATACAGAATAAGCTCGACGCACATGGGGTGACTTTATCGGATTTGGAGCGAGGTGCTACAGACCACAGCACTCGCATTAGCGAGCTAGAGGCTAACGTCGGCTCATTGACAACTAGGGTGGCATTCCTCGATAATAGATGCGAAGATATGGAAAGTAGAATGCGGAGGAACAACATTCGTCTACTGGGAATACCGGAGGGAGTGGAGGGCCCAAGGCCCACGGAGTACATGGCCCAGCTACTTCAGGAGCTGCTCGGGCTAGAGGAGAAGCCATTGCTAGACCGGGCTCACCGCACTCTGCGTAGCCGACCCAGGGATGGAGAACCCCCGCGACCATTTGTCATCAGGGTGCATTTCTTTCACGTCCGCAACGACATACTGAGAAGATCGGGAGAAGCATCCCCTCTTCTACATAAGGGTAAAAGAGTCTCGATATTTGCGGACTACACAACAGCTGTGGCTAAGAGGCGGGCTAGCTTTGGAGCTGTGAAACGCCAACTACACGCCTGCCCGGGCGTGAAGTTCGGCCTCATCTACCCTGCGGTTTTGAGACTGACTTTACCGGACGGCTCCATGCACAGATTCGAGGACCCGGCTATAGCGGCAGATTTCATCAACAAGAACGTGAAAGCGGCTGTTGTACCGCATGGTGTGTAACAAAAGGTTGGCTGGCTGGTCTTCCTAGCAGGCTAGTTAGCAGGCCGAATGGGTGACTAACGAAGCCATCTTTGCTGGGTTCATCGACATATGAAGGTCATTCTCTTTTTTATCTCTTTATTTCCAGCCCAGGTTTGCCGCCTCTAATGCCAATATCTGGGGGTCTGCATGGCTGTTTCAGTTTGATCATTTACCATCTGCGCCGAGGTTAAACCTCTCTTAATCGAGGATAGTTTTCCTTAGACTCTGTTGGGGACCATTCTATCCATGTTTGGCTTACTCTAGTTAAATGGTCACTAATCTTAGGTAGCACAGAGTAAGAGTTATCATGCTTAGCTCTAAACTTTCTTTGTATTTAGGGTTTTGCTTGCATCTCATTTGGGGAGATGCTTCGGCAAGGGCGGGTGTGAGGGAAGGGTTTGTTCACTCTCTATTTGTATATAGTTTGTATGTGTTTTTTGTGCCTCTTCGCTTGTCTTTGTTTTTTACATTTGCGCTTTTAGGTTCAACTAAGATCTTCAGTTTACATTGTACCTTGTCCTTTACACATCCTCTCTCTCTCTTAAGATATGACTCAGCCTAGTGTAGCCCATACTGCTGGAGGGAATGGCTTTAATTTTCTTACTTGGAACTGCAGGGGCATAAATAACCCAGTTAAACGTAGTAAGGTGCTACACCATCTTCATCATTTGAAAGCTCACATCATCTTTCTCCAAGAAACTCATCTGAAGGTATCACAACACTCAAGTCTTAGGTGCAGATGGGTGGGTCAGGTGTTCCATTCCTCATTTCAGAGTAAGGCGAGAGGGGTGGCTATTTTACTTCACAGATCGGTACCTTTTACATGTTCTAAGGTGATCGCAGATCCCCATGGTAGATATATAATTGTCAGTGGTAGGCTGCTCAATACAAAGGTTCTTCTTGTTAATATCTATGCTCCTAATTGGGACAATGGTGATTTTTTCAAATCGGTTTTCTCTACACTCCCAGATATGTCCACCCATATGTTGATTTTAGGAGGTGACTTTAACTGTTGGTTAGACCCACAATTGGATCGATCCTCCACTAAACCTACCACCTTATCAACCTCAGCTAGAGTTGTTCGAACCTTTATGTCTGAATTCGCAGTCTCAGATCCTTGGAGAATGGTTAATCCAGCTGGGAAAGCATACTCTTTTTTCTCATCGGTTCACCACACTTTTACGCGCATAGACTACTTCCTTGTTGACGACCGGCTCCTCCACTCCATATCTTCATGTTCATATAACCCAATTGTTGTATCTGACCACGCCCCTGTTACTATGGAAGTAGCTTTTCAAAATGTTGACAATCAGCGACCGCCTTGGCGACTAAAAACTCAACTGCTCAGTAATGAACACTTTGTCAATTTTGTTTTGAGTCAAATCGACTTTTTCATGATTACAAATAGAACCCCAAACATCTCTGCGTCTACTCTCTGGGAAACTTTGAAAGCTTATATCAGAGGTGAAATTATCTCCTACACCGCACATGAGAACAAATTGAAAAGGCATAGGTTATCTATGTTAACACGCTGTATTGCCCAATTAGATGACATTTATGCCGTTTCACCATCCCCGGATATTTATAAGGAACGTTTAACTCTGCAAGCAGAATTTGACACACTATTAACAGACCAGGTTACTGAAATGCTTGTCAAGTCTAGGAGCACTTACTATGAACAAGGAGATAAAGCCAGTAAATTATTAGCTCACAAGTTACGTCAACTATCATCATCATCTCAGATTACAAAAATTCGTACATCATCTGGGATATCATTAGATCCTGGGGGGATCAATGAGGAGTTCAAGAGATATTACCAGTCTCTATATACCTCTGAAAGTAAAGCGGATACACTGGAATTGGATGATTTCTTCCACTCACTTTCTGTGCCTTCGGTCGGCCGGGATTTGGTTAAAAAATTAGAGCAGCCGATCACTGTTGAAGAACTGTCTAACGCTGTCAAATCCCTTCAATCTGGGAGAAGCCCAGGGCCTGATGGCTACTCGACAGAGTTTTATAAAAAGTTTATCTCCAAAATAGCCCCTATTCTAATTGAAATGTACAATGATGCATTTGTAAATGGTGCTCTCCCACATACTCTCACTCAAGCAACCATTTGTGTTATTCTTAAAAAAAACAAAGACCCTCTTGACTGTGCATCATACCGTCCAATTAGCCTGCTAAATGTGGACTATAAAATTCTAGCCAAAATTCTGGCAACGCGGCTAGAAACAGTCCTCCCATCAATTATCTCTCCGGATCAAACAGGATTTATAAAAAATAGACACTCATTCTTCAATCTCCGAAGATTATTTAATATTATATACAATCCTTCTGTCGACAATACCTCTGAAGCCATTATATCCCTGGACGCGGAGAAAGCGTTTGATCGGGTGGAATGGAAATACCTTTTTTACACTCTAAATAAATTTGGCTTTGGCTCCAAATTCATGACCTGGATAAAACTTCTGTACTCATCCCCCCAAGCCTCTGTCAGGACTAATAACACTCAATCAGATCGCTTCCCTTTGCAAAGATCGACACGTCAGGGTTGCCCTTTAAGTCCCTTACTGTTTGCCCTCGCCATAGAGCCACTTGCAATAGCACTTCGCTCCAACCCCCTCATCAAAGGCATAGTCAGATACGGACACGAACACAAACTGTCTTTATATGCAGATGATTTATTAATATACACATCCAATCTTTCTGTCTCTGTCCCTGCTGCCCTTGCTACTTTCGCATCCTTCGGTCACTTATCAGGGTATAAACTAAATCTCAGTAAAAGTGAATTGATGCCACTTAACATGGCTGCAAAAAAATCCCCTTTACATAACTTGCCATTTAAAATAGCTCACAGTAGTTTTATTTATCTCGGGGTACATGTCACAATTAGGTTTGAAAACCTTTTTCAAGCCAACTTTGCTCCTCTCTTAACCCGTACTAAGGACGATTTGGAACGGTGGTCTTTACTACACCTCTCCTTAGTTGCTAGAATTAACTCTATTAAAATGAATACTCTCCCTAAATTCTTATACCTCTATCAGTGCCTTCCAATATTTCTACCCAATACATTTTTCAAAAAGATCGACGGCCTAATTCTACCCTTTATATGGGACAAAAAGCCTCCTAGGATGCGAAAACAGCTCTTGCAGAGGCCCAAACCAGACGGCGGTCTAGCTCTACCAGATTTCAGATTCTATTATTGGGCCGCTAACCTTAGGATCATTCAGTACTGGTTGCAGAGCAGAGTGATATTCCCACCCCCAACTTGGCTGGAGATGGAGGCTGCCTCGTCTACACCGGCATCATTGTCTTCCCTCGCTCACTCCTCTGTTACAGGCCCTTACTCCTCCTTCACCAATAATATATGTGTCAAAACAACATTGAAGATCTGGAATCAATTTAGGCGCCACTTTGGGTTTCAAACAACCTCTTCCTTGGCTCCGGTAGCCTCAAACCCAGCTTTTCCCCCATCTATGATTGATGGTGCTTTCTCAACATGGTCTAATCTCGGTATTAAAAGATTCAGAGATCTGTATACTAACAATACATTTAGTACGTTTCAACAATTATCAGCTAAATTTGGTCTCCCCAGACATCATTTTTTTAGGTTCTTACAAGTCCGGAGTTATGTCCGCAGCATAGATCCAGGATTCCCCAACCTTTCTGGTGGAACACAGTTCGACACATTTCTCACCCCACTTCCTAATCAGAAAGGCACATTGTCAATAATCTATAGTCAAATTTGCTCACTACAAGCCATCTCATTAAACAATATCAAATCCTCTTGGGAGGAGGAACTGGGTGAGGAAATATCTGATGAACTATGGGAAGGGGCACTCAAAAGGGTACATAGCTCTTCTATTTGCGCTCGACACGGCCTCATCCAATGCAAACTCATTCATAGGGCCCACTGGACCAAAGCAAGACTATCAAAAATTTACAAGGATGTGAACCCTAATTGTGTTCGATGTAACCAGTCCCCTGCTAATCATGTGCACATGTTTTGGTGCTGCCCATCTCTTGTTGGTTTCTGGAAAGACATCTTTAACACACTCTCAGAATTAAGCGGCACACAGATCGAGCCAGACCCTCTCATTGCATTATTTGGAGTTTCCTTACCCACAATACAATTGACCAAAATGAATAAGGATGTAATTGCCTTTGTCACGTTGTTAGCGAGACGATTAATTTTACTTAGATGGAAATCCCCTGCAGCCCCTTCTCATGCTCTTTGGATTAAATCTATTTTGAATTGCATAAAGTTGGAGAAAATAAAACAGACACTCAATGGGTCTGTAGACAAATTCTATGCAAAGTGGGCTCCCTTCTTTTCTTATGTTAAAAGAATACATTTCCCTGCAGTTCCAGAGTGATGTGTATTTATATATTGGTGATGTAAGAAGCCTGGTATGTGCATATACGACATCTCGGATGTTAAGGACGGTAATAACTGTGCTAGCTGACCTATAACAACTAGATCAAAACAGATATATTTCCCTCTTTTTTTTTTTATATAATTTTTTTTATTTTATTTATTTTTTATATTTTTATTTCTTTTTTTTTCTTCTTTTTTTTGTGTTTTATCTTATTTATGTGTTTAATGTCTATTTTTTCTTTCATGTCTGTCTCTCTATGTTTTGCTGTATCGTTGTCTTCAAATTGTTGTTCCATATTCATACCAAATAACTTTCAAGTGCAATTATTTACTAAATGCTGGTACTGAAAATTCAATAAACAAAGTATAAAAAAATAAATAAAAAAAAGAGTTACTTTGCAGCTTCCGGTTTCATTTCCAAAATAAAAGTCTAGAGCTTGTTTTAGAACTGCATTCAATAACAACGTTATACCAGTAGATGGCGTAGAATAGGATTGGGCCTTCAGCAAATGACTTGTGTAAATATGATAAAGACACAGAAGGGCCTTGTCTAGAATAACCGCCTGAGCTGCAAAACAGAAAGTAAATATGATTTAGGCTAGGCCTATTCCGCTATCTAAATATGACATGCTGTTGTGTGTTATTTAATGGCCAAATAATTGCTTAATTTATTTTTTATAGCCGAATGGGGCTACTGTGGTGATCATGTGTGAATCACACTTTTTCCAGTATTTGGGAGCACGGACAGTAGGCCTTATATTAGGCATTTTGACTGTTGTATTAGTGAATTCCACTCGGTATGTAGGCTTGTTACAGCCATTTGCGTTGCACAATCCCATCAAGCAGAGGCTATATCCATATCAATAAATGAGACAAAACAAAATATTGATTAAGTCTTGGCTATAACCTGTCCTGAGTTTAATAGCCAAGGGGTCCCAAATGGTCAAGACTATCTATAGCCTATTCTTATTGCCAGATCTGTTTTCCCTATCAGCCACTGCACATGCTTCTTCAACTATTTTGTTAAAAATATATTTAGAGGCTATATTTAGAGGCCCGTGAGCTAGGGACTCTTTTTAAGGGGATCCCTATAATAAACACAGTTATAAAACACAAATAGAGTTCTAAAATTATTCCGCAAGACACCAGTAACCAAAATGATAGCCTAAATTGCAATGCCTACAAGTTGAAGGCCTATTTTTTATTTGGATAGGTCTAAATTAAACATTTAATTATTAAAGTGATAGGCTAAAGAACTTTGGAGAATTTTGATAATTTTGAATACACACATGAATTTCAATAAACAAATGGATAAGACTGTTCTACTCTCTTTGATTTAGTTCCTTTTGCAACTCAGACAAATTACTGAATGGATGACATACTGACTGACTGAACTGAATGAAGGATTAATTAAATGTTCAAATATGTTGGAATAACGAGTTGCACGCATCATGCATGCTCTGCACTTTATTTGGCTAGTAGGCAAATAAGCCTACATTAGGGTATAATGACTCTATGGCTGCATGCCTCCAGAAGGGCATCTTCTGAGGCTGAGGGGTGCTTTTCCAAAGGCGCATGGTTCTGTGGTGTCGCATGGAGATCACAAGCTCTTCAACTGGGCAGCAGTGTGGCGATGGAGGGAATAACCTATAGGGAGACCACTGCGACAGAGTTATTGTAAAGTGTGGGAATAAGCTTATGCCAGATTTAGCCTACGTTTAACCTCTCTCTTGTTCATTTCAAAGTCCATATGTTTATGACCTGATTCATAGAAATCATGTAAAATCATTTAAAATTCATATTAACCCCTCCTACAGAATATGCTTTGGCAAGATTTTGAGTGACGAAATAAATATCAAAATGTTATATTTAAAAAACATTGAGTGGCAAAGACTCCAGTAGTCATACATGATTCATAGATTCACCAAACATCTATTATTGTTCTATGTTTCATTATTCCTGGTAGATACTATTGGTTATGATTGCAGACAGAGCCCAGAGAATGGGATGGTGCAATAATTAATTAGTCATATTTTGATAAGGTGCATGCATGGTGATGTCCACGTCACCCAGCGATATGCCCATGCTGTAGAGATACACCTGGCAGACTATAACACTTCACTGTTGTAGGCATAATACAGCGAGTGCTATCTAGACTTGCGCTGGCAAACAAATCCATTACATTAGCTACCTAAATGTGAAGTAAACTCAACTGAGAAGTAATAGAGAATGGAGACTTTTAAATTGAAAACGTGCAGAATACCTCTTTCTGGTTTTCCTGACTTCCGTTTCTTTTTTCACTGTGTTATGCTTGTTTGCGTAGCATTCCACACATCCCGTTTGGTGTATGTTTTTTTTGTTGGTGAGATGAAACTGTCAAAAATCTGAAAGGTATTATTGTACGACAGAATTGCAACACAAGATTTGTTCATGCCTAAAATGTCAGTCCGTAATCGTAACATGGTGTTTGTATGTTCTGTAGTATCTGAGGAATTTATGACTTTGTTAATGTTTGCAAATGGTAGCTTAGAGAATGTTGATTTGGCCCAGGGAGACATCTGGAGAGCAGTTCTATAGGAGTACCCTAAAGCAGAGGAAGTCTGTTAGGTGACCTCCTGGGATCCGATCATTTTTTAAATGTTTTTAAATATTAGTGTGATTTTAGTATTTGGTTATGAATCAAAGGGGCGAAATAGAATGTGATTCATTTTTATATTTTTAGTTGATATTGATGTTTTAATTTGAATGTGTTGTTTTGCAAAAGATACTGTTTGGTCTTTTCTTTTCTTCCAGAAGCATATGGGGGAATATGTAGAGGGGATTCAAATACTCAAACAAGGACAATATGAAGGGACAATATGAATGGACTGGAGGAAGTGGAACAAGGAAGATGTGGAAATGTTCAGATTCCATCATCAACAATGCATTGGAAGTCGACACTGCTGAGGAGATGAAGTGTAGTGGACTACATTCCAGTGTCTGCAATGATATATAGACATATTTGCATGTGTAATACATAATTTGTGTCATATTCTTTCTGTATTAAGTATTAATTTTTGAAGAATGATATTTGCTGTTATTGGGTACATGTGGGGATCTCAGATGTTTTTGTTTATTTCGTGGATGCTTAGGGACATGGGGTCTAGGCAGGGATAGAGAGAATCCACAGGAGGGTCCGATGGGTCGACCAGCCTGAATGTGGACATTTTTTGATAGTATTTTGTTTGCTGAGGCTTTCATGTGTATTTAATTGCATCATAGTTTCAAATGCATTGATAAAGATTTATGAATTGATCTGGAGTACTTAAGTGGTTGCCTGGGGCAGAGGGGCCGTGAGAGAAATTTACTGTCTTGATTGATGGATGGATATTTGGAAAGAAGGCTGCCAGACAGGTTTTTCGCTCTCACACTCCATAAAGATTTGTTCATATTTCATAGAAATGTATTTACACTCCATAAAGATTTGTTCATATTTCATAGAAATGTATTTACACTCCCTAGAAAAATGTCTTTTTGGTTTGTTGTTAAAAGATACTCAAGAAGAGAAATTGTTATTTGTCATAAACCTATTCTGTTTGTTTTCGAGACTTAATTTGTCTCGAAGGGGGGAATATGTAGTATCTGAGGAATTTATGACTTTGTTAATGTTTGCAAATGGTAGCTTAGAGAATGTTGATTTGGCCCAGGGAGACATCTGGAGAGCAGTTTTATAGGAGTACCCTAAAGCAGAGGAAGTCTGTTAGGTGACCTCCTGGGATTGGTCTGTAGGGGAAACACCCATATCAGATTACATAGGATATACAGTGGGGAAAAAAAGTTTTTAGTCAGCCACCAATTGTGCAAGTTCTCCCACTTAAAAAGATGAGAGAGGCCTTTAATTTTTATCATAGGTACACGTCAACTATGACAGACAAAATGAGAAAAAAAATTCTAGAAAATCACATTGTAGGATTTTTTATGAATTTATTTGCAAATTATGGTGGAAAATAAGTATTTGGTCAATAACAAAAGTTTCTCAATACTTTGTTATATACCCTTTGTTGGCAATGACACAGGTCAAACGTTTTCTGTAAGTCTTCACAAGGTTTTCACACACTATTTTGGCCCATTCCTCCATGCAGATCTCCTCTAGAGCAGTGATGTTTTGGGGCTGTCGCTGGGCAACACGGACTTTCAACTCCCTCAAAGATTTTCTATGGGGTTGAGATCTGGAGACTGGCTAGGCCACTCCAGGACCTTGAAATGCTTCTTACGAAGCCACTCCTTCGTTGCCCGGGCAGTGTGTTTGGGATCATTGTCATGCTGAAAGACCCAGCCACGTTTCATCTTCAATGCCCTTGCTGATGGAAGGAGGTTTTCACTCAAAATCTCACGATACATGGCCCCATTCATTCTTTCCTTTACACGGATCAGTCGTCCTGGTCCCTTTGCAGAAAAACAGCCCCAAAGCATGATGTTTCCACCCCCATGCTTCACAGTAGGTATGGTGTTCTTTGGATGCAACTCAGCATTCTTTGTCCTCCAAACACGACGAGTTGAGTTTTTACCAAAAAGTTATATTTTGGTTTCATCTGACCATATGACATTCTCCCAATCCTCTTCTGGATCATCCAAATGCACTCTAGCAAACTTCAGACGGGCCTGGATATGTACTGGCTTAAGCAGGGGGACACATCTGGAACTGCAGGATTTTAGTCCCTGGCGGCGTAGTGTGTTACTGATGGTAGGCTTTGTTACTTTGGTCCCAGCTCTATGCAGGTCATTCACTAGGTCCCCCTGTGTGGTTCTGGGATTTTTGCTCACCGTTCTTGTGATAATTTTGACCCCACGGGGTGAGATCTTGCGTGGAGCCCCAGATCGAGGGAGATTATCAGTGGACTTGTATGTCTTCCATTTCCTAATAATTGCTCCCACAGTTGATTTCTTCAAACCAAGCTGCTCACCTATTGCAGATTCAGTCTTCCCAGCCTGGTGCAGGTCTACAATTTTGTTTCTGGTGTCCTTTGACAGCTCTTTGGTCTTGGCCATAGTGGAGTTTGGAGTGTGACTGTTTGAGGTTGTGGACAGGTGTCTTTTATACTGATAACAAGTTCAAACAGGTGCTATTAATACAGGTAACGAGTGGAGGACAGAGGAGCCTCTTAAAGAAGAAGTTACAGGTCTGTGAGAGCCAGAAATCTTGCTTGTTTGTAGGTGACCAAATACTTATTTTCCACCATAATTTGCAAATAAATTCATTAAAAATCCTACAGTGTGATTTTCTGGAATTTTTTTTCTTAATTTGTCTGTCATAGTTGACGTGTACCTATGATGAAAATTACAGGTCTCTCTCATCTTTTTAAGTGGGAGAACCTGCACAATTGGTGGCTGACTAAATACTTTTTTTCCCCACTGTATGCTATGGTTTGGGACAAAGGACGGTGAGAATAGCATATTTGAATTTGGGTCGGCTGTTCTCCGGGTGCCTGCAGACATCCATAAATTGAAGCTGGAATACTCTGATATAATAAACCTTTATGATCAAAGTACAGCGTCAGCGGATTTCCTTGTCCTCCACAGCATAATTAGCAACGTTTTCTCGACACAACAGTTCACAGATGAAATTTCACACAATCCTAACAATTTACATATGGATTTTTTTACGATCCTTACGATACGTACGTTCAACCTTTTGGCAGGTATCTCGCTCGATATAGTACTGTTGACCAATCACTGACAAAGGGGATCCGATCTGTAATAGATTATGGAAGTATAGCATATGGTTCGGCAGCCCGGACCTCACTGGAAAGGCTAGATGTCATACAGCGGCAAGGACTCAGAATATGTAGTGGGGCGTTTCGAACGTCCCCAGTGGCTGCATTACAGGTGGAGATGGGGGATATGCCATTGCAGATTAGGAGACAGCAGTTGGCAATGAATTATTGGGTCAACCTACAGGGACATGGGGTGTCTCATCCTGCGAAAGGGATTTTACAGGCATGCTGGGAACATGAGCGAAGACAGAACACAAGCTTTGGGTGGATGGGTAATACCAGGCGAAGGAGATGGGGCTGTATGGAAGGGAGTTTAGTCCAACGGTAGTTATTCCTATAAATCCACCATGGCTACTCCCGCCTCCAGTAGTTGATCTAGAAGTGTTGGAGAGACTACAGAAAGATAATCTGGCTGTATATACGGCAGAGCTGATGGCCATACTGCTGTTGGCCTTGCAGTGGGTGGAGGAAGCTAGCAGAGTAGTTATTTGCTCTGACTCATGTGCAGTGTTAATGAGTCTCCAGTCCTTTAGCTCACGTAGCAGACAAGACCTTCTTTATGAGGTGCTACAAACCCATGGCAGGATTAAACAGATGGGTATTCAGATAAGATTTACTTGGGTTCCAGCCAATGTGGGGGTGGAGGGGAATGAGGCAGTAGATGCACAGGCTAAACAAGCACTTAGTAGTGGGGATGTTGATGTTGTAGTGTCAATGAGCAAGGCAGAGGCAAAAAGACTGATATATACAGTGATGGGCACTGCGTTCATCCACCTCTGGCCTGCTGGCTCCCCTACCTCTGCGGAAGCATAGTTCCCGCTCAGCCCAGTCAAAACTGTTCGCTGCTCTGGCACCCGAATGGTGGAACAAGCTCCCTCACGACGCCAGGACAGCGGAGTCACTCACCACCTTCCGGAGACATTTGAAACCCCACCTCTTTAAGGAATACCTGGGATAGGATAAAGTAATCCTTCTACCCCCCCCCCCCCCCCCCCCCCCCTTTACTCCACATAACAGACTTCCTCTGTTTTAGGGGGCCCCTATTGTAATGCTTTCCAGATGCTTTCGCAAGCTGAGTCAACTTCCTCTAACACACCATTTGCAAACGTCAGCAAAATTGTAAACTGTTTAAATACTACACCCTGCTGAGGCCAGATAATACCGTGGGAGAAGGCAATAACAATTCACTGGAAATAATGTCATTGTATAAGACTGAGCAATATCATTTCAGGTGAAATTCATTGTTACTCATATACAGTGGGGAAAAAATTAGTCAGCCACCAATTGTGCAAGTTCTCCCACTTAAAAAGATGAGAGAGGCCTGTAATTTTAATCATAGGTACACGTCAACTATGACAGACAAATTGAGAAATTGTTTCCCAGAAAATCACATTGTAGGATTTTTAATGAATTTATTTGCAAATTATGGTGGAAAATAAGTATTTGGTCACCTACAAACAAGCAAGATTTCTGGCTCTCACAGACCTGTAACTTCTTCTTTAAGAGGCTCCTCTGTCCTCCACTCGTTACCTGTATTAATGGCACCTGTTTGAACTTGTTATCAGTATAAAAGACACCTGTCCACAACCTCAAACAGTCACACTCCAAACTCCACTATGGCCAAGACCAAAGAGCTGTCAAAGGACACCAGAAACAAAATTGTAGACCTGCACCAGGCTGGGAAGACTGAATCTGCAATAGGTAAGCAGCTTGGTTTGAAGAAATCAACTGTGGGAGCAATTATTAGGAAATGGAAGACATACAAGACCACTGATAATCTCCCTCGATCTGGGGCTCCACGCAAGATCTCACCCCGTGGGGTCAAAATGATCACAAGAACGGTGAGCAAAAATCCCAGAACCACAACAGTGTGTGAGACAAGCAGCAACAGTGTGTGAAAACCTTGTGAAGACTTACAGAAAACGTTTGACCTGTGTCATTGCCAACAAAGGGTATATAACAAAGTATTGAGAAACTTTTGTTATTGACCAAATACTTATTTTCCACCATAATTTGCAAATAAATTCATTAAAAATCCTACAATGTGATTTTCTGGAATTTTTTTTCTAATTTTGCCTGTCATAGTTGACGTGTACCTATGATGAAAATTACAGGCCTCTCATCTTTTTAAGTGGGAGAACTTGGACAATTGGTGGCTGACTAAATACTTTTTTCCCCCACTGTATGTATATATATTTTTTAAACCTCAATTGTATTATACACTGAGTCTACCAAACATTAGGAATATGTCACGAGATTTTCTATCTCTAATTCAACCTAAGCTTGAATCATTACCAGGGGTTGTAAGGCTCTGGTTTTAATCATAAGTGATTCAAGGTCCACAAACAGCAAGAATTATCTGTATTTTTATTCATGGAGAGCTCTGGTGCCAAAACCCATACACTCCTGTTTTATACCCCTTGACACACAAAGGCACTTTGCTCCGCCCACCTTTAGGAGGCTTTTTTTTAACCAGTTTTCTCAGTCCCCTTCACCCTAGAATATTTAGTCCCGCCCCCCTCTGTTAGTGGGTTGCCACTACATTATAATTATAACACAGTTTACACATTTATACTGTATTTGGGGTGAAAACCTTTAGTCATTATTCTTAAAATACAAATTAATCTAACAATCCACCCCTTTGACTACATTTCTTCACATTCAGGATAAATGTATTTTACAAGCATGATTAATCTCAGAGATCACGTCAGAACTAATAAACATTTCATCCAATTGCGGTCTTTCAGGGTCCAAATCCTCGTCATCCACTATGCCTGGAGGATCGTTTTTCACATTCCCCTGGTCAGAGTCCGGAGTCAGTCCATCTCTCATCATTGTTTAGATACTGCATTTCACCAACGCCTGACTCACCAATCCTCGGACACAGGGAACAAGACAACAACCACATAATACAAGAATACCCATACAAACACTGATGGCTCCTAAGATGGTGGCTGCTATGGTTTTCCATTTACCAAATATTTCATCAAACCACCCTATCCACGATGTACTAACTTCTGAGTTCTCAGTTCATTCTTCACTTAGTGCAGTTAATTCTGTAAGAGCTCTGGTGACTGTCCCATCCAGTGTGGTGTTGTTAGGGATAAATGTGCAACAATGGTTTATCATTCTATAGACAACGGCCCTTTCTGCCTGATCTAGAACCAACCTCTACTAAGTTATGAGCGGGATGGCGGATAATCGCTCGGAGATCCCCTTTAATGCATCTCTAGTCTGGTCAATAAATCGTTGTTGGTTGTAATAGATATAATTTATCCAATCCACATTTTTGTTTATTCTCACCCACCAGAAAAATGTTGTGGTAAAACCCTCCCATATTTGATTCATAGCTTTGTATTCATCTGGAACACCCCTGGGGATGCCTATACCATCTATCCAAATTGGGCTATTTCCTTCCTGACCTATATTTCTCCTCCTCCTGATTATTCTTCCTGTCACTGGTCTTTGATGACTAATTCTTACAGGTTTGGACCAACAATATTGGTGCACAAATACCCACCCATCCTTCTGGTAATGTCTGTCGAATGCTCCCTTTGTTAGTACATGCCCACCCTTATCAGTCAGAGGGATGGTAAGGTTCCTAATTTTTCCCCTCCCTTCCTTATCTAAATCAGTCACATTATTTATCTCTTTACAGCCATCAAAATCACCCAAGTTACGGGTGCCATTTCTATGTCTGTAACACTGGTATTTGCCAGGAGTTAAAGTGAATCTAGGTGGGCTGGCCGAGTAAGTCAACTTTGCCAGCCCAATCCCTGTGCAATTTGGCTCTTTTTGATTGGACCCCAGGTCTAACACACAGGGAAACATTGCCTTTGGCTTTGGGGCGGTCAACATTGTCGGTCGCCCAATGGAGCATGCATAACAATTGGTCTCCCCCAAGGCCCTAGCGGTGTACTTCATCCACTTTAACCAGAGATTCTCATCAGGGACCCCCTCCACTTTCCCTTGGTTCCATTCTTGGAGGAGAAAATCTTTCATAGTGGACAGGTTAGTCGAATTGTCTCTGTCATCCCTTGACTGATCTACTCGGTCTATTGCTATTAATGGATTAATGACAGTACCTGTGCCCTCCATATCTTTTGACTCCATCAAATGTAATCTTAGACAAGTATCCCGTCCGTATTCGTCCGCGCAAGCCCAGTAAGTTATTTTCATGTCCTCTTTAGTGACCTTTACTATTGTTACTACCATCTCCGTGGGGATGCCGTTATACCTTCTTATCCTCCATCTGGACGTCCAGCCCCCCCCCCCCCCCCCCCCCCCGTCTCATATCTCCGTCCCCCAGTATCTCTACATACCTGAGCCCAGGAACAATCCGCAGAGGGAGCTGAACATAAATACAATGGGATCTTATAATCCCACGTTGCTTGCTTATCCGTCCTGATAAGATCCCTAATCCCAATGTTGAATCTTACTCCACACCCTTCTCTGACTCCTATCTTGTAGATCACTCGTCCTTGACGGTCAGTATGTCGGGTCGCTCCCCTTTTATTTCTTAATAATGGTAAGGCCATAGCGTAATTGGTGCGAGGTGGTGGTGGATCTTGACATACCAAGACTATTGCCGAGACTATGATGCAGCTCAGGGTCACCCATATTCCCAAAAACCGCCAACCCTCTCCTGCCTTTAGTCCTTCTGCTTGGTACCACCCCATACTCACACCCTAAGAACACACTACAGTGATGATAGGTCGGGGTAGGAGATCTTCGTTGACAGAGGTGATCCCCGGACCTTATTGGTCCAGTTCTGCTCTCCAACTCTGTGTGTGTTTCAGTGGTGCTTGTATGTGGTCTTACCTCTTGCAGTGGGTAACATGGACTCAGGTTACTCTCTCTGCTATTCTAATGGCCAAGGCAGTGACCAATATAACCTGATAGGGCCCTTCCCAACAGGCCTCCTTCCAGTTATTCTTCTAGTGACTGGAGGCTCACCAGTCACCTGGTTAGATGGAGTGGGTCACCTTCTCCTTTAGTTCACCTGTGGGGCACAAAACCTCTGACATACGGGTGTGGTTAATAAACTATCTTCACACATGTTCAGATTAATCTAACAATTTCTGACTGCATTCTCTTTCTAGACTGTATCTAAATTTTTTATTTTTTTAAAAAGTATTTTGTCCTCTCCTTCATATATGATTTAATCCTACAATTAGCCTCTTCCCCCCTCTTGACACATAGTTCTGCTCATGTGTCAATATTACCACCTACCTAAACAATCCCTTAGGTAATTTATCAACCAATTGCCATGCCTTTCATTTTTGAGATTGTCTTTTGCTTCTTTATTGCTCCTCCCACTTCCTTTGTCTTTATGGCGGCTAAATTCGACTTTCATTCAGTTCAGAATCAATTAGTAATCCAATCAATCAATCTCTTATCTTGTAAAAACACTTATGTTTAGTTCAAACTCTGTTCTACCCCAGCTCTCCCGGGCTTGACCTGAAGACTGATTGTTGGACATGAAAAGTCCATATTTAGGTCACCTAAGTCTTCTGCCTAGCAACAAAGAATAAAAACCTCTATGTTCGTGATTAACCCAGTTATATCTAATAGCCCACCAAAAAAAAACCTCATCATCTTTAAATCACGACCAATGTCATATCCCTCTTTACTCTCTACCATTTGGGTAACATCCCTGATATATGTATAAAAAGCTAAGACTGTTTGGGAAGAGAGCAACAACATAAACTGTTCTTCCTCCTCAGAGTTCCAAATGATTTTACCATGGGCTGCCATTGTCTTCCCATAGATAAGATCACTTAATTTACCAGTATGCAGTACATAATGGAGTACCCAAGCTTTACAGCAGCCCCTCACCCTTAGCAACATTCCAATGAGATAAGCTAATCTCTTTCTCCTGGTTATACATTTTGTTAACCTTCAATTACCATCAGTAATCTAAAGATGGTAGTACACACAAAACATGATACAGATATCCCCAGTCCTAAACCATCAATAATGTTTGTATCAATCTAATTCCTCATAACTAATCCATAAAACCACTCAAAATTCCTCGAGTATCCAATGATTATTTAATTGATTACCCTAAATCTGCTACATGTGATCTCCTTTCAAATTATCCATTATCAATTATTTGTTCAACCCCCTAGGAAAATCTGTCCCCCTTTCTATTGTTCCTGTCCCCCCTGTAAATGTCATATTTCAGTTTTTAGCCAATACAATCACGGTTACATCAAATGTTCCCTCAGTTAATGGTATTTTCTCCCTAATATTTCATACTCTTCTTATTTCCCTAAATGATATTTAATCCCTTGCCTTTCCTCTACTATCCTTCTATCATTACTGAATCAATGATAATAACTGTAATAACTATCAATAATAATTGTAATAACTATTACAAATTATATTGTGCCCTTTTTCTGATAATGTTATAATTGTAGCCTATTCCATCACTTTAGTTTAAAATATACGTTTCTTTATAACAAATCCAGAACCCACCACAGGCTGGCGCTATTCCCCCAGCACAACAGCCAATGCCACTTGCTTCCCCGTAACGAAAATAAATTATCGTTCTAAAATTTACCAACTATTTGTATTTTCCCGCTAACCCATTTCAGTTCGCTATTCAATCTCTTTAACCGTTCTCTCTGATTCGGCCCCAATCAATAAAACAAATACTTGATATCGTTGATAAGCATACACTTAATGACATTCCTACCATCTGAACTATGTACTGTCTCTCACCTCTCCCCCCTTCTCCTGCTCCTTCCTACATTATGGGGGAGGCGCGGGGACCTTCCCTACAAATCTTCCTTCTTAGGAAATAATGTCATTCGTACTTGTAACATATTTTCATAGACCTATCTAGAATACTACTAAAGCTATCTAATGCAACTTTTAATACACGTAAAAACTCTCTCTCCCTACACCCCTTCCCCATTGAATAAGTGTGTCTTCCTAGTTACCCCCCAACCACGCCTCAAATATTTTATTCAGCATTTAACCAACCAAATACTAAGTAGTATCCGGTTATCATTCATACCAGCCGTTGAATTCCCTCATACACACAGATTTTACCTTATGCCATTCAAATGCCCAACACAACATAATAGTTCAATGGAACCCTCTATTGGCTCTCTACTATTTATACATTACTTCTATAACCACTTTAGTTATGGTCCGATTACCCATTAAACCTTATCACAAAACCGTATCACCTAATCAAACAACGGCACAACCTTAAACTCATATCGGCCGGCTGGTAGCCCAGTAACCAAGAGCACCGTTTCAGTAACCGAGAGGTCGCCGGCTCCAACTCCCGAGCTGACCAGGCGAAAAATCTGCCGATGTGCCCCCGAGCAAGGCACACAACCCCCACTGCTCCTGCAAGTCGCTCCGGACCAGAGCGTCTGCCAAATGACCAAACATGCAAATGTAAATATTCTCTACTTTCTCACTCATGACGTACGTCTACGTTTGGGTGAGAAAGTTCATACGTATTTATCGTTGGAATTTTATAGGTACCTCTCAAATAATCGCTTCGTGGTGTTTTTAGCCAATTCTTAATCGACACTAATCATTTTTTCAAACATTTTACCCGTTGAACCAAAAAATAGACTGTCCTATCTCCGACACTGCCCTTTCCTTTACCCCTGCAGTCACGATGGTTATGACCTGTTCTGTTACAGTATCTACACGGGGCCATACACCCTTGCCAAATATTCCTTTGTTACAGTAAAAGCACTTCCTCTCTCCTTCGCGCTTCAAAAAGACCCTCGCTGTCTCTAGCCCCTCCTTTCGCTGTTTTTTCAAATCCGTTCCACAGTTTACATGCATCTGCTTAATCATAACTTCTAACTTTTCCACATCGAGATGCCCAATAAATCCATACCTCTTCTCCCGAATGGATCCATAAAACATATTTCTTCGATCTCTTCCTAACATATATATTTTATGCCCCGTTAATTCTCGGACCTTTTTAGAATATTTCTTTCCCATGGTGGAAAAATAAGAAATCCCCCCGTTTAGTAATAATTCAATCCAGAATTATTTTCCTAGGAGCTATTATTAGTGCGTCTCTTGAGCCAATGTTATGATCTGCTTTTGTAATTAACCATTTAAAATTATCTAACCCCTAACCCAGAGTTTTTTTTTAAACTCCGGTTTCATGAAAAGAGTCAGATAACAATTTTTTCTCACGCGACTAATTCAGTCCCTCCTTGAAACAATTATCACGTATTCCGATGGATTCTCAAGTCTCACACGTACACAACATTATACAATCATTTGCTAACCCTATCCGTAACCTAGAGGTCGCAACTGCTCCAGTTTCATGAAACAGACAGAGTTATAGCAAATCCCCAGTTGTTTACGCGACTTTTGACCTGTTTAATGTATCCATAGCACACAACGAAAATTATCCCCCTTCCTGTTTATATCGTAACACTGTACCTCGTACAATCTCAATATTAACTAGTTTACATTGGTGATGGCCATTCACCTCGTGTCATTTCGGACTAGATTATTTTGGTAATAGCTATTTACCTAGGGTCAATTACGGACCCTCCTTCCTTCCATCATAATAATTATTACTTCCTTTGAGATTTTGGTAACTATTCTCTGCCCTTCACAATAATTACTATTCTTATACAAGTTCAAATCATTTCACCAAAACCCATGAATAAAAATTACTGACCTTTTCCTTGCAGTTTGGATTTAAATGCTTTTTCAAACTCGTTAACGTCTTTATCGTTCATAAGAGTAATCACCGGCCTGTTTATAACCTTAACGTCGAAGGCCAGGACTATTCTCCACGGATGCAATCATTCGCCCGTGCACGGTTTCGGTGTCCTTAGAACGACAAAGACGTTTTTAAGCTCCGCTCAAAGGACCACTCTGTCACGAGAAATCTATCTCTAATTCAACCTAAGCTTGAATCATTACCAGGGGTTGTAAGGCTCTGGTTTTAATCATAAATGATTCAAGGTCCACAACCAGCAAGAATGATCTGTATTTTTTTTCATGGAGAGCTCTGGCGCCAAAACCCATACACTCCTGTTTTATACCTCTTGACACACAAAGGCACTTTGCTCCGCCCACCTTTAGGAGGCTTTCTTAAACAGTTTCCACCTTCTCCTTCACCCTGGAATGTTTAGTCTCGCCCCCCTCTGTTGGTGGGTTGATACTACATTATAATTATAACACAGTTTACACATTTATACTGTATTTGGGGTGAAAACCTTTAGTCATTATTCTTAAAATACAAATTAATCTAACAGAATACCTTCCTAACATTGAGTAGCTTTCACCTGGATTCACCTGGTCAGTCTATGTCATGGAAAGAGCAGATGTTCTTAATGTTTTGTATACTCAGTGTATACCACATATGTATTAATTGTGAGTCATACTGCGTAGTATCAGATTCGGGGTCCATGGTTTGATCTCCAACCAGGCTGTTCCCAAATTACAGCATCCAGCTATGATATACAGAATACATGGATCATGTGAAGTGTGCACTGTATCATCAAGTTTGTAAATGTCAACACACATTAAAAAATAATATAATAATTCAACAAGAAGCCATTTGACAGGAAGAACATGATATTTACCGCCTAATGGAAAAATAAGCCTTACCATATAAGATAAGAAAGAGACTATACAGTCGTGGTCAAAGGTTTTGAGAATGACACAAATACTAATTTTCACAAAGTCTGCTGCCTCAGTTTTGATGATGGCAATTTGCATATACTCCAGAATGTCATGAAGAGTGATCAGATTAATTGCAATTAATTGCTAAGTCCCTCTTTCCCATGAAAATGAACTTAATCCTCCAAAAAAACATTTCCACTGCATTTCAGCCCTGCCACAAAAGGACCAGCTGCCATCATGTCAGTGATTCTCTCGTCAACACAGGTGAGAGTGTTGACGAGGACAAAGCTGGAGATCACTCTGTCATGCTGATTGATTTAGAATAACAGACTGTAAGCTTTAAAAGGAGGGTGGTGCTTGAAATCATTGTTCTTCCTCTGTTAACCATGGTTACCTGCAAGGAAACACGTGCCGTCATCATTGCTTTGCACAAAAAGGGCTAGTAAGATTGCACCTAAATCAACCATTTATCGGATCATCAAGAACTTCAAGGAGAGAGGTTCAATTGTTGTGAAGAAGGCATCAGGGCGCCCAAGAAAGTCCAGCAAGCGCCAGGACCGTCTCCTAAAGTTGATTCAGCTGTGGGATCGGGGCACCACCCGTGCAGAGCTTGCTCAGGAATGGCAGCAGGCAGGTGTGAGTGCATCTGCACGCACAGTGAGGCGAAGACTTTTGGAGGATGGCCTGGTGTCAAGAAGGGCAGCAAAGAAGCCACTTCTCTCCAGGAAAAACATCAGGGACAGACTGATATTCTGCAAAAGGTACAGGGATTGGACTGCTGAGGACTAGGGTAAAGTCATTCTCTCTGATGAATCCCCTTTCCGATTATTTGGGGCATCCGGAAAAAAGCTTGTCCGGAGAAGACAAGGTGAGCGCTACCATCAGTCCTGTGTCATGCCAACAATAAAGCATCCTGAGACCATTCATGTGTGGGGTTGCTTCTCAGCCAAGGGAGTGGGCTCACTCACAATTTTGCCTAAGAACACAGCCATGAATAAAGAATGGTACCAACACATCCACCGAGAGCAACTTCTCCCAACCATCCAAGAACAGTTTGGTGACGACCAATGCCTTTTCCAGCATGATGGAGCACCTTGCCATAAGGCAAAAGTGATAACTAAGTGGCTCGGGGAACAAAACATCGAAATTTTGGGTCTGACAAACTCCAAGCATTGAATATGCAAGAATGGGCTGCCATCAGTCAGGATGTGGCCCAGAAGTTAATTGACAGCATGCCAGGGCGGATTGCAGAGGTCTTGAAAAAGAAGGGTCAACACTGCAAATATTGACTCTTTGCATAAACTTAATGTAATTGTCAATAAAAGCCTTTTACACTTATGGAATGCTTGTAATTATACTTCAGTATACCATAGTAACATCTGACAAAAATATCTCATAACACTGAAGCAGCGAACTTTGTGAAGACCAATACTTTTGACCATGACTATAGACTGACTACAAGGGTTATGTACTAGCATTCAGAAACCCACTGCTATAGTGATATACAGAGGCCAGTTTCACTGCCTGTCATTTGAGAAAATGATTAATGCTGAAAGCCAAATCATTTGATTTATTGAAAATTACAATTCAAAGAAAAACACATAAGATTTGAATTGTGTACATTGCACCTAGCTAATTATCTAGGAGCTGTATGAATTACAACTACGTTTCATACATTTTAATTCACTTTCTCATCAAAGGTTAGAGAGCTACCATGAAGCAGAAGCTGTGCAGAGACAGCATAGCTCAGCAGCATAGGCTCGTTAAAGTGTGGCTTAAGAGGGATGAAAACAAGAATGAGAAGAATGTTCCTCTATAATGATGGTTTTAAATGAGGGTGCAGAGGTTAACCTTATGTTTGCATTGAAGAGTCAATTGTGTGCTCTACTCATGAGCACAAAAAACATTTATATATATAAAACAACATGTACATTTAGCAGATGCTCTTATACAGGAGAAATAAGGGTTAAGTGCCTTGCTAAAGCACACATCTACAGATTTTTCACCTAGTCAGCTCAGGGATTCAAACCAGCAACCTTTCAGTTACTGGCCAAACACTCTTGACCACTAGGCTGTCTGTTGTCATGTCATACGCAGGTATTGTGACTCAAATATAGATTTATGTATCTTTTTAGATGTATTACAGTGACTCTACTCCAAGTACAGCAAAAGGTTAACCCTTTAGATAGATCTGATTAAACTTGCCCTCACCCCTGATAGACTCTGACCCTCAGCACATATTGTTGATATTTATAACACCTTTTTATATAATTTCTTATTTGAGTGGTCATGCCATTATCGGGTATCGGGCAGTGTCCAACGTTAATCCACATCTAAATCATTACTGGGGTTGTCTTGCATATGGATTTCAAATTTGAGGGAGTTGTCCTGAACGTTACACATTAACCAATATGCTTAACTTCATGCGTTTACTTTACAACCAAAGTGATAATGACAGAGGAACTGAGGAGGCATAATAAACTCTCTCTGTATTTGAGCCTGACCCACAAAGAGACACTTTGGGGACAGAGGAAGAGTGCGGAGGGAACACTGTGAAATCTGAAGAGGCACAAGACAGACCAAAGACAAACTAACTTAGTGTAGGCTGAGAAATTTATTGAAACAAGTCAAAAGACACCTTTTGAGTTAGTAACAAACAGAGTTAGTGAGAAAACCATAGTGGCTGTAGGGAACCAGAGGCTGTTGGAGAGGACAAGTCCAGGTCAGGCTGGATCAGATTGTGTGTTAGTTACGGTGTAGTGAGAGAGGGTAAGAGATGTTGTCTGGAAGTATTGTATGGGGGACTCTGCTGGTACTGTCCTGTGCTCTCAAACTCTCCTTGGCACAGGATGAACACATGAACAACGCACTGAGACTAATGTCAGAGACACCACTGATTGATGGGTAAGTGACCAACACATTTCTCTCTCATAAGACCCTAGGATGGGTGATTTTAATGTTTAAACCAAAATGAATATTTTATAATACATTACATCTACACATTTTATGCATACTGTAATGTTAATGGCACAAAACAAATGTCAATGTGAGCTGTGTACTGTACATGCTTCTATAAGATTTTGGAGGCTGTTTTTTAATGTTTCAAGATGGTTCTTTCCTAATGTACAGTTAAAGAATGGCCGTGTGTTAGCAGCACTGACTGCCCTGTATGAATAGTATAATGCGTTGTATCTCTCTGTCTGACTACAGCCATAATGACCTGCCCTGGCAGATGAGGATGAAGTTTAACAACCAGCTGAATAAAGTGGATCTGTACACCCTCAACAACACACACACCAACATCCCCAAGATCAGGGAGGGACGACTGGCAGCACAGGTACACACACGCATGCACGCACGCACACACACACAAACCGACAAGGACTCACCAAAGGTGTATGTGAGGGTGCCTGATAATAATACATGTATTACATAAGGGATCATCAACTAGATTCAGCCTCAAGCCGATTTATTTTCTTGAGCGGATGGTCGGGGGTCGGAACATAATTACAAATAATTTGTAGACTGCAAATTGACCACAAGAAGCCCAAACAGATATAATATTTGACTAAAACATAATAATTTCAAACCTTGCTTACATTTGTATATGATCAAGCATCTCTCTATTATACGTGGAAATACTTGGGAACAGATTTCCCAAATTAAAATCACTTGGAGCTGATTTCCTGGTGTTTTTACAGTTATTCATGTTCATCAATAAAAAAACAAAAAAACAAAAAAAATGTTCAGAAAACTTGGGGGGAGGGGGGGTCAAATAAAACCACCGCCAGTTGGGGAACCCTGTATTACACCATAACAATAATAAAAAACTGATCAAATGTTTATTGACGTCATCCACAGAATGTGCATGAAATACCCTGAAGCCTTCATGTTTGCTACCAGCAGCAAAGGTGAGACAGTCATCTACAAAAAATGTTTTAATAAAAAGTAATACAGTAAGGGCTCTACTCAATATGTAAAGCGGAAGTGTTGTAGATTCCGCTATATACAGTGCTATGAAAAAGTATTTGCCCCCTTTCTAATTTTCTCTACTTTTGCATATTTGTGATACTGAATGTTATCAGATCTTCAACCAAAACCTAATATTAGATAAAGGGAACATAAGTGAACAAATAACACAACAATTACAGTGGAGGAAAAAAGTATTTAGTCAGCCACCAATTGTGCAAGTTCTCCCACTTAAAAAGATGAGAGAGGCCTGTAATTTTCATCATAGGTACACGTCAACTATGACAGACAAAATCAGAATTTTTTTCTCCAGAAAATCACATTGTAGGATTTTTAATGAATTTATTTGCAAATTATGGTGGAAAATAAGTATTTGGTCAATAACAAAAGTTTCTCAATACTTTGTTATATACCCTTTGTTGGCAATGACACAGGTCAAACGTTTTCTGTAAGTCTTCACAAGGTTTTCACACACTGTTGCTGGTATTTTGGCCCATTCCTCCATGCAGATCTCCTCTAGAGCAGTGATGTTTTGGGGCTGTCGCTGGGCAACACAGACTTTCAACTCCCTCCAAAGATATTCTATGGGGTTGAGATCTGGAGACTGGCTAGGCCACTCCAGGACCATGAAATGCTTCTTACGAAGCCACTCCTTCGTTGCCCGGGCGGTGTGTTTGGGATCATTGTCATGCTGAAAGACCCAGCCACGTTTCATCTTCAATGCCCTTGCTGATGGAAGGAGGTTTTCACTCAAAATCTCACGATACATGGCCCCATTCATTCTTTCCTTTACACGGATCAGTCGTCCTGGTCCCTTTGCAGAAAAACAGCCCCAAAGCATGATGTTTCCACCCCCATGCTTCACAGTAGGTCTGGTGTTCTTTGGATGCAACTCAGCATTCTTTGTCCTCCAAACACGACGAGTTGAGTTTTTACCAAAAAGTTCTATTTTGGTTTCATCTGACCATATGACATTCTCCCAATCCTCTTCTGGATCATCCAAATGTACTCTAGCAAACTTCAGACGGGCCTGGACATGTACTGGCTTAAGTAGGGGGACACGTCTCGCACTGCAGGATTTGAGTCCCTGGCGGCGTAGTATGTTACTGATGGTAGGCTTTGTTACTTTGGTCCCAGCTCTCTGCAGGTCATTCACTAGGTCCCCCCGTGTGGTTCTGGGATTTTTGCTCACCGTTCTTGTGATCATTTTGACCCCACGGGGTGAGATCTTGCGTGGAGCCCCAGATCGAGGGAGATTATCAGTGGTCTTGTATGTCTTCCATTTCCTAATAATAGCTCCCACAGTTGATTTCTTCAAACCAAGCTGCTTACCTATTGCAGATTCAGTCTTCCCAGCCTGGTGCAGGTCTACAATTTTGTTTCTGGTGTCCTTTGACAGCTCTTTGGTCTTGGCCATAGTGGAGTTTGGAGTGTGACTGTTTGAGGTTGTGGACAGGTGTCTTTTATACTGATAACAAGTTCAAACAGGTGCCATTAATACAGGTAACGAGTGGAGGACAGAGGAGCCTCTTAAAGAAGAAGTTACAGGTCTGTGAGAGACAGAAATCTTGCTTGTTTGTAGGTGACCAAATACTTATTTTCCACCATAATTTGCAAATAAATTCATTAAAAATCCTACAATGTGATTTTCTGGAAAAGAAATTCTCAATTTGTCTGTCATAGTTGACGTGTACCTATGATGAAAATTACAGGCCTCTCTCATATTTTTAAGTGGGAGAACTTGCACAATTGGTGGCTGACTAAATACTTTTTTTCCCCACTGTACATATTTATTTCATTTATTTCATAAACAAAGTTATAATAATAATAATATGCCATTTAGCAGACGCTTTTATCCAAAGCGACTTACAGTCATGCGTGCATACATTTTTTTTGTGTATGGGTGGTCCCGGGGATCGAACCCACTACCTTGGCGTTACAAGCGCCGTGCTCTACCAGCTGAGCTACAGAGGACCACGTTATGCAACACCCAATTCCCCTGTGTGAAAAAGTAATTGCCCCCTTACACTCAATAACTGGTTGTGCCACCTTTAGCTGCAATGACTCCAACCAAATGCTTCCTGTAGTTGTTGATCAGTCTCTCACGTCGCTGTGGAGGAATTTTGGCCCACTCTTCCATGCAGAACTGCTTTAACTCAGTGACGTGTGGGTTTTCAAGCACGAACTGCTTGTTTCAAGTCCTGCCACAACATCTCAATTGGGATTAGGTCTGGACTTTGACTAGGCCATTCCAAAACTTCCAATTTGTTGCTTTTTAGCAATTTTCATGTAGACTTGATTGTGTGTTTTGGATCATTGTCTTGCTGCATGACCCAGCTGCTTTTCAGCTTCAGCTTCAGCTTCAGCTCACAGACGGATGGTCTGACATTCTCCTGTAGAATTCACTGATACAGAGCAGAATTAATGGTTCCTTCTATTAAGGCAAGTCGTCCATGTCCTGAGGCAGCAAAGCATCCCCAAACCATCACACCACCACCACCATGCTTGACCTTTGGTATGATGTTCTTACTGTGGAATGCAGTGTTTGGTTTTCGCCAGGCATAATGGGACCCATCTCGTCCAAAAAGTTGACTCAAGTTTGCCAAAAAGCACCTGGATGATCATCAAGACTCTTGGAAGAACGTTCTATGGACAGATTATTCAAAAGTATAACTTTTTGGACGACATGGTTCCAGTAATGCCTGGCGAAAACCAAACTCTGCATTCCACACTAAGAACATCATACCAAAGGTCAAGCATGGTGGTGGTGGTGTGATGGTTTGGGGATGGTTTGGGGAACATTGCCTTTAAATTTCAATCACACTGTAAAGCTGAACTTCTGCGATGCGGATTGAATAGAGCCCTACATTTGGTTGTGAGAATGAAACCCCTTTAGAACACTCAACTGTGAAATACCATAGATAACAGAGTTGTATTCACTTCCCACCTGTATTATCAAGTATATTTTTACCACAGATATCATGGATGCCTTTAGTCAGAACAGGACAGCCAGTCTCATCGGGGTGGAAGGAGGACACTCTTTGGACAGCAGCCTGGGCACCCTGCGCACCATGTACCACCTGGGGGTCCGCTACCTCACCCTCACACACAGCTGCAACACACCCTGGTGAGTAGGATAGGCTCTGCTAGCCTGCTGACGACAGGGCCACCCTGGTCTGGGGACAAGTTGCCACAGATTATACTTTGTAAGTGACAAGGTGTTTTTTTTTTGTGGTACTTTATAGTTGAGATTCCTAAGTATATCAACACTTTAGACCCCATATGATGCTCTCTCAAAGAGCTAGAAATGACAAGAATACAAATGAATGAGACAACAGGTAACAGCTGAAACAGCTTATTAATAGACAAACAAAATACTGTATTCAATGACTTCTGTGGTTGGGAAAATAGGGGATTCCTGTCGCCACCTGTTTCAGAGGTATCATATTCTGGGAGAGTTGTCTAAACAGATGGGCTAGCTAATCAAACCATGGCCCTGGACAGACCACAGAGCCTAGTGAATCCCCCATCAGCCCCTCACTGACTCAAATCATATTAGCAGGATATAGGAGCATGGAAAGGAAAGATCACTTTCAGAAGCTGACCTGGTGTTTTACTGCGGTTGTGTGTGTTTTCCCTCCAGGGCAGATAATTGGCTCGTGGATTCGGAGCCGAGCCATCACAGCACAATGGACTGTCTGAGTTTGGCAAGGTTGGTCCATCACACTGAGCCAAACACACACAGTGGAAATACCCACTCATTTCAAAGGTCAAATCTAAGATACTATTTAGTGCAGCTTGTAATACTTCTGCTTTTGAGTTTACTTGGAAATCAGACGTAAATGCCTGTCATAAACATAGGGAATATTTCAAGTAAATGTTTTAATCAAATGAGCAATTCCTCAGAAACTATTGGGTTACCCTCAAAGACTCATTTTCATCTACAGCTTGACATTTATGTTATAGCAGTATGACATCACCTGTATAAAACACTCTTGATGAAAACATGTTCATTCTCTTGACAGACTATCCTAGCTACAAACCATATCATTAGGTTTGATAGGCTGAATGAATCGCATATACAGTTGAAGTCGGAAGTTTACATACACCTTAGCCAAATACATTTAAACTCAGTTTTTCACAATTCCTGACATTTAATCCTAGTAAGAATTCCCTGTCTTAGGTCAGTTAGGATCACCACTTTACTTTAAGAATGTGAAATGTCAGAATAATAGTAGAGAGAATGATTTATTTCAGCTTTTATTTCTTTCATCACATTCCCAGTGGGTCAGAAGTTTACATACACTCAATTTGTATTTGGTAGCATTGCCTTTAAATTGTTTAACTTGGGTCAAACGTTTCGTGTAGCCTTCCACAAGCTTCCCACAATAAGTTGGGTGAATTTTGGCCCATTCCTCCTGACAGAGTTAGGTTTATAGGCCTCCTTGCTCGCACACGCTTTTTCAGTTCTGCCCACACATTTTCTATAGGATTGAGGTCAGGGCTTTGTGATGGCCACTCCAATACCTTGACTTTGTTGTCCTGAAGCCATTTTGCCACAACTTTGGAAGTATGCTTAGGGTCATTGTCCATTTGGAAGACCCATTTGCGACCAAGCTTTAACTTCATGACTGATGTCTTGAGATGTTGCTTCAATATATTCACATAATTTTCCTTCCTCATGATGCCATCTATTTTGTGAAGTGCACCAGTCTCTCCTGCAGAAAAGCACCCCCACAGCATGATGCTGCCACCCCTGTGCTTCACGGTTGGGATGGTGTTCTTCGGCTTGCAAGCTCCACCTTTTTCCTCCAAACATAACGATGGTCATTATGGCCAAACAGTTATATTTTTGTTTCATCAGACCAAGGACATTTCTCCAAAAAGTACCATCTTTGTCCCCACGTGCAGTTGCAAACCGTAGTCTGGCTTTTTTATGGCGGTTTTGGAGCAGTGGCTTCTTCCTTGCTGAGCGGTCTTTCAGGTTATGTCGATATAGGACTCATTTTACTGTGGATATAGATACTTTTGTACCTGTTTCCTCCAGCATCTTCACAAGGTCCTTCGCTGTTGTTCTGGGATTGATTTGCACTTTTCGCACCAAAGTACGTTCATCTCTAAGAGACAGAACGCGTCTACTTCCTGAGCGGTATGACGGCTGCGTGGTCCCATGGTGTTTATACTTGCGTACTATTGTTTGTACAGATGAACGTGGTACCTTCAGGCGTTTGGAAATTGCTCCCAAGGATGAACCAGACTTGTGAAGGTCTACAAATGTTTTTCTGAGGTCTTGGCTGATTTCTTTGGATTTTCCCATGATGTCAAGCAAAGAGGCAATGAGTTTGAAGGTAGGCCTTGAAATACATCCACAGGTACACCTCCAATTGACTAAAATGATGTCAATTAGCCTATCAGAAGCTTCTAAAGCCATGACATTATTTTCTGGAATTTTCCAAGCTGTTTAAAGGCACAGTGAACTTAGTGTATGTAAACTTCTGACCCACTGGAATTGTGATACAGTGAATTCTAAGTGAAATAATCTGTCTGTAAACAATTGTTGGAAAAATTACTACTAAAGTAGATGTCCTAACCGACTTGCCAAAACTATAGTTTGTTAACAAGAAATTTGTGGAGTGGTTGAAAAACGAGTTTTAATTACTCTAACCTAAGTGTATGTAAACTTCCGACTTCAACTGTAATTGTCTCTATGACACCAGTAGGATGCCACAGTAAGAGGGTAATTTCTCCCAGTCCTGGCAGAAACATTCATAATGGTTTTTCACTCGACAGCAACTGATATTTGAGATGAACCGCATTGGGATGTTGATTGACTTGGCCCACGTGTCAGAGAAAGTGATGAACCAGGTTCTGGACCTGTCCAAAGCCCCAGTCATCTTCAGCCACTCGTCTGCCTACGCTGTGTGCCCACACAAGAGGAACGTGCCTGACGATGTCCTGAGGAAAGTGGTGAGTGAAGGGGGAGAGGGGCAAGAGGATAGTGGATTACGGAATACATATGAGGAATTTAGCCATTCTTTCTCCTTAGACCTCATCCCTCCCCTGAGGAGGGTGGTGAGTCAGGGGAGAAGGGTGAGAGACGAGGGGATAGAGAATTGGGAGTCGGGTAGTGAGAGGAGAAGGACTAGGGGAGCAGGCAGAGTGAGGGGATTGGATGCTGAGGAAGGTGAGGTGTATAAAGCAATTGGACCTGAGAGTGGTGGTGAGTGGACATGTGATAGGATGAAGGGGTATGTGACAGGGGGGATAAGTGGAAGAAGATGGAGAGAAAACAGACAGGGAACAGAAAAGGGGTTTAAGAGTGAAAAGGAGGTGTCTGTGGGAATAGAGGCTGAGGGGATGAGAAAGAGGAAGGTTGAGACAGGTTGTTTTAGGCAAAGACAAAGAAAAGTAAGCAAAAAGATGTGGTTATGTCTACAGTAATATTAAAACTACAATGATATCAAAAGCAAGTTAGAAAAGCCATCAGATCTTTCCAATACTTTGGAAAACAGGCACAAACTAAGAAGTTTTATTACACTATTAAACCCAGCTCACGTCAGAAGGAAGGAGTTGAACATTTATTGTGAAATCCCTCAAGCTGACAGTAGCTTACAAAACAAGAGTACGGGAAACATTTTAGTTATTCACCTGTAAGGGCCCATAAAAACTGTTTCTGTATAGCACCATAAAATGTTAACAACAGAACATAAAAGCCCAACTGACTATACCAATATGGTAGCTACAGTTATTCATTGTAATGGTTAGTGACTTGAGTTTATAGTTCTGACTCCTCACACAGTTACATGTGTCTGCATCCTTTTTCTCACCAGCGAGACAAAAAAGGCATTGTCATGGTGAACTTTTACAACGACTATGTCACATGCAGCAATACAGCCAACCTATCACAGGTGGCAGGTGAGTAGCAGTTAAATAAAACATTGTTTTTATCATGACTTTTTACTCTCCACCACTCACTCACCCAACCTTGTCTCTCAAATTGTTATTACACAGTGCCTTCAGAAAGTATTCATACCCCTTGACTTATTCCACATTTTGTTGTGTTAGTCTGAATTCAAAATTAATTAAATAGATTATTTTATCACCCATCTACACACAATACCCCATAATGACCAAGTGAAAACATGTTTTTATAAATTTTTGCAAATTTATAAAAAATAAACTGAAATATGACATTTACATATGTATTCAGACCCTTTACTCAGTACTTTGTTGAAGCACCTTTGGCAGCGATTACAGCCTCGAGTCTTCTTGGGTATGACGCTACAAGCTTGGCACACCTGTATTTGGGGAGTTTCTCCCATTCTTTTCTGCAGATCCTCTCAAGCTCTGTCAGGTTGGATGGGGAGCGTCGCTGCACAGCTATTTTCAGGGCTCTCCAGAGATGTTCGATCGGGTTCAAGTCCGGGCTCTGGCTGGGCCACTCAAGGACATTCAGAGACTTGTCCCGAAGCCACTCCTGCATTGTCTTGGCTGTGTGCTTAGGGTCGTTGTCCTGTTGGAAAGAAAACCTCCGCCCCAGTTTGAGGTCCTGAGCACTCTGGAGCAGGTTTTCATCAAGGATCTCTCTTTACTTTGCTCCGTTCATCTTTGCCTCGATCCTGACTAGTCTCCCGGTCCCTGCCGCTGAAAAACATCCCCACAGCATGATGCTGCCACCACCATGCTTCACCGTAAGGATGGTTTCCTCCAGACGTGACACTTGGCATTCAGGCCAAAGAGTTCAATCTTGGTTTCATCAGACCAAATAATCTTGTTTCTCATGGTCTGAGTCCTTTAGTTGCCTTTTGGCAAATTCCAAGCAGGCTTTCAGGCCTTTTACTGAGGAGTGGCTTGCATCTGGCTACTCTACCATAAAGGCCTGATTGGTGGAGTGCTGCAGAGATGGTTGTCCTTCTGGAAGGTTCTCCCATCTCCACAGAGGAACTCTGGAGCTCTGTCAGTGACCATTGGGTTCTTGGTCACCTCCCTGACCAAAGCCCTTTTCCCCCAATTGCTCAGTTTGGCCAGGTGGCCAGCTCTAGAAAGAGTCTTGGTGGTTCCAAACTTCTTGCATTTAAGAATGCTGGAGGCCACTGTGTTCTTGGGGACCTTCAAAGCTGCAGAAAAGTTTTGGTACCCTTCCCCAGATCTGTGCCTCGTCACAATCCTGTCTCGGAGCTCTACGGACAATTCCTTCGACCTCATGGCTTGGTTTTTGCTCTGACATGCACTGTCAACTGTGGGACCTTATATAGCCTTTCCAAATCATGTCCAATCAATTGAATTTACCACAGGTGGACTCCATTCAAGTTGTAGAAACATCTCAAGGATGATCAATGGAAACAGGATGCACGAGCTCAATTTCGAGTCTGATAGCAAAGAGTCTGAATACTTATGTAAATAATGTACAGTTGAAGTCAGAAGTTTACATACACTTAGGTTGGAGACATTAAAACTAGTTTTTCAACCATTCCACACATTTCTTGTTAACAAACTATAGTCTTGGCAAGTCGGTTAGGACATCTACTTTGTGCATGACACAAGTAATTTTTCCAACAATTGTTTACAGACAGATTATTTCACTTATAATTCACTGTATCACAATTCCAGTGGGTCAGACGTTTACATACACTAAGTTGACGGTGCCTTTAAACAGTTTTGAAAATTCCAGAAAATGATGTCATGGCTTTAGAAGCTTCTGATAGGCTAATTGACATAATTTGAGTCAATTGGAGGTGTACCTGTGGATGTATTACAAGGCCTACCTTCAAACTCAGTGCCTCTTTGCTTGATATCATGGGAAAAGTAAAATAAATCAGCCAAGACCTCAGAAAGAAAATGGTAGACCTCCACAAGTCTGGTTCATCCTTGGGAGCAACTTCCAAATGCCTGAAGGTACCACGTTCATCTGTACAAACGTATCTATATCCACATTAAAACAAGTCCTATATCGTCATAACCTGAAAGGCCGCTCAGCAAGGAAGAAGCCACTACTCCAAAACCGCCATAAAAAAACAGACTACGGTTTGCAACTGCACATGGGGACAAAGATCTTACTTTTTGGAGAAATGTCCTCTGGTCTGATGAAACAAAAACAGAACTGTTTGGCCATAATGACCATCGTTATGTTTGGAGGAAAAAAGGGGAAGCTTGCAAGCCAAAGAACACCATCCCAACCGTGAAGCACGGAGGTGGCAACATCTTGCTGTGTGGGTGCTTTGCTGCAGGAGGGACTGGTGCACTTCACAAAATAGATGGCATCATGAGGAAGGAAAATTATGTGGATATATTGAAGCAACATCTCAAGACATCAGTCACGAAGTTAAAACTTGGTCGCAAATGGGTCTTCCAAATGGACAATCACCACAAGCATACTTTCAAAGTTGTGGCAAAATGGCTTAAGGACAAGTCAAGGTATTGGAGTGGCCATCACAAAGCCCTGACCTCAATCCTATAGAAAATGTGTGGGCAGGACTGAAAAAGGAATGGCCCAAAATTCACCCAACTTATTGTGGGAAGCTTGTGGAAGGCTAACCGAAACGTTTGACCCAAGTTAAACCATTTAAAGGCAATGCTACCAAATACTAATTGAGTGTATGTAAACTTCTGACACATTGGGAATGTGATGAAATAAATAAAAGCTGAAATAAATCATTCTCTCTACTATTATTCTGACATTTCACATTCTTAAAATAAAGTGGTGATCCTAACTGACCTAAGACAGGGCATTTTTACTCTGATTAAATGTCAGGAATTGTGAAAAACTGATTTTAAATTTATTTGACTAAGGTGTATGTAAACTTCCGACTTCAACTGTATTTCTGTTTTGTATTTTTTATAAATTAGCATTTTTTAATGGGATATTGATGAAAAACATTTTTCCCCATCCATTTTAGAATAAGGCTGTAACGTAACAAAATGTGGAAAAAGGGAAGGGGTCTGAATACTTTCCGAATGCACTGTATATTCACCTTTCTTTTCATGCTCAATCTAGATCACTTTGACCACATAAAGACTGTGGCTGGACACAGTATCATTGGTTTTGGTGGGGATTATGATGAAGTGGGCAGGTGAGTAGAGTGAATTGACCTAGGAGTTATTCACCTAGTTACAATAAAACACCAATGAACTTGATTGAGCAAAGTGTATTATCTTAAAAGTTGCTCATTGTAATATACCAGTAAAAAAAGTCTAAAGTAATATGTCTGAGTAGTAGTAGTAATTTTTTAAAATAAAGTCAAAAGTCATGTCTGAGTAGTAGTAGAAAAACATTTAATCAAAAGTAATGTCTGAGTAGTAGTAAAACATTATAAAAAGTCATGTCTGAGTAGTAGTAGTAAAACATTTGATCAAAAGTCATGTCTGAGTAGTAGTAGTAAAACATTTGATCAAAAGTCATGTCTGAGTAGTAGTAGTAAAACATAAAAAGTAATGTCTGAGTAGTAGTAGTAAAACATTATAAAAAGTCATGTCTGAGTAGTAGTAGTAAAACATTATAAAAAGTCATGTCTGAGTAGTAGTAGTAAAACATTATAAAAAGTCATGTCTGAGTAGTAGTAGTAAAACATTATAAAAAGTAATGTCTGAGTAGTAGTAGTAAAACATAAAAAGTCATGTCTGAGTAGTAGTAGTAAAACATTTTATAAATGTTTTACGTGGAAAGAAACCCATTCTGCTGGGGGAGGAGTGCATAATATTGGCTTCAGTTTGACACAAACACACACCTCTACCTGTGCTGTCTGTCAGGGTACCGGAGGGTCTGGAGGATGTGTCCAAGTACCCTGCCCTGGTGGCAGAGCTGCTGAGGAAAGGATGGACAGATGTTGAGGTGAAAGCTGCTCTGGGGGACAACCTGCTCAGTGTTCAGAGAGGTGGAGCATGTGAGTCCTACAGTAACAGTTACACACTGACCTCTACAGCTTAGCACCATTCACAACACCACTGTTTCCACAAGCTTGACATCAACACACAAGCCTCCATAGATCTATTTAAAAAGGGCAAAGGGCTGATGCAATGCAAAATACAGTGTCATACACACAGAGATTACAGGCATATTTAATGCACAATTTGGTCCAGTGCCTTGTTACCCTCCCTGACTCTGAACTCCTATCTTCCAGGTACGAGATAGCCTGAATGGTACGGCTCCAGATGATCTGCCTATCCCTTATGAAGAAGTGGAGAACGACTGCAGGACCAGCTATGGCTACCCTGTCCCCAACCCAGACAGTGCTGGGACGTTTCTGTCCCTCAGCCCTCTGGCCCTGGCAATAACACTGACTCTGAGCAGCCTGCTGTCCTGGGCATAGATTCACAAAACCTTCTGAAGAAGACATTTCTTCTTAACTGCCATTTTTTACTTAACTATATACTTAAGAAGAAAGTTAAGCAAAGTTATTATTCCTCGAAAAGGTTATTGGAAATTTGCTTGAGCTATTTCTTATGTTTCTCCTTAAGCAAAAAGTTAAAAAATTAGATTCTTGAAAGTTAAGTTCTTGGAAATGTTCTTTATTCCAAGATAGCTAAACCCTTGTCTTAAACTCAGGGCAGTGAGAGATAAAGCTCATGAAAGCAATTGAACATGTTAAATTCACTCACAAACTTCATCTGAAAGTGTCAGTATTGATTATTTTAAACCCAAGAACATGTTTTAGAACCATAGCATATTTCTTACTGAGATTAAGATGATTGCCATCGCTAGCTAGCTAAAACGATTGCCTAGCAACAAACAGCTTAAGATTTGCAAGAAGATATTTGTAAGAAAATCATTCATTCTTATGAACTTATTTTTTAAACGTTTTTACGTAAGTGTTTTGTGAATCTGGGCCCTGGTCTCCATAGGCCCCCTCTACATAGACCATGCTGGGTGTGATGGTATTATCACCCCTTGTCTATGGCAGTACGGCTGCCCAAGGCATTGTAACACCTTACTACTTGAGTTCTGTGGTCACTTCATCTTTCACAAGTTCTATTGGGGATGGAGTCCATGAACTGTGATTGAAGGAAGGATTTGTACATAGAAATGTTAACATTACTAAACCAGTAAGTGCTTCCGAAACGGTGTTGACCTTATACCAAGCAAACCCATGACCAGGCTACTTTACATTTTAGTTTAAATTGAATGGTTAAATGTGGCCCTCAGTAAATAAATAATCAGGAAAATAGTATAATCATTAGTTTTTTTGTATATAATAATATGCATCTAATAAAAACTTTACCATGCTGCCTTTTTTTGTTTTAGTGTGATGCATGTGACAAAGGAAATACTAAACAGACTGAAAAGCTTTCGGAGGGGAGTTTATGGTTGAGACAACATCTGCTTTACTTCCTTCCCCTGTTCTTATACAGCCTTAAGAGTCAATAGAACATTAATGGAACACTGTCCAATGAGCACAATGAACTTCATTTTCACATATACAATTCAAACTCAAGGCCAGGCCAGAACGGTGTGTTTCATTCAACAAAACTGTGTCTATTATCCCATCTGGTTCAATCATTTTGAGAATGCTGTACAAACAGACTTCATGAACTAGGCTGTTTGGCAATGGTGTGTTTGGACTAACTCCAAGCACCTGGCCATTATTTTATTCACACTCATAACATTTGCAATTCTTCAAAGTACAAAAATCTGACTGTTGATAATCAAACATAACACCCAGTTGAGAAAGACAAATGGTAGATTTTGTACATTCAATACATTTATAAGAGAACAGCACCATCTTGTGGTAAGCATTGTATCAGACATGAAGCACAGTGCAGAACTCGACACATTTTCAGTTTAGGCCATACAAACTTGATTAACTGTTTAACAGATTTCATTTTTGAAAAGTGAAGTGAACAAGCGAATAAAGTTAAAAATAGAAAAAGTGGACCAGCTTAAAAAAGTGACCTTGTTAAGACCCTGTTGAGGTCAAAAGTTGGATAGCATTGTTGAAAATGTCCTGGCCGGGTCTGAGGGACAGTGTGTTTTTCATAATCTGAAAGGAAATTGTGCATTTCTTTAATTTATGCTTGAGGACATAATTTTTGCAACTTTTTCAGATTTTTTTTTTTTTTTGAGAAATGTGTAGAGGGGCAAACAGTAAATCAACATTATATGGCCTCAGCTTCCAAATAAATCAAATTAAACTTCTGAGAGTTGGACAATTTATTCATTGCTGAAAAGAATAATACTTTGTATATTGAATTTAATATAAGTATCTCCAGAAGAACAGAATATTGTCCGCTGTGGGGGAAAGTTGATTCCTTCCCAAATCAACTTACTGTGCAGGGGGATTGTTCCCATGCAAGCAAAACAGAGGGGGATGAAAGAGAATGAGTTGGAATAATAAGAGTGTAAACATCCTATCCAACAATAATGTAAAACAGTTCCACAGATAGGCCAAGAAGGGCAACAACTCAAACCTCAAACCACAGTCAAATACCAAAGAGAGCAGTGAAAAGTGGTTTAATAGTTGATAAAAATGTATATTCAGTTAAATGACTTCTAGAATGTTAAGTATCATGTCCTAGCAACTGCCTTCTTTGAAAAGTAAAGTTCACAGTTTAAGGCAGAGAGATGGATGTGATACAACTACTACACAATACGAGGTAAAGTCCCATTTGAAAGTTTATAATGACTCAGAGTAGAGGTCATGACCTAAGCACATTTCAATAATCTAAAACAACTCTTTATCTAGGAACTTTGTTCGGGGTGCAAATCATCATGTGACAACATCTCATGTTCTTAACACATGTCCAACAAGTGGACAGGATGTAATGACATTTCATTGCTAAGGTCATAACTTAGGTCATATTATCAGTGACTGATACTTCCTTGTGTTCCCCCCAAATCAAACAAGGGGCTACAATACATTCCAGTTTGAGCCAAACTGACTTCTATCTTTGAGTTCCCCTCGTTGAGTCACCAGTGAATCAGATTAAGTAACAGTCAGGACCCTGCTCTCTCTCTCTCTCTCTCTCTCGTCACAGCACAAGACAGCAGTAATGAAAAGCATGAGTCACCAGTTAAGTGGACAAGCAACGCTTCTCAAGTGAGCCTTTAGCCTTAGTGGTTAATAAAGCCATAGCACCATACTGCACAACCTAGAGAAGAGAGGGTGTTAACACAGTCTTAGAAACAGCAGTTCTCCATCAGTACAAAAACAAAGGCCTAGCACTAGCATAGTATTTCAGTAGAGTCTGTGCAAGTACACACACATTGTTTTTTTGTATAGTTTGAAACATTTGGCACAACACAAAAAAAAGACACAGTAAATACACATATCATCTCCAACTCTCCCCTTCAAAATATTCACGAAGAGCCGTCGTTCAGAGCGATACGAGTCTGGATCACTGTGTCTCAGTCTGGTGAAAGGGAACCAGCCAGCTAGCCCAGTGGATGATCCGAGGGAGAGATATCCAGTGGGTTTGAGGCGAGGTCTCTCTGTGGGAGAGGAGGATGGTAGTTAGAGGCTGCTAGGACAAGTCTTCTCTTAGTGCCTCTTCCTCCAGTATGCAGTGCACCTCGCCGTTGGAAGGCAGCAGTGGGGGCTGGGAGGGCGCGACGATCTTATAGGGTAAATTGTCTTTGATGAGCATCTTCCTGGTGGCGGAGACCAGGCGTGAGTAGTTATCAGGGCTGTACTCGGAAGCTCGGCGGCGGGTATAGAGCAGGGGCAGGTTGTCTTCACGGGACAGGAAGAGAGGGGGCCGTCGCTGGCTCTCTCCGTCCTTCAGGGAGTCGGGTAGCGGCTTGCGCTTGCTCTCCGGCAGCAGCATGATGGACAGCACTGAGAGGACGGCGAAGGAGGCGAAGATGACGTGGTGGAGGAAGTAACCCCTGTTGTTCTGGAGCTCCATCATAGAGGAGGCAGCCATGCCCATACAGCCAGCCGCTAGCACCAGCCCCAGACAACCACCACTGAGACAGAGGGAGAGAGAGGGTCAGGAGAGATAGAGCTCACTAACATTGTCAAGGGCACCTGACCCAGCATTTTGCATTTGGTCCAGACATACAACCCACATTTCATATTCCTCCCTCAGACAGAAAATACATGGACAAACAAGCACCCACCCACAGACAAACTAATGACAGTTTAGTGTGATCAGGACAGTACAGACAGATAATACTTACCGGACTACGGTGGGCATGACCTCACTGGCGAAGAATGCACTGAGCATGGCCAGGGCCTGGGAGAAGAGGAGCCCCAGCACAGACAGCACCAACACCAGCACTCCACGCAGATCTACAGAAGGACAAGGACATGTTATTCTGATGACTCACTAAAAACTAGGCAAACTAGGAAACAGGCCCTTCAAAAAATTGACCTGAAATCACCTGAATAAATCAAATGGCCAATCAGAATCATAACAGTGACATTATGAATGGGGTTGTCATGGCAAACCTAGGGCTACTGTATGATGAGAATAATTACTAATGAACCATGTACAGGGGAGAGAAGATGGTATGAGACCCTGTATAGAGGCTCTAAAAGAATGTGTGTATAAAAATTGTATAGCAACATAGTTTCATCAGTCATAGCACATATATATATAGAGCAGGTTAAACCTACACTGTGTGAGGGCCAGAAGCAGCAGTGAGGACAGGCCGGTGATAATGGCAGACAGCAGCAGGATACCACGGCGACCAAAGCGGTTGACGGACAGGCAGAGGAAGATACAGCCCAGAGCTCCAGTCAGCACACGCAGGAAGTAACTAAAGTAGAAGTTGTGGGAGTAGCTGCGGAGGTTCCTGGTGAAGCAGTACTGGATGCCTGTGCCTATGAACCTGGAGGAGGAGGAGAGTTAGGAAGGTTAGGTCCTTGGCCCAAAACATGAAACTCACTCTGTCCAAACAGTACTATTAAAAGCAGCTGCGGTAAATGGTAACATTACCATTCCTCGTGGCTGTATTGTTCAGTGGAGGGAGTCATATAGAAGGTCATAAAAGCAGAAAATCATTCATCATCTATGTTAGATCCTAACTCACATAGTAAAGCTAAGGATGAGGCAGTTCCTCCAGATCACTCGGGTGGAATGCAACTCCAGGACTGAGTGGTAGCCAGGCTGGGTATCATCTGGGTACTCCGCATCTATCTCTACAGAGAACAAAAGGAGGGTGGGAGAGAAAGAGAAGGAGGGGGAAGGAGAGATATGAGCCTACATTCACACTACCAATGCCAAAGGGCACTTGACCCAAACACTGTTCACTTGGTGCAAACATATAACCCACATTCCATAGGGAAGTTATCTCCTCAGAACCAGTGCCTACTATTAAATCACACTAAATGGAACCATTAGTTCGGCCTAGAGGTTAAGAGCGTTGGCAGTAACCGAAAGGTCTCTGGTTCGAATCCCTGAGCCGACTAGGTGAAAAATCTGTCGATATGCCCTTGAGCAAGGCACTTAACCCCAATTGCTCTGCCAAATGACCAAAATGTAAACGTAAAATGTAATGGGTCTTGATTTGGACTGAGGTCATTCCAGTTTGCGATTTAGTACACTACGGTCGTATTGAAATGTCCAGTAAACAAAGAGCTCTTATCATGGCTACCACAGGAGAACTCATGTGTTGGGTGCTCTCTCTCACTCATTAAGTGACTGGTTGCCTGTGAGAGGTGGAGCTGTGAGAGAGCTCAGTTGTCTAGCTAGCACAGGTAACCAGGAACCATAGACACGTCTGAACCATCTCAGAAACGTCCTATGCCATGTGTACCTCAAACAAATATCACTAATATTGGATATGAGGGAATGCTGTGAGTGGACTGGATGGGTTGTTTGTTATGTGTTGCTGTGTTGATTGTGGATGAGTGAAAGCCAATAAGATATGGGGAAATCTGGTCATTTGGATGTATTACCCAAAGCATTAGTTAACCTTGTAGCGGTATTGTTAGAGGGGTAAAGATGTTTGTTTGGGCGCCAGGCAGGTATTAAGAGTAGGATAGAGAGAGTAATGATACCAGAGACACACACACACTAGCAGAAGACACTGCCTTAAGTGTAGCCTGTTTGCCAGATATCCTTTCTCTCCACTGGCTAAAACACAGCACAGGGGTAACCCAACCAATAATCCCAAGGATTATAACGATTCATAGGCAATTGACAATAATGAACCCAGTGATCTACAAATTATTTGTATTAATTACCAGGGGGAAGAGTGAATGAGTGTATGAAATTGTGTGGGTGTAGACAAAAAAAAAGAGGCCATAAAAATGTCCCAAAGTCTGTCTGATACACCTGTTGGTTTGTTGGTATATTTGTCAACGCTTCGCAACAATGTTGCTACTAATCCATGCGATCAATGACAAGAGCGGTCCCAACAGATTCCAAACCCGACATAGAGCGATAACACCGGCGATCGACTTAAAAACTTTACAAACTAAAGCACGCTGAAAATAAACAACACTTCTGCAAAGAGTTACACACGGTCGAAATTGCCGCGCCAACCGAGAGCTCTCACACAATGCCGGAAAAGTCATCTTTATTTCCTCCTTCCTGACTGCTGATGGGCTCTTAAAGTGGCAGCGCACAGTGAAGGCTCCGTGCAGGATTTCGCCGCAACCTGTTACACTACCCCAGGCAGCAGACATTATTCATTGACACAGACCAGCTAAAAGGGCCAGGATAGGGTGGGGGGTGGGGGATGATGATACCTGAGAGCAGGTTCTCAGCAGGGTAGATGTCCTCACGGAGACACACTCCGTTCCTGGTGGAGAAGCTCTGGAGACACCTCTTAGCCTGGTGGATCTGACCTGTGGCCAGAAGCCAGCGGGGAGACTCTGGAAACACTGATGGACAGCTGAAGATGATTAGAGAAAACAGGAATATAAAATACACCCCTCTCTTTCTTTATCCATGCCTCTATACTTTCTGTCCCATGACATAAACAATATACACTATACTGTGTCTACACAAAATAATGCTTATGACAGACTCACCACCAATAGGAGAGCAGCAGGAGCAGTGGCAAGGTTCCCACTGCTTGAAGAACTGGCCAATCACGACACAGCACCGCCAGCCCTGGCAACAAGAGCTCTGCCGCGACGGCAAAGAAGCCACTGACCATTTCAACCATGAGACGATGGGGAGGGTCACACAGCTCCAGTCCTGGAGAACACACAAAGGGAGATGGAGAGGATGAAGAAAGGAGATAGCGGAAAGAGAGAAGGAAAATGCAACTGGAACTAGTAGCCTGACTGACCATAAGACTATTCGTGACCGTTTGTGAAATTGAATGAAGTGGTTTGAAATTCCGCTCTACTTTGACCTAAACTCCAATGCCCTAGTTCTCCTCCTTCAAAACCCCTCACAGAGAAAAAATGAAAAAAATTAACACATTTCCTTCCACTATGTTCTGTCCTGCTATTGTTCCCCCACTTCTCCTTTGAAAAACTCTCTGGCAGTAGATCACTGAGAGGCAGTCCTCCAGAATTCAGCTTAAAACCAAAAGTCTGAAGTCAATTTACCAGTGACCTTAGAGGAATTTAAGAAGAACATGTATGTGTGTGGGTATGTTAAAGGCAGACTTCGGAGGGCCTCCCTCTCAGGCTGTATCTAGCACCATTACTCCCATAAACAGAAGGGTCTTAAAAACACATTGAGCACTCTTTGACTGCTTTCACTCAGCAAAGATTTGTCCACATACAAACACACACCATCTCCTCACAATCACAGGAAGGTTCCAGCAAGAAAACCCAGACCACCCTAACAATGGAACAACATCAGGGAGGGGACGACTCTTGGTCCAGGGGTGGCCTAGACATCCTAGCCCACAGAGCCTTGTGTTACCTCACACTCAAGCCATCTCTCTGAGAGAGGGAGGGGGGAAGGAGGGAGTCAGTGAATGAGGAATGCTCAGTTTGGCTCAGGGGTGTGATTCCAACCAGTGCCCTTTGAACCCCAACATCACAGCAGTGCAACAATATGGCACTCAGTGACCTGGGTATCGGACCACAGCCCAGACACATGGTCAATCCCTAACCTGTCATCTTTCCCTATCCCTTCAACATCCCCCTATCGCTTCTCCCTACAGTGATCCTTGATGTTTGTTGGCAACAGAGGGAAACCCCCAAGTGAGTAATGCTGAGGCTAGCGGTTGGTGTGGGATCATGGGGCATAATGTAAGGACTTTCTAACCCCCATAGCAGCAATAGAGGGCTATGGGCAACCTGGACGTAACATAAACATAAATCCGGGACACTCCAATTAGTATGACATGTTACATTTTGTATGGTATGTATTAATTTGTGGCTGTCCATCATCCATTTCGTACGACATGTTACGAATTGCAATTCGTACAATATGTTATGAATTTGCAAAACTTTTGATATGTTACGAATTCCAATTTGTTGTGACTAATGTTAGCTAAGTAGCTAGCATTAGCTGGGTTAGGGGTTTAGGTTAGGAGTTAGGTTAAAAGGTTAAGGTTAGGGTAAGGGATAGCTAACATGCTAAGTAGTTGCAAAGTAGCTTAAAAAGTAGAAAGTAGTAGCACATTTGCTAAAATTCTAAAGTTGTCCGTAATGAGATTCAAACACGCAACCTTTGGGTTGCTAGAAGTTCGGGTTATACACCCACCGATCCACCCTGCATTCGTTTTGCCATAAGTAACCTTCTGTCTTATGTAACCATACCAAAAGTAACATATCATACTCATGAGTGTCTCGGATTTACCTTTTACTATGTTACATCTAGTCTATGAGACCAGGTTGCTATGGGAAGTAGGGGGAATGCCACACAGCTAGCTGTCTACTGTCAGTAAAAGCCTTTTTCCTTTTTACTATGTCAATATGCATTTGTTCTCAATGTTTTGCAATCAAACTGGTGACAGTTGTGAAAAATGTCAATAGTTGGAAGAGTTGCAGAGTTAATAGAAAATAATGGCATTGTTGATAAGATGCTTTCATTCATTAATTAGGCTATTTTCTCTTGAACCATATGGTGTATCTGCTAGTTTCTCCTCATGGACAAATAACAAATGAAAACTATGAAGAAAAAAATATATATAGTTATCCAAGTATAAATTACCAGTGTTACGATAGATTGCCATATATTTTATGTTAATTATCGAAATGACTGAAGATTCCCGTAACTTTGGTAAATTACCAGTAGCTTTGCCCTACTTTTAGAAGAGTGCAAATGACATGTAGTGGCAGCGAATTGTCCCAGTTCCATTGATTTCCATACAATATTGACGTGATTGATTAACCTGTGCACGCTATTGATTAAAGTAGAACAAGGTAATCAATTGCAGTCTGGAGTGACCGCTTGGTAAATGTTGATGCGAGAGCAGTTAAGGTAATAATTTAGCTAAATACACTGAACAAAAATATAAACGCAACATGCAACTTCAATTGAAATAAATTCATTAGGCCCTAATCTATGGATTTCACATGAATGGGAATACAGATATGCATCTGTTGGTCACAGATACAGTCCCTTAAAAAGAAAAGTAGGGGCGTGGATCAGAAAACCAGTCAGTATCTGTTGTGACCACCATTTGCCTCATGCAACGCGACACATCTCCTTCGCATAGAGTTGATCAGGTTGTTGATTGTGGCCTGTGGAATGTTGTCCCACTCCTCTTCAATAGCTGTGCGAAGTTGCTGGATATTGGCGGGAACTGGAACGCGCTGTCAAACACGTTGATCTAGAGCATCCCAAACATCCTCAATGGGTGACATGTCTGGTGAGTATGCAGGCCATGGAAGAACGGGGACATTTTCAGCTTCCAGGAATTGTGTACAGATCCTTGTGACATGGGGCCGTGCATTATCATGCGGATGAATGGCACGACAATGGGCCTCAGAATCTCGTCACGGTACCTCTGTGCATTCAAATGGCCATCGATAAAATGCAATTGTGTTTGTTGTCTGTAGCCTATGCCTGCCCATATCATAACCCCACCGCCACCATGGGGCACTCTGTTCACAACGTTGACATCAGCAAACCGCTCGCCCACACAACGCTTCAGCCATCTGACCGGTACAGTTGAAACTGGGATTTATCCGTGAAGAGCATACTTTCCAAGCATGCCAGTGGCCATCGAAGGTGAGTATTTGCCCACTGAAGTCGGTTATGACGTCGAACGGCAGTCAGGTCAAGACCCTGGTGAGGACGACGATGAGCTTCCCTGAGATTGTTTCTGACAGTTTGTACAGAAATTATTCGGTTGTGCACACCCACAGTTTCATCAGCTGTCCGGGTGGCTTGTCTCAGACCATCCCGCAGGTGAAGAAGCCAGATGTGGAGGTCCTGGGCTGGCGTGGTTAGACGTGGCCAGCGGTTGTGAGGCTGGTTGGATGTACTGCCAACTTCTCTAAAATGACGTTGATAGTGGCTTATTGTAGAGAAATTAACATTCAATTCTCTGGTAACAGCTCTGGTGGACATTCCTGCAGTCAGCATGCCAATTGCACGCTTCCTCAAAACTTGAGACATCTGTAGAATTGTGTTGTGTGACAAAACTGCACATTTTAGGGTGGCCTTTTATTGTCCCCAGCACAAGGTGCACCTGTGTAATGATCATACTGTTTAATCAGCTTCTTGATATGCCACACCTGTCAGGTGGATGGATTATCTTGGCAAAGGTGAAATGCTCACTAACAGGGATGTAAACTAATTTGTACACAAAATTTGACAGAAGTAAGCTTTTTGTGCGTATGGAAGATTTCTGGGATCTTATTTCAGCTCATGAAACCAACACGTTACATGTTGCATTTATATTTTTGTTCAGTATACAAGTAATCTGAACACAAGTGTGACGTGTGTATAGGAAGTATTTTTTATGTATTATCTTCAACATATCAGGACTTATTTCAGCATACTGAATTGGAATTTGGACATTTAAAACAGGTGTTTTGACACTCTGCTATAAATCAAAAATACATGACAACAGGAAGCGGCAACAGTATTAACTTATGTTTTACAAATGGTACTTAACATAATTTTTCAACATGATTCTACTTAAATCAGGTAAAAACAACTGAATGAACCCAAAAACGTGCTTTGATTAATTGATTTTGATGATATTAGTGAAATCGTGAAAATGACTTTGTCCTGGCTTCCCATAGACCAGTGTCCCTACACAGCACTATGGAAAGCACTTTGTGAGGGAGCTTCTGATATATGGGTTAGCTCTATATTTATCCAACAGACATTAGCCACTGACACATTTCCAAGTGAGAAGAAGTAATAAAAACTGCTATTAATACATTTTGCTGACTGCTTTAATTCAGCTAAACAAAGTCTTAGGTAGAACTCCCAAGGGCACAATCAGGTTAAATAATATATTCAAACTGAACTGTCCAGAATACAGAAATCTACAATATGATCCACATGACCATTTTACAAACAATATTACATTTTGAAGAGGAAACGTGATTACATTTCACAGAAATACACTGAACTGACGTAGGAACAATAACCAGTAACTGCCCTAGGCTTGGGCGGTATACCGTATACCGGGGTATTTGGAAATAGCCACAGGATGGTTTTTCAATACCGTCAATACAGTTGAAACTATTTATTTGAAGTTTGTCAATAAATTGACATATTTATAGCTTTAAGTAAATACCTGCAGTCAACTTTTGCAATACGTTAGGAAATAAAGCAGACCGCGTTCTTCATTTCACCTTTCACATTATAAAGCTTACCGTAGTTCCCCAGAACAGTTGAGCCAGTCAAGTGTTTGTTTGTAAATAGCACAACGGGGAAAAAGCGGGAGCAGGTGAGTCCAGCTGTGTATTGACAGGGGACACGTTTTATATTGAAAGTAAACCGTTTTTTGGCTTCAATAGAGTGATCAGGGATGTGCAACTATATCGTTTTCCTTCACAGAAAATACATTTGTGCAACACATTCAGAAAGTGCGCAACACTATTTGGCTAGCAGCCACACAAGTAAATGAGCTTACAATGAAATAGCAAGGTTTTTATTGCATAAACGATGCATCGCCATCATATTTCCAATGTTTATCATAGAAAGAATGTAGCCAGCTACATTTCCTAAGGTTTTGCTTAAATGTAATCTTGCATTTTACCGGAGAAAAGTAGGCTACACTGAGAAAAGTACAGGAGAAAAGTAGCTACACATCAGTCAGTGCGCTGTCTGCTGATAGAATGCCCATTGGATATTTCTTATGTGTTTTATATATTTTTTCTGGGTGAAAAAACACCTGCATTTTGCATTAACGCAACCCGTAAAATGTAACTTGCTAGTTGTCTAAGTAAGTGACTGAATTAATAAGGGGACGGGGCATCATATAGTGTTAGCTTTCTTCCGTGTTTGAGAAGTCAAAGCCCTTTGGATGAGTTATCTGTACAGCTGCCCCTGCCATCTTGATTTCCTAGCATTTTTTTTAATCCTCTCCGTTCTCGTCCCATCTGCTATTACTTTTGTTAATTTTGTTAGCATTCTGGTAATAGATGCCCAATGGGCTTTTTTGAATTTTTTGGGATACTAAACCGGTAATACCATTAATCCCGAGATGAGAGAAGGACGGTATGACGATTTGAAAATCTGGATACCGCCCAACCCTAAACTGCCCCATTAAGAGTGTACTCAGGAGTGAGAGGTATTAGTAGGGTAAGTCAAGTATACTCACTGGCGAGGTAAGAGGAGAGGAAGACCCCAGCCAACATGGCGCCTTGAGACAGGCGTAGCAGCAGAAACACTACAGGGCTGTTGGACAGACACACAGCTACTCCTAACAGACCGGACAGAGACACAGACAGCAGGAAGCCCTGTCGACGACCCAACCTGAACATAGAGAAAATAATACAGTTAGATACATAGCTTCCTATGCGTACAGCCACATACACACATATTAAACACTCATAATAGCATCAATAACAGAAACATAAAATACGTAGGGTGAAATTAATAAAATTGTAGTTTACAATTATACAAACATACAACAGAAACATCATGAACACACACACATGAAACATGCAGAGGGTGGAGTTACCAGTCACACACTGTGCCCAGGAGGACATATCCCACAATCCACCCTGTCATGAAGCAGATGTGCTGCAGAGGAATCTTCCAGTAGTCCCCACACACTAGGTTCCACTGTGGAGCAGAGCGAGAGAGCGAGATGGTGAGTCATTCCACCTCAAAAAGAACAATAAAGAGGATTTCAACACCCGCCATCTCAGATTGTTCTGAAATCGTTTCTGTAGTTAGAAACAGATAAGATTAGCATTCCTCAAACATTATTTGTTGAAACATAATTTAATCTCTGAGAAATTAAGCTAATTGATTTTACCCAAATTGGCCATTTTAAATGTATAGGATTCATATAGTAACTATTTGGGTGCAATCAATTAGCTTAATTTCTCAGAGATACAATCTTATTTCAACAAAACAATGTTTCAGGAAGGCTAATCTTATCTGTTTCTAACTACAGAAACGATTTCAGAACAATCTGAGAGGGCGGGTGTCATGGCTTTCTGAAATGACATGGAATGACCCTGTTGCCACATACAGTACCAGTCAAAAGTTTGGACACACCTACTCATTCAAGGGTTTTTCTTTATTTTTACTATTTTCTACATTGTAGAATAATAGTGAAGACATCAAAACTTTGAAATAACACATATGGAATCATGTAGTAACTAAAAAAGTGTTAAACAAATCAAAATACACTACCGTTCAAAAGTTTGGGGTCACTTAGAAATGTCCTTGTTTTCGAAAGAAAGGCAAAAAATTTTGTCCATTAAAATAACATAAAATTGATCAGAAATACAGTGTAGACATTGTTAATGTTGGAAACGGCTATTGTAGCTGGAAACGGCTGATTTTTTTATGGAATATCTACATAGACGTACAGAGGCCCATTATCAGCAACCATCAGTCCTGTGTTCCAATTGCACGTTGTGTTTGCTAATCCAAGTTTATCATTTTAAAAAGGCTAATTGATCATTAGAAAACCCTTTTGCAATTATGTTAGTACAGCTGAAAACTGTTGTGCTGATTAAAGAAGCAATAAAACTGGCCTTCTTGAGACTAGTTGAGTATCTAGAGCATCAGCAATTGTGGGTTCGATTACAGGCTAAAAATGGCCAGAAACAAATAACTTTCTTCTGAAACTCGTCAGTCTATTCTTGTTCTGAGAAATGAAGGCTATTCCATGCGAGAAACTGCCAAGAAACTGAAGATCTCGTACAACGCTGTGTACTACTCCCTTCACAGAACAGCGCAATCTGTCTCTAACCAGAATAGAAAGAGGAGTGGGAGGCCCCGGTGCACAACTGAGCAAGAAGACAAATACATTAGTGTCTAGTTTGAGAAACAGACGCCTCACGTCCTCAACTGGCAGCTTCATTAAATAGTACCCGCAAAACACCAGTCTCAACGTCAACAGTGAAGAGGCGACTCTGGGATGCTGACCTTCTAGGCAGAGTTGCAAAGAAAAAGCCATATCTCAGATTGGCCAATAAAACTAAAAGATTAAGATGGGCAAAAGAACACAGACACTGGACTTTTTCTTTGCAACTCTGCCTAGGTCAGCATCCTGGAGTCGCCTCTTCACTGTTGACGTTGAGACTGGTGTTTTGCGTGTCTCGCATGGAATAGCCTTCATTTCTCAGAACAAGAATAGACTGACAAGTTTCAGAAGAAAGTTCTTTGTTTCTGGCCATTTTAAGCCTGTAATCGAACCCACAATTGCTGATGCTCCAGATACTCAACTAGTCTCAAGAAGGCCAGTTTTATTGCTTCTTTAAATCAGCACAACAGTTTTCAGCGGTGCTACCATAATTGCCAAATAATTTTCTAAGGATCAATTAGCCTTTTAAAATGATAAACTTGGATTAGCAAACACAACGTGCCATTGGAACACAGGACTGATGGTTGCTGATAATGGGTCTCTGTACGTCTGAGATATTCATTTATTATTTTTTTTTTTTAATCAGCCGTTTCCAGCTACAATAGCCAGTTACAACGTTAACAATGTCTACACTGTATTTCTGATCAATTTGATGTTATTTTAAATGGACAAAAAAAATGATTTTCTTTCGAAAACAAGGACATTTCTAAGTGACCCCAAACTTTTGAACGGTATTGTATATTTTATTTTAGAGATTCTTCAAATAGCCACCCTTTGCCTTTATGACAGCTTTGCATTCTCTCAACCAGCTTCACCTGGAATGCTTTTCCAACAGTCTTGAAGGAGTTCCCACATATGCTGAGCACTTGTTGGCTGCTTTTCCTTCACTCTGCGGTCCGACTCATCCCAAACCATCTCAATTGGGTTGAGGTCGGGTGATTGTGGAGGCCAGGTCATCTGATGCAGCACTCCATCACTCTCCTTCTTGGTCAAATACAGTGGTCTTACACAGCCTGGAGGTGTGTTTTGGGTCATTGTCCTGTTGAAAAACAAATGATAGTCCCACTAAGCCCAAACCAGATGGGATGGCGTATCGCTGCAGAATGCTGTGGTAGCCATGCTTGTATGTTTTGTTTTTCTCTTCCCTTCCAGAGATGGAGTCAATTTAGCCGACCAGCTCACAGGAAGGACAGGAAGAGGAGAGGAGTTGTCTGGTTGTTGTTTTGACCTCCCTCATTGTACCTTTCTTTTCACACACACATCAGTTTCGTTTAAATTCAGTCAATTCATAAAGTAATTTGTTTCTAAAGTCTTAGGATAGCATTCATTATTTGGGTTACATAGATTTCTGAATTGACAGATTTGAAACTCACACACTGGAGAATTCACAGATGCTCTTGTTGGTCTCTTACAAGACTAAAGGTGAATATATTTATTTTATTTAAAACCACTTGAAAACCAGGGTGTTAAAACTTTTTGTGAAGTTATGTTCCATCGACTGGTCCATGACGTCCAGGGGCCATTTGTTTGTTTAGCTGTGTTATGGCTACACAGTATTTTCTTATTTTCAGAGAGCCACACACACACACATCTCCTCTCTGTACCTCAGATCTCCAGTGCCCTGCCCCCTCTCTCTTTATGGCCATGTCTGAAGTCCCCCTACTATGTCTAGGCTTTATGAGTAGTCCCTGTATCTGTCTGCAGTTGTGCCAAAAAGACATGCTCTTGTTGTTCTCTTACAGATTACAGGCTACACATTAATTTAGGTATTTTACATGCACACACACACACACACACACACACACACACACACACACACACACACACACACACACACACACACACACACACACACACCTTTCAATAGTTGTTTTATTTTTTGTAAAACTTTTTATTTTTTAAAGGTGCTATCTAGAACCTAAAAGGGTTCTCCGGCTGTCCCCATAGGAGAACCCTTTGAAGAACCCTTTTGGGTTCCATGTATAACCTTTTCCCCAAAGGTGTCATTGTACGCTGATGATTCATGTTTTCTTTTAAATCCACAACTAGAATCCCTCCACAGCTTCATAGAGGATCTAGATACATTTTCTAACCTCTCTGGATTACAACCAAATTATGATAAATGTACTATATTATGTATTGGATCACTGAAAAATAAAAATTTTACATTACCATGTAGTTTACCAATAAAATGGTCTGATGGTGATGTGGATATACTCTGAATACATATCCCAAAAGGAAATGATCTCACTCCAAAACATTTTAATAGAAAGTTAGCAAAAATTGTTAAGATCTTGCTACCATGGAAAGGTAAATACCTGTCAATTTGTGGAAAAATCACCCTGATTAACTCTTTAGTATTATCCCAGTTTACCTATTTGCTTATGGTCTTGCCTATGCCTAGCGAACAGTTTTTTAAATTATATATGAGAAAAAAAATATTCCATTTTATTTGGAACGGCAAGCCAGACAAAATTAAACGGGCCTATTTATATAATAAATATGAATTCGGAGGACAGAAATTATTAAATATTAAAGCTTTAGACCTATCACTAAAAGCTTCAGTCATACAAAAGTTATACTTAAATGCGAACTGGTTCTCCAGCAAATTAGTAAGATTCTTGAACATTGGGTGAGACAATGGCCTTTTTCCCTTTACTCAGATTACAACCTCTCACTTTCAGTTATTTAAAAAGGAAATCATCTCCCAAATATCACAATTTCTAAAACAAGCCATAGAAAGTTGGTTGCAATTTCAATGTAATCCTCCAGAAACGACAGAACAAATAATGCAACAAATATTGTGGTTAAACTCAAATATACTAATTGACAAAACATTTTTTTTTTTTTGACAAAATGTTTAAAAATGGTATAATCTTCGTAAATGATATCATCGGTAGGACTGGTGGAGTTGTCGCACATGCAGCTAACAAAAATATATGGAAATGTCTGCTCTACCCAAAATTACAACCAAATAATTGCAGCCTTACCGCAAAAATGGAAGAGGAAATTGGAAGGGGGAGAAAGTAAGGAACTTGTCTGTCGGCCTTGCATTAAAGAACATAATTGGTTAAAGAAAACTGTGATAATTAAAAAAGTATACCCGTTTCATTTAAGGACCAAAGGATTGACAGGCATCCCATATAGATTGCAAAATAGTTAGGAAGAGATTTTTGACGTACCGATCCCGTACCGATCCCATGGCATAGTTTTTATAAATTATTATATACAATTCTTGCTACCAATAGAATGTTATTTATATGGGGGATACAATCTTCCCAGCTCTGCAGATTTTGCTGCGAAGAGAGAATCATTAGATCATTTGTTTTGGTACTGTCCATTTGTTGCTTATTTACCTGGAGCTAACCTTACAGATAGCATTACTGGGTGATCTGAAAAGTCATAGTAAATCGATCAATAATATAATAATACTTTTAGCAACAAAAAAAAAATGCAATTTACAATCTGTAGAAACAATGAGAATAGAAAGGTTCAGAACTTTTGTAAAACATCACAGTACAGTTGAAAAATATATGGCAAATAGAAATCCTATATGGATGGTGTTAAGAGATAGATGGGTGGTGTCGAATGGAGTTGAAGGATGGGACTAATAACAATAACTAATAACAAGATAACTAATAATGTAAGCATACTGTGTCCATAATAAGTATATAGGTTGTAGGTTGGGAGCTACACATTAATTTAGGTATTTTTACATGCACACACACACACACACACACCTTTCAATAGTTGTTTTATTAGCTGGCTGCCTACAATAATTACATACAATAATTGCCTACCATTCAGCTGTTTTCTAACCTCATTGTCTGAACCGTTAACGTTAGGCAGCAAGTGGCTACTGTGCTCGAAAATTAGCAAGCTTGTTGCAACCTGGATAGCTACTTGTAAACAATAGCTGGAACGACCGAGCGAACAGACGCGAACTGGCTGAGTCAATTCAGTGGCTAGCTTTGCACTTGGCTAGCTAACAGTAGCTGCTAGGGGTAAGTCATAACCTACACTTGTGTTTAGTTTTTTACATATTGATAGCCCGAGTCGCTCAAGGAATTCGGGACATGGGTGACTAGTTAACGTTAGTTTGGCTCTCTCTGTGTGTTCGTGCCATGAAAGGAGGGGTTCTTCTTTGTCTGAAAGCAATGGCTAGCTAGTTTGCTAACTATTCTAGCTAACTAACTGGCTGAATAAATTGACGACGGACTCGCTCAAGCTGTCGGGACTAACCCACAACGTTAGACACGGACGATCTGCTTGTGTGTTGATACACTGGTGGTTGTTGTGGCTGAGTATTGGCGCTAAACCCTGCTGTTGGAGACCGGCATGCTAGCTGGCTGTGGCGTCTTATGACGAGGTGCCCGGACGTTTTTCACGGAATAATACTGCACCTAGTTAGCTAGCTGAATTAACTAGGTTAGTCTATTCCTAGAAAACATTGAGCCGCTGTAGTTTACAACAATTATAGTTTCTGAGGTGGAAGTTGGGAGAGTTATATTTGGGAGTTGTGGTGAGGGAGGCCCCGCTCTCTCCTTTCCCTGATGTTTAGTTCATTTTATTCCGATCTCCTCTGCATTATTGTAGCCATCTGCTGCAGCCTGTCAACTATGCCTCTGCCTATCCCTGTTCTCTCCTCCGCACAGGCTACACAAACGCCTCGCACCGCGTGGCTGCTGCCTCACTAGCCTGGTGGTCCCTGCACGCACGACCCACGTGGAGTTCCAGGTCTCAGGCAGCCTCTGGAACTGCCGTTCTGCTGCCAACAAGGCAGACTTCATCCCAGCCTATGCTACCCTCCAGTCCCTCGACTTCTTGGCGCTGACGGAAACATGGATTACCACTGAAAACACTGCTACTCCTGCTGCTCTCTCCTCGTCTGACCATGTGTTCTCGCATACCCCGAGAGCATCTGGTCAGCGGGGTGGTGGCACAGGAATCCTCATCTCTCCCAAGTGGACATTCTCAATTTTTCCCCTGACCCATCTGTCTGTCTCCTCATTTGAATTCCATGCTGTCACAGTCACTAGCCCATTTAAGCTTAATATCCTTGTCATCTATCGCCCTCCAGGTTCCCTTGGAGAGTTCATCAATGAGCTTGACGCCTTGATAAGTTCCTTTCCTGAGGATGGCTCACCACTCACAGTTCTGGGGGATTTCAACCTCCCTACGTCTAAATTTGACTCATTTCTCTCTGCCTCCTTCTTTCCACTCCTCTCCTCTTTTGACCTAACCCTCTCACCGTCCCCCCCTACTCACAAGGCAGGCAATACGCTTGACCTCATCTTTACTAGATGCTGTTCTTCTACTAATCTCACTGCAACTCCCCTCCAAGTCTCCGACCACTACTTTGTATCCTTTTCTATCTCCCTCTCCTCCAACACTACTCACTCTGCCCCTACACAGATGGTAATGCGCCGTCGCAACCTTCGCTCTCTCTCTCCCGCTACTCTCTCCTCTTCCATCCTATCATCTCTTCCCTCTGCTCAATCCTTCTCCCTCCAATCTCCTGATTCTGCCTCCTCAACCCTCCTCTCCTCCCTTTCTGCATCCTTTGACTCTCTATGTCCCCTATCCTCCCGGCCGGCTCGGTCCTCCCCTCCAGCTCCGTGGCTTGATGACTCATTGCGAGCTCACAGAACAGAGCTCCGGGCAGCTGAGCGGAAATGGAAGAAAACTAGACTCCCTGCAGACCTGGCATCTTTTCACTCCCTCCTCTCTACATTTTCTTCATCTGTTTCTGCTGCTAAGGCCACTTTCTACCACTCTAAATTCCAAGCATCCGCCTCTAACCCTAGGAAGCTCTTTGCCACATTCTCCTCCCTGCTGAATCCCCCCCCCCCCTCCTCCCTCTCTGTGGATGACTTCGTCAACCATTTTGAAAAGAAGGTTGACGACATCCGATCCTCGTTTGTTAAGTCAAATGACACTGCTGGTCCTGCTCACACTGCCCTACCCTATGCTTTGACTTCTTTCTCCCCTCTCTCTCCAGATAAAATCTTGCGACTTGTGACAGCAGGCCGCCCAACAACCTGCCCGCTTGACCCTATCCCCTCCTCTCTTCTCCAGACCATCTCCGGTGACCTTCTCCCTTACCTCACCTCGCTGATCAACTCATCCTTGACCGCTGGCTATGTCCCTTCCGTCTTCAAGAGAGCGAGAGTTGCACCCCTTCTCAAAAAACCAACACTCGATCCCTCTGATGTCAACAACTACAGACCAGTATCCCTTCTTTCTTTTCTCTCCAAAACTATTGAGCGTGCCGTCTTTAGCCAACTCTCTTGCTATCTCTCTCAGAATGACCTTCTTGATCCAAACCAGTCAGGTTTCAAGACTGGTCATTCAACTGAGACTGCTCTTCTCTTTGTCACAGAGGCTCTCCGCACTGCTAAAGCTAACTCTCTCTCCTCTGCTCTTGTCCTTCTAGACCTGTCTGCTGCCTTTGATACTGTGAACCATCAGATCCTCCTCTCCACCCTCTCCGAGCTGGGCATCTCCGGCGCAGCTCACTCTTGGATTGCGTCCTACCTGACCGGTCGCTCCTACCAAGTGGCGTGGCGAGAAGCTGTCTCGGCACCACGTGCTCTCACCACTGGTGTCCCCCAGGGCTCAGTTCTAGGCCCTCTCCTATTCTCGCTATACACCAAGTCACTTGGCTCTGTCATATCCTCACATGGCCTCTCCTATCATTGCTACGCTGACGACACACAACTAATCTTCTCCTTTCCCCCTTCTGATAACCAGGTGGCGAATCGCATCTCTGCATGTCTGGCAGACATATCAGTATGGATGACGGATCACCACCTCAAGCTGAACCTCGGCAAGACGGAGCTGCTCTTCCTCCCGGGGAAGGACTGCCCGTTCCATGATCTCGCCATCACGGTTGACAACTCCGTTGTGTCCTCCTCCCAGAGTGCGAAGAGCCTTGGCGTGACCCTGGACAACACCCTGTCGTTCTCCGCTAACATCAAGGCGGTGACCCGATCCTGTAGGTTCATGCTCTACAACATTCGGAGAGTACGACCCTGCCTTACACAGGAAGCGGCACAGGTCCTAATCCAGGCACTTGTCATCTCCTGTCTGGATTACTGCAACTCGCTGTTGGCTGGGCTCCCTGCCTGTGCCATTAAACCCCTACAACTCATCCAGAATGCCGCAGCCCGTCTGGTGTTCAACCTTCCCAAGTTCTCTCACGTCACCCCGCTCCTCCGCACACTCCACTGGCTTCCAGTTGAAGCTCGCATCTGCTACAAGACCATGGTGCTTGCCTACGGAGCTGTGAGGGGAACGGCACCTCCGTACCTTCAGGCTCTGATCAGTCCCTACACCCACTGCGTTCATCCACCTCTGGCCTGCTGGCTCCCCTATCTCTGCGGAAGCATAGTTCCCGCTCAGCCCAGTCAAAACTGTTCGCTGCTCTGGCACCCCAATGGTGGAACAAGCTCCCTCACGACGCCAGGACAGCGGAGTCACTCACCACCTTCCGGAGACATTTGAAACCCCACCTCTTTAAGGAATACCTGGGATAGGATAAAGTAATCCTTCTACCCCCCCCCCCCCCCCCCCTTTACTCCAACCCCCCCCCCCCAAAAAAAGAAAAGAAAAAAAAAGGGTAAAGTGGTTATCCCACTGGCTATAAGGTGAATGCACCTATTTGTAAGTCGCTCTGGATAAGAGCGTCTGCTAAATGACGTAAATGTAAATTTATCACCCTAATAATATCCTGTATTTTTATTGGACTAAATGCAGTTTGTATGTGCTGTCCTAACCTGATCAAATTAAATAATAGACTGAAAATATAGGCAGTACATTCAGCCTTTGTTTTTAGTCATTTCATTAAGTTGCATGGAAATACGAATCGCTGATACATTTTGTTCATGTCTTTATATAGTGTACCAAGAGTTGTTCCTGCGTTTACGGCCATACCAGCCTGAATATGCCTGATCTCGTCCGATCTCGGAAGCTAAGCATGATCGGGCCTGGTTAGTACTTGGATGGAAGACCGCCTGGGAATACCAGGTGCTGTAAGCTTTTTGTTCCACTAGAGGGTACTCTTGTGTCATGGAGCAACTGCCTTTTATTTATCACCCTAATAATATCATGTATTTTTATTGGACTAAATGCAGTTTGTATGTGCTGCCCTGCCCTGGTCAAATTAAATAATAGACAGTGCGTTTCCCTCAAAATATATGTGTCATGGAGCAACTACCTTTTATTTATCACCCTAATAATATCATGTATTTTTATTGGTCTAAATGCAGTTTGTGTGTGCTGCCCTGCCCTGCCCTGATCAAATTAAATAATAGACAGTGCGTTTCCCTCAAAATATAGACAGTACATTCAGCCTTTGTTTTTAGTCGGTTCATTAAGTTGCATGGAAATACGAATCACTGATACATTTTGTTCATTTCTTTATATTGTGTCCCAAGAGTGGCTCCTGTGCTTACTGCCATACCAGCCTGAATATGCCCGATGTCGTCCGATCTCGGAAGCTAAGCATGATCGGGCCTGGTTAGTAGTTGGATGGGAGACTGCCTGGGAATAGCAGGTGCTGTAAGCTTTTTTTTCCACTAGAGAGTACTCTTGTGTCATGGAGCAACTGCCTTTTATTTATCACCCTAATAATATCATGTATTTTTATTGGACTAAATGCAGTTTGTATGTGCTGCCCTGCCCTGCCCTGCCCTGATCAATTTAAATAATAGACAGTGCGTTTCCCTCAAAATATATGTGTCATGGAGCAACTGCCTTTTATTTATCACCCTAATAATATCATGTATTTTTATTGGACTAAATGCAGTTTGTATGTGCTGTCCTAACCTGATCAAATTAAATAATATACAATGTGTTTCCCTGAAAATATAGGCAGTACATTCAGCCTTTGTTTTTAGTCGGTTCATTAAGTTGCATGGAAATACTAATCACTGATACATTTTGTTCATGTCTTTTTATATAGTGTACCAAGATTTGTTCCCAAGCTTACGGCCATACCAGCCGGAATACGTCTGATCTCGGAAGCTAAGCAGGATCGGGCCTGGTTAGTACTTGGATGGGAGACTGCCTGGGAATACCAGGTGCTGTAAGCTTTTTGTTCCACTAGAGAGTACTCTTGTGTCATGGAGCAACTGCCTTTTATTTATCACCCTAATAATATCATGTATTTTTATTGGACTAAATGCTGTTTGTATGTGCTGCCCTGCCCTGCCTTGATCAAATTAAATAATAGACAGTACGTTTCCCTCAAAATATAGGCAGTACATTCAGCCTTTGTTTTTAGTCGGTTCATTAAGTTGCACGGAAATACGAATCACTGATACATTTTGTTCATGTCGTTATATAGTGTACCAAGAGTTGTTACTGCGCTTACGGCCATACCAGCCTGAATACGCCCCTTTTTGGAATTTCAGGAAGTGGATGAGCGGCAGGTGTCTGAGTGCTTGAGAGAGGATATCGTTTGTTTGGAGGTTTTTTTGATTTATAAGTTTGAAAGTTTGTGTGTGATTGTAGTTGATTTTCTTTGAAACTTTTTTGTTATTATCCCCCATCGGCGTGAGCTGTTTGGGGGATATTGATTAAAATAACCGGATGGACAACATGGCGTCAACATCAAGAATACAAACGACGACGAGAAAGGACAACAGTGAAATCAGAATTTCAAATGAAGAACTGAAGAAAAGAAAGTATGAGAAGGAACTGACGGTGAACGTGGAAATAATTGGAGAAGGGAAAATAACAACGATGGAATTGCTGAGAGGAATAAGGGAAGTTTGTGGAACAATACTTGGATGTAGAATGAGAGACGGAAATAAGTATGAAATAACAATGTCTCATGTAAAGGGAAAAGAAAGACTAATGGACGGGCTAAAGATAAAGAACTGTCAAATCATGGCTAAAGAGCTAGGGAACGATGAGCTTGTGGTGTCCTTTTTGAACTTGCCTGCATACATTACAGATGGGGAGATATATGAGAAACTAAGAGGCTGGAAAGTGAAGGCGACCACGCCAATCAAGAGGAGGATGTGGCCAGGAACAGACATTGTAGACGGGACGAGATTTTGCAAGGTGAAGTTCACAGACAATGTGCAATCCTTGCCATATTCTACCAAATTTAACACTGTCGAGGGATTTGAATATTTTCGTGTAATCCATGACAATCAAGTGAAGGTATGTAGACTATGTATTCAGCCGGGGCACATACTTAAGGAATGTCCAGAATTCACTTGCCATAAATGTAGTGAACAAGGGCATTATGCCAGAGAATGTTTGAACATAGGTAATGTGTGTGAAATGTGTGACAGACCGAAAGTTAGATGTAGCTGTAAGAAGGGAAAAGATCACTTACTTTTGCAAACAATGGACCTCACTTCTGAGGAAGAGGAGGGGAGTGTGTTTATGGAAGGAGAAAAAGAGAGTGACATGGGGAGTGTGACTTCAGAGACAGTGGCAGATATGCCTGAAGAGCCTGTAATGTCTTCTGGCAAAACACGAGACGCAGTTTTGGTCTCTGCTGCTGACAAGGTGGAACAGCAGCACATGATGGGTGAAATACATACACAGGTAGAGATGGTGCAAGGTGCTTCTCAGGTGCCTGAGCCAGTTTCAAGCGTGTGTAAAAATGACACCAAAGAGCGAGCTGGGTCCACTGAAGTCACTGGCACTGTTAAAGCGCACTTTTCAAAAGGCTTCCCTGCCGCTCCAAATCAGGAGACGGAGGATGAAATAGATAGTGAGGATCATCAGTTGTTTGCAAAAAATAAGAGGTCATTGTCGAAAACTAGGGAGATGATGGGATTTGGAAAAAAGAAAAAGTAGGTTTTGAAAGGACTTGTTTTGCTCTGATTATACCTCTGCACACATTACTAATGATTACAGTCGCATCCCTAAATGATAACAGTTTGAGAAACATGAGCAAATTTCAATGTCATGGAAGTGATAAAACATGTGGTGTGGCTATTTTGATAAAAAACGATGTGGTTCAAAATGTAAAACAAATATATGCTGACAATGATGGCAGACTTATTGCAATTGAATTTGAAGTGCAAAATGTAGTTTTTCGTTTAATCAATGTTTATGCTTCAAACATTGAATCTGAAAGGAGAGAAATGTTTCACAACTTAAAAACACTGTGCTCAGAAAACTGTATATTGATAGGAGACTTTAATGTGAGGTGTAGTAGAATGGATGCCTCTAGTTGTGCTAGATTCAGATATGACTCTTCTAGAAATGCATTATGGAAACTTATGAATGAGGAGAATCTAGTAGATATATGGAGGGCTGAAAATCCAAACAGAAGAGTGTTTTCTAGAAGGCAGGTGGTGCTAAAGGAATTAAAACAAAGCAGAATTGATTTATGTCTAGCAAAACAAGAATTGGTGCAGCATGTTAAGAAGATGTCATATAACTTTACAGCATATAGTGATCACGCAGTAATGTCATTTCAAATGGGTTTTGGTGTGGAGAGGAGAGGGGGAGGTGTCTGGTGTTTAAATGCCAGTCTGTTAAAGGAGGAAGGATATAGAAATGAAATTGTTGAATGTATTAATGATGAAATGTCTAATGTACTGTTAAAAGAGAATGTGTGTTTATGGTGGGAGGAAGTGAAAGGAAAAGTAAAAAACAGGAGTATTAGGTATGCTAGAAATCACAACCGGTTAGATAAGCAGAAAGAAACAATGCTTAGAAATAGGATGTTGCATGAACTTGAAAAGGCTGATACTGATCCAGACTATGATGTTGTGAATTATTTGAAAATCCATGCAGAGCTGGGTCGTTATGAAAAAAAGAAATGTTTGGGTGCTATTGTTAGGAGTAGGGCACAGTACGCTTTGGAGGGAGAGAAATGTACATCCTTTTTTTTGGGGCTTGAAAAAAGAAAACAAACTAAGAGTTACATTGTAGAGTTGGAAAATGAAAAAGGTGTAAAGGTAAACGATTTTGTTGAGATCTTAGATACAGTTGAATCCTTTTACAGAAATCTTTACAAAAAGAATGATGTAGATAAAGTATGTGTTGAAAAAGTGCTGGATACAATTAGTGCCAAAGTATCTCAGGTAGATAGAATGATGTGTGATGAAGAGATTTCGATTATGGAAATCAAGGAAGCAATTGTTAACACTCAAGGCAATAAAAGTCCGGGTTTGGATGGTTTAACAAATGAGTTCTATAAAGTCTTTGTAGATATTTTGGCACCCATTTTAGGGAAGGTGTTTCATTATATGGAAGAGAATAAGGAAATCCCTGAGTCTATGTCAACTGGTATGTTAACGATTTTATTCAAGAATAGGGGCAGTAGATTCAAGTTAGAAAATTATAGGCCTATTAGTCTTCTAAATTCCGATTATAAGATATTGACTAAAGTGTTAGCGAATAGGATGAAAAAGGTGATTGGGAGTATTATTGCATCAACACAAGCCTACGGTATACCTGGAAGAGATGTTGCAGATGTAATTTGTACAATTAGAGATGTTGTTAATCAAATGAAAAATTAAGGCGGTATAGTATTAAGTTTGGATTTTAACAAAGCCTTTGATAGTGTGGAGCATAGCTTCCTAGTACAGACTATGGAGAGGTTTGGTTTTGGGCCAAAGTTTGTAGCTTGGATCAACCTGTTGTACAGCGGGGCTAAAAGTTGTGTCAAATGTAACGGAGTGGTAACAGATACTTTTCCTGTAGAGAGGTCAGTAAGGCAGGGCTGTCCTTTGTCAGCTCTGTTGTACAGTATTTCTACAGAACCGTTAGCTACTTTAATAAATAGTAATAAAGAGGTAAGGGGTGTCGGAATCCCAGGTGGTGGTATCAGTGTTGTACATCAGTACGCTGATGACACTACTTGCACTGTGAAAGATATAGGAAGCATTGGAAGCATTATGAGAATCATAGATATATATGGTAAGGCATCGGGCGCTAAAGTTAATATAGAGAAGACTGAAATAATGTTTGTTGGGGATATCGATGCAAATAAGTGTGAGATTCCATTCAAGATAGCAAGGGATTTTATTAAAGTGCTGGGAGTAAACATTGGTGTAAAGGAGAAAGAGGCAAAAGATATAACTTGGACTGGGATCCTTAATAAAGTCAAGCTAACGTTAAATTTCTGGAAAAATAGAAAATTAAGGTTAAAAGGTAAAGTAATTGTTGCAAATGCTTTGGTATTATCTAAATTTGTGTATGTTTTGGGAGTCCTGGACATGCCTGAGTGGGTGCTAAATGAATTAAATAAGGTGGTGTCTAATTTTATATGGGATGGTAAAGGTGTTAGAATATCTCAGAAAACATTGATAGCTGACTATGTGGATGGAGGTTTAAAACTTGTAGATTTAGATGTCAAAAGAAAAGCTATTAGGATAAAAACAGTAAAGAAATATTTGTATGACAGTGAAGATTATGGCTGGAAACACTTCTTTAAGGTCTACTTAGAGGAGAGTGGTGGATGTGGAGATAATGGTTTATTGATGGGGCTTAAAAGGAAAATGTTTGAAAAGGTACCAGATTTTTATAAAGAGGTGCTAAATGCATGGGCAGAGTTGTTGCCTAATGTATATTATGAATGTGGTCATATTGACCTGATTATGAATCAACCTATATTTCTGAATGAGAAAATCAAGAACAAAGAACAAGTTTTGTATAATAAAGTATTTAGGAGTGCTGGTCTACGACAAATAAAAGATTATACCTATGAGGTAATTCCAGGGTTTTTACCTGAAGAAGCTATTTTTGATATTATCAAGGAATGGGATGAAGAGGTGGGAAGGGGAACAGTGAATAATATGTATGACAAGATAAAGAATAGCATACCAAGCGCATGGGTGGATCTAATAAATAGTGAGGTTGAAAGAGAAAATCTGTTTGTATTTCCTAATTTGTTCATTGGTAGCAGTGAGAAGAAAGTACATTTATCTACTATACCAGTGAAAATATTGTATAGAATAATGGTAGGAAAATGTTATAGAAGGCCGGCTGCTGAAAAATTTTGGAAAACAGTTTTTCCAGAATTGGATGAAAAAAAGATATGGGAAAATTTAAATGTAAAATATAATAGTAAGGAGTGTGAAAATAATGATTTTAAGTTAAGACACAATAGAATATTTACAAAGGTGGTGTTACATCAAATTAATTGTGAAGTAAAAAGGGAATGCGATATATGTGGATGTTTCCCAGAAACGCTTATGCATTTGTTTATAGAATGTGAGGAATTAAAAGATATGTTTTGTAAAGTTAAGGAAATGTTAAGTAAAAACTGGGGGGGTGATTTCTTGAAAAAGTATGTGTGGGAGGAACTTGTGTTATTTGGAGTGTCTGGTAAATGTGATGGCGTTAATGTGTGCTTGTTGAATATTGTTTTGAGTTTTGTGAGGTATGCTATTTTTTGTAGGAGGAATTATGGTTTTTTTGACAGGAAGAGGGTGAAGGTGTGGGGTATTTTTATATCACTGTTTAGTAAACACATGGATATGTTGTTTAATTATGGGATGGAAGATTTTGATGAACATTTTGTTGAGGGGTGTGGGTTGATTGCAAAGGTGGATGGTGGAGGAATCACTTATAATTTTTGAAAGAATTATTTTGAATATTTTCTTTGTTTTTTTTTTATTTGATAGGGGGTGGCTTTTATCTGCCTATTTTGTGGGTGGAATTTGTTATGTCTTAGTCATGTCTGTTTTTTTTTGTATAATAGTTTTTTTTTGTATTTTTATTTCTTTGGGTTCTTTGATTTGATAGGGGGTGAATTGTTCACCTGCCTATGTTAGGCTAGTGTCTTCTGTATTGTTCTTTGTAATATTGTACTGTAAATATTGTAAAAAATTGAATTTTTTGATAATAAAAAAAAAATATATATATATTTATATATATACCTGATCTCGTCCGATCTCGGAAGCTAAGCAGGATCGGGCCTGGTTAGTACTTGGATGGGAGACCTCCTGGGAATACCAGGTGCTGTAAGCTTTTTGTTCCACTAGAGGGTACTCTTGTGTCATGGAGCAACTGCCTTTTATTTATCACCCTAATAATATCATGTATTGTTATTGGACTAAATGCAGTTTGTATGTGCTGCCCTGCCCTGGTCAAATTAAATAATAGACAGTGCGTTTCCCTCAAAATATATGTGTCATGGAGCAACTGCCTTTTATTTATCACCCTAATAATATCATGTATTTTTATTGGTCTAAATGCAGTTTGTGTGTGCTGCCCTAACCTGCCCTGATCAAATTAAATAATAGACAGTGCGTTTCCCTCAAAATATAGACAGTACATTCAGCCTTTGTTTTTAGTCGGTTCATTAAGTTGCATGGAAATACGAATCGCTGATACATTTTGTTCATTTCTTTATATTGTGTCCCAAGAGTGGTTCCTGTGCGTACTGCCATACCAGCCTGAATATGCCCGATGTCGTCCGATCTCGGAAGCTAAGCATGATCGGGCCTGGTTAGTAGTTGGATGGGAGACTGCCTGGGAATAGCAGGTGCTGTAAGCTTTTTTTTCCACTAGAGAGTACTCTTGTGTCATGGAGCAACTGCCTTTTATTTATCACCCTAATAATATCATGTATTTTTATTGGACTAAATGCAGTTTGTATGTGCTGCCCTGCCCTGCCCTGATCAATTTAAATAATAGACAGTGCGTTTCCCTCAAAATATATGTGTCATGGAGCAACTGCCTTTTATTTATCACCCTAATAATATCATGTATTTTTATTGGACTAAATGCAGTTTGTATGTGCTGTCCTAACCTGATCAAATTAAATAATATACGATGTGTTTCCCTGAAAATATAGGCAGTACATTCAGCCTTTGTTTTTAGTCGGTTCATTAAGTTGCATGGAAATACTAATCACTGATACATTTTGTTCATGTCTTTATATACTGTACCAAGATTTGTTCCCATGCTTACGGCCATACCAGCCGGAATACGCCCGCTCTCGTCTGATCTCGGAAGCTAAGCAGGATCGGGCCTGGTTAGTACTTGGATGGGAGACTGCCTTGGAATACCAGGTGCTGTAAGCTTTTTGTTCCACTAGAGAGTACTCTTGTGTCATGGAGCAACTGCCTTTTATTTATCACCCTAATAATATCATGTATTTTTATTGGACTAAATGCAGTTTGTATGTGCTGCCCTGCCCTGCCCTGATCAATTTAAATAATAAACAGTGCATTTCCCTCAAAATATATGTGTCATGGAGCAACTGCCTTTTATTTATCACCCTAATAATATCATGAATTTTTATTGGACTAAATGCTGTTTGTATGTGCTGCCCTGCCCTGCCCTGATCAAATTAAATAATAGACAGTACGTTTCCCTCAAAATATAGGCAGTACATTCAGCCTTTGTTTTTAGTCGGTTCATTAAGTTGCACGGAAATACGAATCGCTGATACATTTTGTTCATGTCGTTATATAGTGTACCAAGAGTTGTTACTGCGCTTACGGCCATACCAGCCTGAATATACCTGATCTCGTCCGATCTCGGAAGCTAAGCAGGATCGGGCCTGGTTAGTACTTAGATGGGACACCGGCTGGGATTACCAGGTGCTGTAAGCTTCTTGTTCCACTAGAGAGTACTCTTGTGTCGTGGAACAACTGCCTTTTATTTATCACCCTAATAATATCATGTATTTTTATTGGACTAAATGCAGTTTGTATGTGCTGCCCTGCCCTGCCCTGATCAATTTAAATAATAGACAGTGCGTTTCCCTCAAAATATATGTGTCATGGAGCAACTGCATTTTATTTATCACCCCAATAATATAATGTATTTTTATTGGACTAAATGCAGTTTGTATGTGCTGTCTTTCCCTGCCCTGATCAATTTAAATAATAGACAGTGCGTTTCCCTCAAAATATATGTGCCATGGAGCAACTGCCTTTTATTTATCACCCTAATAATATCATGTATTTTTATTGGACTAAATGCAGTTTGTATGTGCTGCCCTTCCCTGCCCTGCCCTGATCAATTTAAATAATAGACAGTGCGTTTCCCTCAAAATATCTGTGTCATGGAGCAACTGCCTTTTATTTATCACCCTAATAATATCCTGTATTTTTATTGGACTAAATGCAGTTTGTATGTGCTGTCCTAACCTGATCAAATTAAATAATAGACATTACGTTTCCCTGAAAATATAGGCAGTACATTCAGCCTTTGTTTTTAGTCGGTTCATTAAGTTGCATGGAAATACTAATCACTGATACATTTTGTTCATGTCTTTATATAGTGTACCAAGATTTGTTCTCAAGTTTACGGCCATACCAGCCTGAATATGCACAATCTCATCTGATCTCGGAAGCTTAGCAGAGTCGGACATGGCTGGGAGACTGCCTGGGAATACCAGGTGCTGTAAGCTTCTTGTTCCACTAGAGAGTACTCTTGTGTCATAGAGCAACAGCCTTTTATTTATCACCCTAATAATATCATGTATTTTTATTGGACTAAATGCAGTTTGTATGTGCTGCCCTGCCCTGCCCTGATCAATTTAAATAATAGACAGTGCGTTTGCCTCAAAATATATGTGTCATGGAGCAACTGCCTTTTATTGATCACCCTAATAATATCATGTATTTTTATTGGACTAAATGCAGTTTGTATGTGCTGTCCTAACCTGATCAAATTAAATAATAGACAGTGCGTTTCCCTGAAAATATAGGAAGTACTTTCAGTCTTTGTTTTTAGTTTGTTCATTAAGTTACATGGAAATACGAATCACTGATACATTTTGTTCATGTCTTTATATAGTGTACCAAGAGTTGTTCCTGCGCTTACGGCCATACCATCCTGAATATGCCTGATCTCGTCCGATCTCGGAAACTAAGCAGGATCGGGTCTGGTTAGTACTTGGATGGGAGACCGCCTGGGAATACCAGGTGCTGTACGCTTTTTGTTCCACTAGAGAGTACTCTTGTGTCATGGAGCAGCTGCCTTTTATTTATCACCCTAATAATATCATGTATTTTTTTTGGACTAAATGCAGTTTGTATGTGCTGCCCTGCCCTGCCCTAATCAATTTAAATAATAGACAGTGCGTTTCCCTCAAAATATATGTGTCATGGAGCAACTGTCTTTTATTTATCACCCTAATAATATCATGTATTTTTATTGGACTAAATGCAGTTTGTATGTGCTGCCCTGCCCTGGTCAAATTAAATAATAGACAAAGCGTTTCCCTCAACATATAGGCAGTACATTCAGCCTTTGTTTTTAGTCGGTTCATTAAGTTGCACGGAAATTCGAATCACTGGTAAATTTTGTTCATGTCTTTATATAGTGTACCAAGATTTTTTCTCAAGCTTACGGCCATACCAGCCTGAAAATGCCCGATCTTGTCTGATCTCGGAAGCTAAGCAGAGTCGGGCCTGGATAGTAATTGGATGGGAGACCGGCTGGGAATACCAGGTGCTGTAAGCTTCTTGTTCCACTACAGAGTACTCTTGTGTCATGGAGCAACTGCCTTTTATTTATCACCCTAATAATATCATGTATTTTTATTGGACTAAATGCAGTTTGTATGTGCTGCCCTGCCCTGCCCTGATCAATTTAAATAATAGACAGTGCGTTTCCCTCAAAATATATGTGTCATGGAGCAACTGCCTTTTATTTATCACCCTAAAAATATTATGTATTTTTATTGGACTAAATGCAGTTTGTATGTGCTGTCCTGCCCTGCCCTGCCCTGCCCTGATCAATTTAAATAATAGACAGTGCGTTTCCCTCAAAAGATATGTGTCATGGAGCAACTGCCTTTTATTTATCACCTTAATAATATCATGTATTTTTATTGGACTAAATACAGATTGTATGTGCTTCCCTGCCCTGCCCTGCCCTGATCAAATTAAATAATAGACAGTGCGTTTCCCTTAAAATATATGTGTCATGGAGCAACTGCCTTTTATTTATCACCCTAATAATATCCTGTATTTTTATTGGAATAAATGCAGTTTGTATGTGCTGTCCTAACCTGATCTAATTAAATAATAGACAGTGCGTTCCCATGAAAATATAGGCAGTACATTCAGCCTTTGTTTTTAGTTGGTTCATTAAGTTGCATGGAAATACTAACCCCATGGAACAGACATAGCATCTCTTGTGTCACCCTAATAATAAATGACATATATTTTGAGGGAACAAAATGTATCAGTGATTCGTATTTCCGTGCAACTTAATGAACCGACTAAAAACAAAGGCTGAATGTACTGCCTATATTTTGAGGGAAACGCACTGTTTATTATTTAATTTGATCAGGTTAGGACAGCACATACAAACTGCATTTAGTCCAATAAAAATACAGGATATTATTAGGGTGATAAATAAAAGGCAGTTGCTCCATGACACATATATTTTGAGGGAAACGCACTGTTTATTATTTAATTTGATCAGGGCAGGGCAGCACATACAAACTGCATTTAGTCCAATAAAATACATGATATTATTAGAGTGATGAATAAAAGGCAGTTGCTCCATGACACAAGAGCACTCTCTAGTGGAACAAGAAGCTTACAGCACCTGGTATTCCCAGGCAGTCTCCCATCCAAGTACTAACCAGGCACAATCCTGCTTACCTTCCAAGATCAGACGAGTTCGGGTGTATTCAGGCTGGTATGGCCATAAGCAAATGAACAACTCTTGGTACACTATATAAATACATGAACAAAATTGATCAGTGATTCGAATATCCGTGCAACTTAATGAACCGACTAAAAACAAAGGCTGAATGTACTGCCTATATTTTGAGGGAAACGCTTTGTCTATTATTTAATTTGATCAGGGCAGGTTAGGACAGCACATACAAACTGCATTTAGTGCAATAAATATACATGATATTATTAGGGTGATAAATAAAAGGCAGTTGCTCCATGACACAAGAGCACTCTCTAGTGGAACAAAAAGCCTACAGCACCTGGTATTCCCAGGCAGTCTCCCATCCAAGTACTAACCAGGCCCAACCCTGCTTAGCTTCCGAGATCAGACGAGATCAGGCATATTCAGGCTGGTATGGCTGTAAGCGCAGAAGCAACTCTTGGTACACTATATAAAGACATGAACAAAATGTATCAAATCAAATCAAATCAAATTTTATTGGTCACATGCGCCGAATACAACAGGTGCAGACATTACAGTGAAATGCTTACTTACAGCCCTTAACCAACAGTGCATTTATTTTAAACAAAAAAAGTAAGAATAAAACAACAAAAAAAGTGTTGAGAAAAAAAGAGCAGAAGTAAAATAAAGTGACAGTAGGGAGGCTATATATACAGGGGGGTACCGTTGCAGAGTCAATGTGCGGGGGCACCGGCTAGTTGAGGTAGTTGAGGTAATATGTACATGTGGGTAGAGTTAAAGTGACTATGCATAAATACTTAACAGAGTAGCAGCAGCGTAAAAAGGATGGGGTGGGGGGGCAGTGCAAATAGTCCGGGTAGCCATGATTAGCTGTTCAGGAGTCTTATGGCTTGGGGGTAGAAGCTGTTGAGAAGTCTTTTGGACCTAGACTTGGCACTCCGGTACCGCTTGCCGTGCGGTAGCAGAGAGAACAGTCTATGACTAGGGTGGCTGGAGTCTTTGACAATTTTGAGGGCCTTCCTCTGACACCGCCTGGTATAGAGGTCCTGGATGGCAGGAAGCTTTGCCCCAGTGATGTACTGGGCCGTACGCACTACCCTCTGTAGTGCCTTGCGGTCGGAGGCCAAGCAGTTGCCATACCAGGCGGTGATGCAACCAGTCAGGATGCTCTCGATGGTGCAGCTGTAGAATTTTTTGAGGATCTGAGGACCCATGCCAAATCTTTTTAGTCTCCTGAGGGGGAATAGGCTTTGTCGTGCCCTCTTCACGACTGTCTTGGTGTGTTTGGACCATGATAGTTCGTTGGTGATGTGGACACCAAGGAACTTGAAGCTCTCAACCTGTTCCACTACAGCCCGTCGATGAGAATGGGGGCGTGCTCAGTCCTCTTTTTTTTTCCTGTAGTCCACAATCATCTCCTTTGTCTTGGTCACGTTGAGGGAGAGGTTGTTGTCCTGGCACCACACGGCCAGATCTCTGACCTCCTCCCTATAGGCTGTCTCATCGTTGTCGGTGATCAGGCCTACCACTGTTGTGTCGTCGGCAGACTTAATGATGGTGTTGGAGTCGTGCCTGGCCATGCAGTCATGGATGAACAGAGAGTACAGGAGGGGACTGAGCACGCACCCCTGAGGGGCCCCCGTGTTGAGGATCAGTGTGGCAGATGTGTTGTTACCTACCCTTACCACCTGGGGGCGGCCCGTCAGGAAGTCCAGGATCCAGTTGCAGAGGGAGGTGTTTAGTCCCAGGATCCTTAGTTTAGTGATGAGCTTAGAGGGCACTATGGTGTTGAATGCTGAGCTGTAGTCAATGAATAGCATTCTCACGTAGGTGTTCCTCTTGTCCAGGTGGGAAAGGGCAGTGTGGAGTGCGATAGAGATTGCATCATCTGTGGATCTGTTGGGGCGGTATGCAAATTGGAGTGGGTCTAGGGTTTCTGGGATTATGCTGTTGATGTGAGCCATGACCAGTCTTTCAATCAGTGATTCGTATTTCCGTGCAACTTAATGAACAGACGAAAAACAAAGGCTGAATGTACTGCCTATATTTTCAGGGAAACGCACTGTCTATTATTTAATTCGACCAGGGCAGGGCAGCACATACAAACTGCATTTAGTCCACTAAAAATACATGATATTATTAGGGTGATAAATAAAAGGCAGTTGCTCCATGACACATATATTTTGAGGGAAACTCACTGTCTATTATTTAAATTGATCAGGGCAGGGCAGGGCAGCACATACAAACTGCATTTAGTCCAATAAAAATACATGATATTTTTAGGGTGATAAATAAAAGGCAGTTGCTCCATGACACAAGAGCACTCTCTAGTATCAACAAAAGGCTTACAGCACCTAGTATTCCAGGAAGTCTCCCATCCAAGTACTAACCAGGCACGATCCTGCTTAGCTTCCGAGATCAGACGAGATCAGGTGTATTCAGGCTGGTATGGCCGTAAGCGAGTGAACAACTCTTGGTACACTATATAAATACTTGAACAAAATTTACCAGTGATTCGAATTTCCGTGCAACTTAATGAACCGACTAAAAACAAAGGCTGAATGTACTGCCTATATTTTGAGGGAAACGCTTTGTCTATTATTTAATTTGACCAGGGCAGGGCAGCACATACAAACTGCATTTAGTCCAATAAAATACATTATATTATTAGGGTGATAAATAAAAGGCAGTTGCTCCATGACACATGTATTTTGAGGGAAACGCACTTACTATTATTTAATTTGATCAGGGCAGGGCAGGGCAGCACATACAAACTGCATTTAGTCCTATAAAATACATGATATTATTAGGGTGATAAATAAAAGGTAGTTGCTCCATGACACAAGAGCACTCTCTAGTATCAACAAAAGGCTTACAGCACCTAGTATTCCCAGGAAGTCTCCCATCCAAGTACTAACCAGGCCCGATCCTGCTTAGCTTCCGAGATCGGATTAGATCAGGCATATTCAGGCTGGTATGGCTGTAAGCACAGGAACAACTCTTGGTACACTATATAAAGACATGAACAAAATGTATCAGTGATTCGTATTTCCATGCAACTTAATGAACAGACTAAAAACAAAGGCTGAATGTACTGCCTATATTTTCAGGGAAACGCACTGTCTATTATTTAATTTGATCAGGTTAGGACAGCACATACAAACTGCATTTAGTCCAATAAAAATACAGGATATTATTAAGGTGATAAATAAAAGGCAGTTGCTCCAAGACACATGTATTTTGAGGGAAACGCACTGACTATTATTTAATTTGATCAGGGCAGGGCAGGGCAGCACATACAAACTGCATTTAGTCCAATAAAAATACATGATATTTTTAGGGTGATAAATAAAAGGCAGTTGCTCCATGACACAAGAGCACTCTCTAGTATCAACAAAAGGCTTACAGCACCTATTATTCCAGGAAGTCTCCCATCCAAGTACTAACCAAGCACGATCCTGCTTAGCTTCCGAGATCAGACGAGATCAGGTGTATTCAGGCTGGTATGGCCGTAAGCGAGTGAACAACTCTTGGTACACTATATAAATACTTGAACAAAATGTACCAGTGATTCGAATTTCCGTGCAACTTAATGAACCGACTAAAAACAAAGGCTGAATGTACTGCCTATATTTTGAGGGAAACGCTTTGTCTATTATTTAATTTGACCAGGGCAGGGCAGCACATACAAACTGCATTTAGTCCAATAAAATACATGATATTATTAGGGTGATAAATAAAAGGAAGTTGCTCCATGACACATGTATTTTGAGGGAAAACCACTTACTATTATTTAATTTGATCAGGGCAGGGCAGGGCAGCACATACAAACTGCATTTAGTCCAATAAAATACATGATATTATTAGGGTGATAAATAAAAGGCAGTTGCTCCATGACACAAGAGCACTCTCTAGTATCAACAAAAGGCATACAGCACCTAGTATTCCGAGGAAGTCTCCCATCCAAGTACTAACCAGGCCCGATCCTGCTTAGCTTCCGAGATCGGATTAGATCAGGCATATTCAGGCTGGTATGGCTGTAAGCACAGGAACAACTCTTGGTACACTATATAAAGACATGAACAAAATGTATCAGTGATTCGTATTTCCATGCAACTTAATGAACAGACTAAAAACAAAGGCTGAATGTACTGCCTATATTTTCAGGGAAACGCACTGTCTATTATTTAATTTGATCAGGTTAGGACAGCACATACAAACTGCATTTAGTCCAATAAAAATACATGATATTATTAGGGTGATAAATAAAAGGCAGTTGCTCCATGACACAAGAGCACTCTCTAGTGGAACAAAAAGTTTACAGCAACTGGTATTCCCAGGCGGTCTCCCATCCAAGTACTAACCAGGCCCAATCCTGCTTAGCTTGCGAGATCAGACGAGATCGGGTGTATTTTTTTTTTTAATTTTTTTTTTATTTTATTTTTTATTTATTTATTTTTTTTTTTTTTATCATAGCTCCACAGCTTCTTTTTACATATCATAGCTTCATATTTCACATCATTTCTTCACATCTCATAGCTTCACAGCTTCTTTTTTACATATCATAGCTTCATATTTCACATCTCTCATAGCTTCACAGCTTATTTTTTTACATATCATAGCTTCATATTTCACATCACTTCTTCACATCTCATAGCTTCACAGCTTCTTTTTTACATATCATAGCTTCATATTTCACATCACTTCTTCACAGCTTCTTTTTACATATCATAGCTTCATATTTCACATCTCATAGCTTCACAGCTTATTTTTACATATCATAGCTTCATATTTCACATCTCATAGCTTCACAGCTTATTTTTTCCATATCATATCTTCATATTTCACATCTTCACATCTCAGCCTATAACGCAGATTATCAGTCCACGTCATAGCTTCTTACATGCTTTTACAGCAACTGGTATTCCAAGGTGGTCCCCCATCCAAGTACTAACCAGCCCTAAACCTGCTTAGCTTCCGAGATCTGACGAGATCGGGCGTATTTTTTTTTTTTTTTTTTTTTTTAAAGAATTAACCCATCATAGCTTTTTACAGCTTATATTTTTTACATATCATAGCTTCATATTTCACATCACATCTTCACATCTCATAGCTTCACAGCTTATTTTTACATATCATAGCTTCATATTTCACATCTCATAGCTTCACAGCTTATTTTTACATATCATAGCTTCATATTTCACATCACATCTTCACATCTCATAGCTTCACAGCTTATTTTTTACATATCATAGCTTCATATTTCACATCACATCTTCACAGCTTATTTTTTTACATATCATAGCTTCATATTTCACATCTTCACATCTCAGCCTATAACGCAGATTATCAGTCCACGTCATAGCTTCTTACATGCTTTTACAGCAACTGGTATTCCAAGGTGGTCCCCCATCCAAGTACTAACCAGCCCTAAACCTGCTTAGCTTCCGAGATCTGACGAGATCGGGCGTATTCAGGCTGGTATGGCCGTAAGCGCAGGAATAACTCTTGGTACACTATATAAAGACATGAACAAAATGTATCAGTGATTCGTATTTCCGTGCAACTTAATGAACAGAGGAAAAACAAAGGCTGAATGTACTGCCTATATTTTCAGGGAAACGCACTGTCTATTATTTAATTTGATCAGGTTAGGACAGCACATACAAACTGCATTTAGTCCAATAAAAATACAGGATATTATTAAGGTGATAAATAAAAGGCAGTTGCTCCAAGACACATGTATTTTGAGGGAAACGCACTGACTATTATTTAATTTGATCAGGGCAGGGCTAGGCAGCACATACAAACTGCATTTAGTCCAATAAAATACATGATATTATTAGGGTGATAAATAAAAGGCAGTTGCTCCATGACACATGCATTTTACGGGAAACGCACTGACTATTATTTAATTTGATCAGGGCAGGTTAGGGCAGCACACACAAACTGCATTTAGACCAATAAAAATACATGATATTATTAGGGTGATAAATAAAAGGCAGTTGCTCCATGACACATATATTTTGAGGGAAACGCACTGTCTATTATTTAATTTGACCAGGGCAGGGCAGCACATACAAACTGCATTTAGTCCAATAAAAATACATGATATTATTAGGGTGATAAATAAAAGGCAGTTGCTCCATGACACAAGAGTACCCTCTAGTGGAACAAAAAGCTTACAGCACCTGGTATTCCCAGGAGGTCTCCCATCCAAGTACTAACCAGGCCCGATCCTGCTTAGCTTCCGAGATCGGACGAGATCAGGCATATATATATTTTTTTTTTTTTTTTTTTTATTATCAAAAAATTCAATTTTTTACAATATTTACAGTACAATATTACAAAGAACAATACAGAAGACACTAGCCTAACATAGGCAGGTGAACAATTCACCCCCTATCAAATCAAAGAACCCAAAGAAATAAAAATACAAAAAAAAACTATTATACAAAAAAAACAGACATGACTAAGACATAACAAATTCCACCCACAAAATAGGCAGATAAAAGCCACCCCCTATCAAATAAAAAAAACTAAGAAAATATTCAAAATAATTCTTTCAAAAATTATAAGTGATTCCTCCACCATCCACCTTTGCAATCAACCCACACCCCTCAACAAAATGTTCATCAAAATCTTCCATCCCATAATTAAACAACATATCCATGTGTTTACTAAACAGTGATATAAAAATACCCCACACCTTCACCCTCTTCCTGTCAAAAAAACCATAATTCCTCCTACAAAAAATAGCATACCTCACAAAACTCAAAACAATATTCAACAAGCACACATTAACACCATCACATTTACCAGACACTCCAAATAACACAAGTTCCTCCCACACATACTTTTTCAAGAAATCACCCCCCCAGTTTTTACTTAACATTTCCTTAACTTTACAAAACATATCTTTTAATTCCTCACATTCTATAAACAAATGCATAAGCGTTTCTGGGAAACATCCACATATATCGCATTCCCTTTTTACTTCACAATTAATTTGATGTAACACCACCTTTGTAAATATTCTATTGTGTCTTAACTTAAAATCATTATTTTCACACTCCTTACTATTATATTTTACATTTAAATTTTCCCATATCTTTTTTTCATCCAATTCTGGAAAAACTGTTTTCCAAAATTTTTCAGCAGCCGGCCTTCTATAACATTTTCCTACCATTATTCTATACAATATTTTCACTGGTATAGTAGATAAATGTACTTTCTTCTCACTGCTACCAATGAACAAATTAGGAAATACAAACAGATTTTCTCTTTCAACCTCACTATTTATTAGAGCCACCCATGCGCTTGGTATGCTATTCTTTATCTTGTCATACATATTATTCACTGTTCCCCTTCCCACCTCTTCATCCCATTCCTTGATAATATCAAAAATAGCTTCTTCAGGTAAAAACCCTGGAATTACCTCATAGGTATAATCTTTTATTTGTCGTAGACCTGCACTCCTAAATACTTTATTATACAAAACTTGTTCTTTGTTCTTGATTTTCTCATTCAGAAATATAGGTTGATTCATAATCAGGTCAATATGACCACATTCATAATATACATTAGGCAACAACTCTGCCCATGCATTTAGCACCTCTTTATAAAAATCTGGTACCTTTTCAAACATTTTCCTTTTAAGCCCCATCAATAAACCATTATCTCCACATCCACCACTCTCCTCTAAGTAGACCTTAAAGAAGTGTTTCCAGCCATAATCTTCACTGTCATACAAATATTTCTTTACTGTTTTTATCCTAATAGCTTTTCTTTTGACATCTAAATCTACAAGTTTTAAACCTCCATCCACATAGTCAGCTATCAATGTTTTCTGAGCTATTCTAACACCTTTACCATCCCATATAAAATTAGACACCACCTTATTTAATTCATTTAGCACCCACTCAGGCATGTCCAGGACTCCCAAAACATACACAAATTTAGATAATACCAAAGCATTTGCAACAATTACTTTACCTTTTAACCTTAATTTTCTATTTTTCCAGAAATTTAACGTTAGCTTGACTTTATTAAGGATCCCAGTCCAAGTTATATCTTTTGCCTCTTTCTCCTTTACACCAATGTTTACTCCCAGCACTTTAATAAAATCCCTTGCTATCTTGAATGGAATCTCACACTTATTTGCATCGATATCCCCAACAAACATTATTTCAGTCTTCTCTATATTAACTTTAGCGCCCGATGCCTTACCATATATATCTATGATTCTCATAATGCTTCCAATGCTTCCTATATCTTTCACAGTGCAAGTAGTGTCATCAGCGTACTGATGTACAACACTGATACCACCACCTGGGATTCCGACACCCCTTACCTCTTTATTACTATTTATTAAAGTAGCTAACGGTTCTGTAGAAATACTGTACAACAGAGCTGACAAAGGACAGCCCTGCCTTACTGACCTCTCTACAGGAAAAGTATCTGTTACCACTCCGTTACATTTGACACAACTTTTAGCCCCGCTGTACAACAGGTTGATCCAAGCTACAAACTTTGGCCCAAAACCAAACCTCTCCATAGTCTGTAATAGGAAGCTATGCTCCACTCTATCAAAGGCTTTGTTAAAATCCAAACTTAATACTATACCGCCTTCATTTTTCATTTGATTAACAACATCTCTAATTGTACAAATTACATCTGCAACATCTCTTCCAGGTATACCGTAGGCTTGTGTTGATGCAATAATACTCCCAATCACCTTTTTCATCCTATTCGCTAACACTTTAGTCAATATCTTATAATCGGAATTTAGAAGACTAATAGGCCTATAATTTTCTAACTTGAATCTACTGCCCCTATTCTTGAATAAAATCGTTAACATACCAGTTGACATAGACTCAGGGATTTCCTTATTCTCTTCCATATAATGAAACACCTTCCCTAAAATGGGTGCCAAAATATCTACAAAGACTTTATAGAACTCGTTTGTTAAACCATCCAAACCCGGACTTTTATTGCCTTGAGTGTTAACAATTGCTTCCTTGATTTCCATAATCGAAATCTCTTCATCACACATCATTCTATCTACCTGAGATACTTTGGCACTAATTGTATCCAGCACTTTTTCAACACATACTTTATCTACATCATTCTTTTTGTAAAGATTTCTGTAAAAGGATTCAACTGTATCTAAGATCTCAACAAAATCGTTTACCTTTACACCTTTTTCATTTTCCAACTCTACAATGTAACTCTTAGTTTGTTTTCTTTTTTCAAGCCCCAAAAAAAAGGATGTACATTTCTCTCCCTCCAAAGCGTACTGTGCCCTACTCCTAACAATAGCACCCAAACATTTCTTTTTTTCATAACGACCCAGCTCTGCATGGATTTTCAAATAATTCACAACATCATAGTCTGGATCAGTATCAGCCTTTTCAAGTTCATGCAACATCCTATTTCTAAGCATTGTTTCTTTCTGCTTATCTAACCGGTTGTGATTTCTAGCATACCTAATACTCCTGTTTTTTACTTTTCCTTTCACTTCCTCCCACCATAAAGACACATTCTCTTTTAACAGTACATTAGACATTTCATCATTAATACATTCAACAATTTCATTTCTATATCCTTCCTCCTTTAACAGACTGGCATTTAAACACCAGACACCTCCCCCTCTCCTCTCCACACCAAAACCCATTTGAAATGACATTACTGCGTGATCACTATATGCTGTAAAGTTATATGACATCTTCTTAACATGCTGCACCAATTCTTGTTTTGCTAGACATAAATCAATTCTGCTTTGTTTTAATTCCTTTAGCACCACCTGCCTTCTAGAAAACACTCTTCTGTTTGGATTTTCAGCCCTCCATATATCTACTAGATTCTCCTCATTCATAAGTTTCCATAATGCATTTCTAGAAGAGTCATATCTGAATCTAGCACAACTAGAGGCATCCATTCTACTACACCTCACATTAAAGTCTCCTATCAATATACAGTTTTCTGAGCACAGTGTTTTTAAGTTGTGAAACATTTCTCTCCTTTCAGATTCAATGTTTGAAGCATAAACATTGATTAAACGAAAAACTACATTTTGCACTTCAAATTCAATTGCAATAAGTCTGCCATCATTGTCAGCATATATTTGTTTTACATTTTGAACCACATCGTTTTTTATCAAAATAGCCACACCACATGTTTTATCACTTCCATGACTACAAAAAATTAAATCAGACCATTTACTCTTAATCTCCTGTATTTTGGAATCTGTCCAATTGGTCTCTTGAAAACACAACATGTCTGCCTTAACAGACACTAAAACCTGCTCAAATTTGCTCATGTTTCTCAAACTGTTACCATTTAGGGATGCGACTGTAATCATTAGTAATGTGTGCAGAGGTATAATCAGAGCAAAACAAGTCCTTTCAAAACCGACTTTTTCTTTTTTCCAAATCCCATCATCTCCCTAGTTTTCGACAATGACCTCTTATTTTTTGCAAACAACTGATGATCCTCACTATCTATTTCATCCTCCGTCTCCTGATTTGGAGCGGCAGGGAAGCCTTTTGAAAAGTGCGCTTTAACAGTGCCAGTGACTTCAGTGGACCCAGCTCGCTCTTTGGTGTCATTTTTACACACGCTTGAAACTGGCTCAGGCACCTGAGAAGCACCTTGCACCATCTCTACCTGTGTATGTATTTCACCCATCATGTGCTGCTGTTCCACCTTGTCAGCAGCAGAGACCAAAACTGCGTCTCGTGTTTTGCCAGAAGACATTACAGGCTCTTCAGGCATATCTGCCACTGTCTCTGAAGTCACACTCCCCATGTCACTCTCTTTTTCTCCTTCCATAAACACACTCCCCTCCTCTTCCTCAGAAGTGAGGTCCATTGTTTGCAAAAGTAAGTGATCTTTTCCCTTCTTACAGCTACATCTAACTTTCGGTCTGTCACACATTTCACACACATTACCTATGTTCAAACATTCTCTGGCATAATGCCCTTGTTCACTACATTTATGGCAAGTGAATTCTGGACATTCCTTAAGTATGTGCCCCGGCTGAATACATAGTCTACATACCTTCACTTGATTGTCATGGATTACACGAAAATATTCAAATCCCTCGACAGTGTTAAATTTGGTAGAATATGGCAAGGATTGCACATTGTCTGTGAACTTCACCTTGCAAAATCTCGTCCCGTCCACAATGTCTGTTCCTGGCCACATCCTCCTCTTGATTGGCGTGGTCGCCTTCACTTTCCAGCCTCTTAGTTTCTCATATATCTCCCCATCTGTAATGTATGCAGGCAAGTTCAAAAAGGACACCACAAGCTCATCGTTCCCTAGCTCTTTAGCCATGATTTGACAGTTCTTTATCTTTAGCCCGTCCATTAGTCTTTCTTTTCCCTTTACATGAGACATTGTTATTTCATACTTATTTCCGTCTCTCATTCTACATCCAAGTATTGTTCCACAAACTTCCCTTATTCCTCTCAGCAATTCCATCGTTGTTATTTTCCCTTCTCCAATTATTTCCACGTTCACCGTCAGTTCCTTCTCATACTTTCTTTTCTTCAGTTCTTCATTTGAAATTCTGATTTCACTGTTGTCCTTTCTCGTCGTCGTTTGTATTCTTGATGTTGACGCCATGTTGTCCATCCGGTTATTTTAATCAATATCCCCCAAACAGCTCACGCCGATGGGGGATAATAACAAAAAAGTTTCAAAGAAAATCAACTACAATCACACACAAACTTTCAAACTTATAAATAAAAAAAAACTCCAAACAAACGATATCCTCTCTCAAGCACTCAGACACCTGACGCTCATCCACTTCCTGAAATTCCAAAAAGGGGCGTATTCAGGCTGGTATGGCCGTAAGCGCAGGAACAACTTTTGGTACACTATATAAAGACATGAACAAAATTTGTCAGTGATTCGTATTTCCATGAAACTTAATGAACCGACTAAAAACAAAGGCTGAATGTACTGCCTTTATTTTCAGGGAAATGCACTGTCTATTATTTAATTTGATCAGGTTAGGACAGCACATACAAACTGCATTTAGTCCAATAAAAATACAGGATATTATTAGGGTGATAAATAAAAGGCAGTTGCTCCATGACACATGTATTTTGAGGGAAACGCACTGACTATTATTTAATTTGATCAGGGCAGGGCAGGGCAGCACATACAAACTGCATTTAGTCCAATAAAATACATGATATTATTAGGGTGATAAATAGAAGGCAGTTGCTCCATGACACAAGAGTACTCTTTAGTCGAACAAAAAGCTTACAGCACCTGGTATTCCCAGGCAGTCTCCCATCCAAGTACTAACCAGGCCCGATCCTGCTTAGCTTCCGAGATCAGGCATATTCAGGATGGTATGGCAGTACGCGAGTGAACAACTCTTGGTACACTATATAAAGACATGAACAAAATGTATCAGTGATTCGTATCTCCGTGCAACTTAATGAACCAACTAAAAACAAAGGCTGAATGTACTGCCTATATTTTCAGGGAAACGCACTGTCTATTATTTAATTTGATCAGGTTAGGACAGCACATACAAACTGCATTTAGTCCAATAAAAATACAGGATATTATTAGGGTGATAAATAAAAGGCAGTTGCTCCATGACACATATATTTTGAGGGAAACGCACTGTCTATTATTTAAATTGATCAGGGTAGGGCAGGGCAGCACATACAAACTGCATTTAGTCCAATAAAAATACATGATATTATTAGGGTGATAAATAAAAGGCAGTTGCTCCATGACACATATAGTTTGAGGGAAACGCACTGTCTATTATTTAAATTGTTCAGGGCAGGTCAGGGCAGCACATACAAACTGCATTTAGTCCAATAAAATTACATGATATTATTAGGGTGATAAATAAAAGGCAGTTGCTCCATGACACAAGAGTACTCTCTAGTGGAACAAAAAGCTTACAGCACCTGGTATTCCCAGGTAGTCTCCCATCCAAGTACTAACATGGCCCGATCCTGCTTAGCTTCCGAGATCGGACGAGATCAGGCATATTCAGGCTGGTATGGCCGTAAGCGCAGGAACATCTTTTTGTACACTATATAAAGACATGAACAAAATTTGTCAGTGATTCGTATTTCCATGCAACTTAATGAACCGACTAAAAACAAAGGCTGAATGTACTGCCTATATTTTCAGGGAAATGCACTGTCTATTATTTAATTTGATCAGGTTAGGACAGCACATACAAACTGATTTAGTCCAATAAAAATACATGATATTATTAGGGTGATAAATAAAAGGCAGTTGTTCCATGACACAAGAGCACTCTCTAGTGGAAGCAAAAGCTTACAGCAACTGGTATTCACAGGCGGTCTCCCATCCAAGTACTAACCAGGCCCAATCCTGCTTAGCTTCCGAGATCAGACAAGATCGGGTGTATTCAGGAGGGTATGGCCGTAAGCGCAGGAACAACTTTTGGTACACTATATAAAGACATGAACAAAATTTGTCAGTGATTCGTATTTCCATGCAACTTAATGAACCGACTAAAAACAAAGGCTGAATGTACTGCCTTTATTTTCAGGGAAATGCACTGTCTATTATTTAATTTGATCAGGTTAGGACAGCACATACAAACTGCATTTAGTCCAATAAAAATACAGGATATTATTAGGGTGATAAATAAAAGGCAGTTGCTCCATGACACATGTATTTTGAGGGAAACGCACTGACTAATATTTAATTTGATCAGGGCAGGGCAGGGCAGCACACACAAACTGCATTTAGTCCAATAACAATCCATGATATTATTAGGGTGATAAATAAAAGGCAGTTGCTCCATGACACAAGAGCACGCTCTACTGGGACAAAAAGCTTACAGCACCTGGTATTCCCAGGCGGTCTCCCATCCAAGTACTAAACAGGCCCGACCCTGCTTAGCTTCCAAGATCGGACGAGATCGGGCGTATTCAGGCTGGTATGGCCGTAAGCGAGGGAACAACTCTTGGTACACTATATAAAGTCAATGTGTCACTCACTCTGAAAGGGACACAGAAACGTATCCACTTTGTGACACAAACTGAAGAAGCTCAACCCTTGCTTACATTTCCAATATATATATATATAAGAGGGCATATCCTATGTTGATTTATGACAAGTTCATTGACTAGGGCCCTATAAAATAGGCGTTGCGGACCGAATCACGGAATCCAGACATTAAACCGAAATTCAACAATATTCAAACATTTATTGAACTTAGTAAGAAATCAACTAAATCTATTCAACTTGTTAGAAAACGCATTCATTTGCCCAAGTCAATCATAAGACATGAACAAAATGCATCAGTGATTCGTATTTCCATGAACTTTCTGAAACGGCACAGGAATGCCCCTGTCTGTGTGCATGTGTGCGGTGCGCGCGTATGTCTACACTTTGTGTAGCCGTTAGCGATGATGCTAATGATAACCTTCTTCTGGTAGGGAAGGAATGGCTTTCCCCAAAACCTTCGCAAGTAAATGTTAACTACAAAGTAGCCTATGCCTGCCTGGCAGAATTATACCGTGATCATTTGCATCACTCCAGTGGCCATTTGTTCTACAGCAACACCGCTTAACCAAACAAAGGTCTCTTCCTGGTGCACGCTTGCATTTAAGGGTAACTACACCCCAAAATCTAAATGTCTTACATTTTTCCCAGACCTCACAAATGGTCACCTGATAGGGTTTAAACATTGTTGTGGACATAGAACATCCAATTGTGCTGTTTTGCTATTAAAAAGGTGTACTTTTGAGAGCGAAAACCTGCCAAAACAGGGACAAACGGTCAACGGGGAAATCTAAACGGAGAAAAGGGAACTTGGGAATTAACGGAATCAGGCAAAACATTGAAGGGATTTTATAGTGCCCTAATGGACTACAGACATTGACTGTCTCCTAGACTAAAAACAAAGGCTGCATGTACTGCCTATATTTTGAGGGAAACGCACTGTCCATTATTTGATTTGATCAGGGCAGGGCAGCACACACAAACTGCATTTAGTCCAATAACAATCCATGATATTATTAGGGTGATAAATAAAAGGCAGTTGCTCCATGACACAAGAGCACGCTCTACTGGATCAAAAAGCTTACAGCACCTGGTATTCACAGGCGGTCTCCCATCCAAGTACTGACCAGGCCCGACCCTGCTTAGCTTCCGAGATCAGACGAGATCGGGTGTATTCAGGCTGGTATGGCCGTAAGCGAGGGAACAAGTCTTGGTACACTATATAAAGTCAATGTGTCACTCACTCTGAAAGGGACACAGAAACGTTTCCACTTTGTGACACAAACTGAAGAAGCTCAACCCTTGCTTACATTTCCAATATATATATATATATATATATATATATATATATATATATATATATTTTAGTCTTGTTGGGGGGGGGGGAAGACGGCATATCCTATGTTGATTTATGACAAGTTCATTGACTAGGGCCCTATAAAATAGGCGTTGCGGACCAAATCACGGAATCCAGACATTAAACCGAAATTCAACAATATTCAAACATTTATTGAACTTAGTAAGAAATCAACTAAATCTATTCAACTTGTTAGAAAACGCATTCATTTGCCCAAGTCAATCATAAGACATGAACAAAATGCATCAGTGATTCGTATTTCCATGAACTTTCTGAAACGGCACAGGAATGCCCCTGTCTGTGTGCATGTGTGCGGTGCGCGCGTATGTCTACACTTTGTGTAGCCGTTAGCGATGATGCTAATGATAACCTTCTTCTGGTAGGGAAGGAATGGCTTTCCCCAAAACCTTCGCAAGTAAATGTTAACTACAAAGTAGCCTATGCCTGCCTGGCAGAATTATACCGTGATCATTTGCATCACTCCAGTGGCCATTTGTTCTACAGCAACACCGCTTAACCAAACAAAGGTCTCTTCCTGGTGCACGCTTGCATTTAAGGGTAACTACACCCCAAAATCTAAATGTCTTACATTTTTCCCAGACCTCACAAATGGTCACAAATGGCTTTGTAGAGCAGTCTGTGCTGTGCTGTGGTCGGGAGAGGTTGTGTTTTCTCTAGCAGGAGGTAAGCTTGAGGTAAGCTTGGCTTCTTATATGGTGTTGAGTAAAGCTTAAACCATGCATTTGATCGTAGGTAGGTAGTTGTAGTTAGGTATTGTAGGTAGTTTATTTAGGTAGTTATTGTAGGTTTCCGTAGGTAATTATTGTAGGTAAGTATTGTTTACGGCGGAGCCCGGAGAAAGCACGAGGCTAGCTAGCTAGCGGGTAGCTACTGGCAGTGGTGTAGTGGTCCCTGGAGAAGTGGGTATACTCTCAGTATTCACCTTTTTTTTTTTTAAGTAGTCCAGAAAAAAGCCCTGTTTTAGAAACAGTGACATGTAAGACTATGATTTAGTTTACCCAAAAATATGTAATTTCTACTTGCACACTATTATAAAATGATCATGACTTGATTAGGAGCAGTTTGTAGTTACTACTGGTCACAAGAGCAGCCTGGATGAATGTAAAATGTATTTATCATGAGGCAAACAGGAAATGGTGTTTCGATTATTTTTTGCACATTTATTTAAATAAAATACTTCAAATCTGAAGGTGACAATGCATCCTTGTTCATATTGCTATATGCTTTGTTTTGAACATGTTCATTTACCGGTAAATCATTCAACAAAATATGTTACAACAATATTTAGTTAACAATTAACAAAAATATATGCATTAACAACACATCAACAGTGATATACTCTCTCAACCCAGCACTGGGTTTCTGACCTTTGCTCATACTACAGTATATTCCAGACAAATTTGCTTTCTGCAGGAGCTTTCACACTGCACTGTCTAGAACGCACCGAAGAGGCAGCACGATGGCTCTTCAACCAGGTCCTTGTATATTTTCTAGGATCAAACTTGGAAGTTGGTGGGCCGTTGATATTAATCATCATCAAGTTTGATATGTTTGAGATCAGAAGGACAGCCCTCTTGTCTGAGCTTATATTGTTCATAAGGCTAAAATTCCTCTCACACTCTGCTGTACCGACAGGGAATGTTTTCATACAGTTCATAAGTGGTTTTAGGTCCTTGGGCTCACTACTGGGCTCTTCCAGTAGGTCCCGCATCCCATTCAGTGCTTGGTCTGTGCACAAGTTAAATCGCTTGCACAGTCGCTTAACTTGTTCTTCACCATGGCGGATGCTGGGCTTTGATGGCCACTTACTCTGATCAAGGATGCTGAGGTCCATGATGGTCTCATCTTCAAAAGACAAGCGTTTCTCCAGATTGTTCACAAGGCTTTGTAAGAACTGGCCTGGATTGATAGACTTCAGCTTTGCATTTGTTTTCAGGGCTATAGACCGATACTCCCCAGTCTGTTTTGCTTCTAAAGCCTCACTATATTTCTCACCTGGACTCTCTTTGAATGACTGGATCACTCTGATTGAGCGTTTCAGCAGATGCTCTGCTCTGAGGAGCGTTATAGAACGAGACTGAAGCTCCTGTGACAGGAGACTTAGTTCATGGAGAGTGTCGTACATGAGGCCAAGGTCACAAATGAATTCTGGACTTTGAACACGGTCTAACAAACCTCTGTACATCTGCCTCTCTTTGGTGGACCTCATCTCATCACTGCAAGCATTTTTAAAGTGCTGCACAAGAGCTCCCAGGGATGTCCAAACAGCACGAACAGTCCGAAAGCTACTGGCCACCCAGCGTACATCCAAGATTCTGCCAATGCGAAGAAGTTGTGAGCCTACTTCAGCTGCTGCATTAACAAGTTCACGTTCATTTTTGTTTGACACACTATACAGAGAGTATAGCTTCTGGATAAAAGTTTTAAAGTGATTGACAGAGTTTACCTCATCAACTGCATCTGACACAGCAAGTTCAAGTCTATGGTTCATGCAGTGCCATACAAAAAGCTTTGGGAATCTCAAAGTCAGTCTGGTTGCTACTCCTGACTTCTTTCCTAGCATGACACTGGCTCCATCAGATACAAATGTTACCCAGTTTTCATGAAGCCACTCTTCTGTAAAGCCAGCATTAGTTAAACAGGTGAGTAACGCCTGTAATATGCCATCTGCTCTCTGATTTTCCAGTTCAACAAGTTCCAGGAATATGAACTCAGGGCTTTCTTCTTGAATTGATGCTTTAATAGAAACTGTCATGACAGCTTTGTGACTTAAAGAAGATGCCTCGTCAATTAGGACAGCTAACTTACTGGATGATGCTATAATGCTACTGATGATTTTGCTCTGCATCTCACTAGCAACATGTTGTATTATTTGTGTTGCACTGTAACGTGAATGAAGTATTGAGCCCATTTTTACACCATTCAGTTCCTGCAGCTCAATGAGGCTCTCATGGTCAGAAAAGGGTCGGTTCTTTTTGGCCAGATGGTAGGCTGTTCGAAACACAGCTTCAGTTTCCTTCATGTAGGACTCAGTCATAGTCTCCACTGCATTCTCAATGGCAGCTTCTTTCTGTTGCTCTGCCACCTTCACAGCCTGAGTGTGGGCCTTGGACAACGCATGTTTCCTCACCTTATTTCTCAAGATTGACAAACTTGTTGTTCTACTTCCCTGGCCAGACACTTGAATTTCAAAGTTCATCCATTCTCTTGAGAGCGATACACCTTGTCCTTGCTCCTTGTCGATCCCAATGGAGTTCACACTGCTACAGACCAGACATCCTGCGAAGCATAAACAAACAATGTAACTACTCCTGTATCCACAGCTGTACGTGTGCATGGTCCTTTACACACACACACACACACACACACACACACACACAAAGTTATCTGTGCCCACTGTTTCAGAAGTTACCCAAACTAGCAATCTACCTAAACTTACCCAATTTTTTGTTTTTGGATCCCAACCAGGGGTTCTTGGATTTGAAGTCTTCTGTTTGTTTAGCACTCCACAGGTCTGGCCAGTCATTATTGATGTCTACAGACAACAACAAAACTAATTATGCATCTCCCTGTCTCTCTCTCTCTCACACACTTACACACACACACACACACACACACACTACTGTGATCACAATAGTCATCAGCAAGACATGGGTCCCCCTCTTTACATTAACAATCTGCATAACCAAGTGGAAATATTTTCAGCAAGTGAAGCTGAAGCATACAGGAGATTAGTGAGTGAAATACTTGGGAGAGTTTATTTAACAAAAAAACAACAAATTTAACACAAAATGTTATATAACAGTAGCATTGTAAAAAACAAACATGGATACAGACAAAATAAATAGAAGGGCAATAAAATAAATAACATCACACAGAAATTCAAAATGAGGCTTAATCTGTCAAAATCACCTTTTGTTACAGTGTGAGGCTTCACTTTTCAATAAACTGGAGATGCAATTTACTGCCTGTGTGTTCTGACCTGGTGGTGGTAGACTGGATCCTTCTCTATGCTCACACTGACTTGCCTGGCTAGCTCCCGGTTGAGAGCTGCCAGGGCTGCTGGTTTTAGGGGTGGGGTCTGCCTGGGCCTGATCTGGGCCTGATTTGTGCCTCTTTACAAAAAAGTCTGCAATATCTCCCTTCCTTTTCATGGTTACCTGTCCCTATACAAAATAAGACAGCCTGATTAGACCTCAATATTGTTTTAGGCTGAATCTTAAACTATTTGTCCCCATTCTTGTGTTTTAACTTACTTAAAAATCAACTACCAGCTTAGCTACTATGCAATTAAACTAGATCATATAGGTTAGTTAGGGCTAAGTAACTTGGCTAATGTTATAATTTAGGGCTTAGTAACTTGGCTAACGTTATAATTTAGACCTTTACAATAATAAACAAGCTTCATAAACATTGAGATAATCAGTTTCATCAGTCTGGTATGAAATTCTTATGAACTGGGTTGATTAAACACTTACTGAAAACCAACAATGCCCCGGTTTCCCCACATTATCCCAATCTACGTAGCTAGCTTCATAACGTTAGCCGACTCGCACTAACTATTGGCGGCAACATCTCTTCTCCTCTAAATGTGCAGTCACTGGCAATTTGCCAGTAGTTTAAAATAATGATTCATTTGGAAACCACCTTAAAACTTACCTCAGAATGATGTCTTCCATCAACTGGGGTGGCACACCGCCGCTTGTGTCCTTTCTTCATCCGTTGTTTGGTCTGCTGCCGTTATCGTAGTCAAGTGGCACCGGCACCTGAGTTTTTTTTTTTTTTTTTTTCACTGGCACCTGAGGTATTAGCGATATTTTCCTCGGCATGACCCGCCCTACTCTGCCTCTGATTGGCTCATCAGTCCTCATGCCTAAAGTTAACCAATCTAATCAGTGAAAGCAGCGAGTACCAGCTAATTAGAGGCAGAGGAGGGTGGGTCATGGCTTCACTATCCCCGAGGAAGAAAATAGGCAATCTGACTCACAGATATTACTGAATGATGCGCATCAGGGGGGATTTAGAAGTGGGTATACGCAATGCTGACTGAAAAATAAGTAGGTATACGCCGTATACCAGCGTATACCCTGGACTACACCTCTGGCTACTGGTAACGTTTAGCAACGGTGGAGAGTTGTTTCCAATGTTAATGTGCTAGCTAGCCAACGTTTAATTATTGCTGCGTTATGAAAGGAACTAGACACGGACACGAATTATCTGTTTAGTGTGTTAACACACTATTGGTAGTCTGTTGTAACCAAGTATTGGTGCTAAACTGTGTGTTATTGGATGCTAGCATGCTAGTTAGCTATGGTGTCATAGTTAGGCATCGTGGGCTGTTGTGGGTAGTTAATGTAGGTTGGCATTGTCTTCGGTGTAGCACGTTACTGCTATCTTCAACTTAATGGTGCCCACTTTATCTGGGATGGAGTCTCCTCTCCATCTCTCCAGATTTGACATCACACTGGCTAGAGGAACCTGGTGTACCCTCCACCCGCCAGTAGCTGTCATTTGATTTGAACTGTCTAATCAGAGACTTCAACACATTAGTTCCCACAATGAGTTCATCAACCTGCCCATCAACAATAAGCACTGGGACTACATAACAGAAGCCATAAAGTTGAATTTTTAAGTCACACATGCCCACTGGGCTAGTTTGTTCCCACCACAACCCACCAGGATGATGTCTGAAGGAGCTAGAAAGTTCCCCTCTACCACTCCTGCCTCCCTCAACCGAGGTACAATATCTGCGCGCAGAGTAGTAGCCATGGACCCACTATCTAACATCCCCTTCAGCTCAACTTTATCCTGTACTAGCACAGTGGTGTAAAACAAACTGTCATTCTGATTGTGTTCTGAAAAATGACTGTGTTGTTCTTGGGTACTGACTCACAAAAGTAAGAATAAACAGATTGGATATCATCATCAGTGGAGAAAAAATAAGAATGCCCCACATTGCCCTCATTTAGCAGACGCTCTTATCCAGAGCGACTTACAGTTAGTGCATACGTTATTAATTTTTTTCATACCCCCCGTGGGAATCGAACCCACAACCCTGGCGTTGCAAACACCATGCTCTACAAACTGAGCCGGCCATTCCCTCCACTACCCTAGGCGATGCTGGTCCAATTGTGCGCCGCCCCATGGGTCTCCCGGTCGCGGCCGGCTACGACAGAGCCTGGATTCAAACCAGGATCTCTAGTGGCACAGCTAGCACTGCGATGCAGTGCCTTAGACCACTGCGCCACTCACAGACTGAGTATTGCTGAGTATTGCTGACCAGAGCCTTCTCTAACAAAGTCAAAACTTTATTTAATGTCCCACCCTCAGATACAGATGGTGCCTGGTCTGGTTCACGGCCACATTGAGAAAAAGATGACACATTAGGTCTTTTCACAGGACCCACTCCCTCCTGAGGGCAGTCAAAAACAGCAGCAACCTGCTGTGAAAGTTGTGTTCTACATGCTTTACGTTCCCTTAACAGTTCATCCAACCGATCCTGTACCTCACTGGCTGTCCAGTCACGAATGGGTTTGCTCTTGAACACTTGGGCCAACTCTTTATCAGGACAGTTGCGTACAAACATGACTGCCAACTCTGAGCACTGATTGGGTAAGGTCCTGCCCTCACTCACAAGGTACTGTTCGGCTGCCTCTGCAGCTTTGTTAAGCCTAATCCAGAAATCTATTGGACCCTCATTAGCATATGGTTTGATTGAATAGAAATCAGCTAATGGCATACCTGAGCAGACAGTATCCCCAAAGTGTTGCTTGAAAACACTGAACACCGCCTTAACATCTGTGACAACAAGGTTGTTACGCTTCCAGACTTTGGTCACATCCCGTGCCCTCCCCATGAGCCTAGACATCACCTCCCCAACATTCCCAGACCCAGTGTAACCCCTCTTCTCTAGGTAGACTTCCATTAACTCCTCCCACTCCAGGACAGAGTACTTATCTGAGCCATCACCCCTAAAAAGAGGTGGAGCACTAACATCTGACTTCACAACCAGATTCAGCTTGGACGCATCAATAAAGGTTGACCCACACTGCTCAGGCAGGGGAAACTGCTGGGGTTGGTGAGGGGGACGGGAAGGAGAAAGACTTGAAACCCCAGGCTGCAGTAAACTCGCTCTGATAGATTCTCCTATCTCTGAACCAATCTGCTTAATAAGGTCACTAAGCTGACTCGGAGGCGTCCCATTATCACCGAGTACTGTGGATGATGGTACATCAAAAGACAGAGGTGGGATACCCTGGTCAGGTGGAAAAAACAGCCTACCCCTCCCAGTGCTTGCAAACTCAGGACTAGCAAACGCTCTACTCCCAGGAGCTGACTGTACAATTGGTGTAAATGGAAGGACACCCCTCCCTCTACCCACACTAAAATCCCCAGCATAACACGTCTTATGGATTTGAGAATCTTCCATGGCTCAACAGAGCACTAAAATACAATGTAATTTAGTGCATTCAAATACCAAAAAAAATAAATGCAATAAACAAATTCATCCAAAACATACAAATAAGCACGAATACCTGTATCTAATGAATATGCTACATTCACTTTCACTGTTTACAGTATATATTCACTTACAGTAAGCCATCAACAAATTCACATGCACAGGTCGTGCACCTCATCCACATGCACAGCTCCGGCGGTCGGCTTGAGCTGACCAGTCGGCAGGTCACGTAATTAGGACACTGCCACAACTGGAATTCTGATGGTTGGATAATTTTTATTCGACCTGCACACGAAGAGACAACACACAATATGTTAGCTCTTGGTGCAGCCACAGCTCTCGGGCACCTTGCTAGTTGAAGGTCAGGCAAAAATGAACAGGTGCTGCATGCACACATTCAGTGCCTAACAACACACTATACAATACAAGTAAAATGATATACAACATAATTCTGACAAAATAAATGACATACCTGTACACGAAGAGACAACACACAATAGCTTAGCCCTTGGTGCAGCCACAGCTCTCGGGCACCTGCGTGAGCACATAGAAACTCACTCAAACACTGCCCCAAATACTCCCGAGTTACAATAGGTACCCTAATTAGCGAGCTCGGTGAAAGTTGTTAACATACATCTTTATATTGTCCACATTGTAACAAAACCTGTAGTTGCGTAACAGCACTTTGTGTAACTTTACCACAGTTTTATATCGACAAATTACGGCGCCAAGGACAACATACCTTGCTAGTTGAAGGTCAGGCAAAAGAGAACAATAAGAGGGTACATAAATACAGATAACCCGCGATGGACCAAACCAAAATATACACAACTTTTACAATTAGGTCTATTTGCAATATAGATACATAAAAATGTTTGTACACCAAAAAATAACATTAGCTATGCAGCTGTAATTAAATAAAGAAACCACATTGAATTATTATTATTATTAACTTATTAACATCCCCTCTTGACCTGGCCTACTTGAACTGTCCTTGTGTGCAATTTGGTGCATAATCTAGGGGAACAACATCACACTACTACACATATAATTCAAGTCATACCTTTATTGTCATTCATGCTCTTATTTTTAACCTAGTAGTTTTGCAAAAGTGTAACCTGCGTCAATTCTAGGAAATATTGGAATAACGTGCTTAAGAGGAGCCCTGACACGCACAACAGGATAACACAACTACCACATTTTCAATTGACAATCATTGATTTAAATGGATGTGGTCAATAGATTTGTATAGGCATATATACTAATTTAATTTAACTTGTAAACCAAGGTTGGATTAGTAGGTCTATGCAACATGCACCTGGATAACCGCGTCATGAATCGGAACGGGCTCCAACGTCCTCATATACACATTATGACAAAATAAAGATCTTAATATTTCACGAAATAAAGACATAGAAGAAAACAGGTTCTAGAAACTCAATTTCTCCATGGCAATAGAATGTAAACATGTAAATTGCGCCAAACATATCCAAATATCGCCTACAACTCAATTCTCAGCGCAGCATATTGGACGACTCCACAGGCATTGATCATTCGCGACTTTAAGTCATTCCTGTTATCTCTAGAGCATCCCGTATATTTATAGCGCTGCATTTCGTCCCCCTCTGACCATGGATAGGGTTGGGAGCATTCCTGAGTTCACTTATGGTCCCACTAAGGTAATCTTAGGAGATATTCCTTTTGGCATACTGTAAATGCCTGTGCATAATGTACCTAATAAAGCATAATTGTTTTAATTATCTTCAAAGGAATTCTGTAGAAGCAGCCTTTATTTTCAGACTCTGCAGGCCTGCTGGGAGGAAGCATATTACAATAAACAGGTAAGATTCATCCCACAAAAAAAGTAACCACAGAAAAAAAGAGATAGATTTAATCCCAAAACAAGAGTTTTATTTCAAGACAGTTTAGAGAAGATGGTCATAAGAGTTTTTAATATCACTTGCAAATTGTGAGACATGAGCAGTTGTGAAATGTTGCGAGAGGCCCTTCTGAAAGCACATTATATGGTCTTTAGTGGCACGGTCTCACACCTTACCTCATCTTGCAGAAGAAGTTCATGGTCCACTATCTGCTGCTCCAGAGTCGAGGCCAGGTCTCGCCCCATGTCACCATGGAGCACATGAGCGACTGGCTGGTGTCTCAGGGCAAAAAATCCCTTAGGGAGAGGTGAGTACCATGTCAGCTCTCACCTTCACTGCCATTCTCTGTCACCAGCAGCACTCCAGGAGGTGTGGGTAAAATAAACAACAGATAAATAGGAAGCCAGGAAAGTTGAAATGCTTTGTGTTTTATTTGAAGGGTGTGGAAGGAAACCCTGGAGGAGGGGAACGAACTCGCTCGGCTGGTAAGAGAATGAGAGTTAGAGACTTAGACTATCAGTCAGTGAGCTCCTTTCTAGCCTTTCAACAACTAGTCAGTACAGCAGAATATATCTGTTGTGAAATTACACTAATGGGACTTCCTGTTTCTTACGGCAGACCTGGGAAGTAAACACCTGCCTAAAAATGATTGACATGGAGCACAAGGCTGTCTGCAAGCTCCGCCGCTCTATGTACACCACCTCTCCAGCTGGCGCTGACATGTGAGTTCCATGTACTGCCCTGCATACAGCTTGCTCCATTCATCTACACATCTGGAGCTATGCAGAAAATAACTAGGGCAGTGTTCTCTGTGTGAACATTGCACATCGTTTAGCGTTCTCTGCTGCTTTTTGTTGATTTCAGCGACCCCAAGGTCCACATCATCGTGGAGAGAGCTGTGAGGAGCATTCTGGACAAGCTGTCCAATAAGCCCTGTAGCAACCTGCTCAGCCCATCCCAGGTGGTGGTGGAGCTGGTGCCCAGGATCCTCCTGGCCCTGTGGCTTCAGCCAGAGGAAGGCCATTCAGATCACCCCATCCTCCTAAGCGGGATGGCTGTGAGTATGGTGGTGGCCGTAGGGGAGAAGCTCTCCAACACGTTGAAGGCCTCTTCTCCTCACACCCCTTTCTCCCGGGCTGCTGCTTTTGACTCTGTGAGGTCGATCCTCGGGAGAATCAGCCAGTCCTTCTCCCTGGATGACCTCAAGACCCCTTTTTTTATGAGCTCTGTCTGTGCCTTTGTGGCGGACGAGGTGAAAAGCTACTTCCAGCCTACTCCAGACACCCTGCGAGTTCCCCCTGTCCTAGTGGTGGCCTTCTCCGCCACACTACCAGCTGATATCCAAGCAGGTGAGTAGCACTCATAGAAAGCACTCTGACAGATGCCTTTTGTCATGACATCCTGGTGCCTTGTAGTAGTAGAGCCAATCAGGATTTTAATTGTCACCCCTAACACAGATGCAGACCAGGCTTCTTCCCACCTGGAGGTTGTGGAAATCCCCCATAACACAGAGGCAGACCCAGCTTCTTCCCACCCGGAGGTTGTGGACATCACCCCTAACACAGAGAAAGACCCGGCTTCTGCCCACCTGGAGGTTGAGGGATTCACCCCTAACACAGAGTTTGACCCAGCTTCTCCCCACCTAGATGTTGTTGACATCACCCGTAGCAGAGAGGAAGACCCGGCTTCTTCCCACATAGTGGTTTTGGACATCACCCCTAACACAGAGGCACACCTGGCTTCTTCCCACCTGGAGGTTGCTGACAAAACCCGTAGCACAGAGGCAGACCCGGTATCTTACCACCTGGAAGTTGAGGACATCACCCCTAACACAGAGGCACACCTGGCTTCTTCCCATCAGGAGCTTGTGGACATCACCCCAAACACAGAGGCAGACCCGGGTTCTTCCCACCTAGAGATTGCGGTCATCAACCCTAACAAAGAGATACACCTGGCTTCTTCCCACCTGGAGGTTGTGAACGTCACCCCTAACACAGAGGCTGAGACGGTTTCTACCCACCTGAAGTTTGTGGACATCACCCCTAACACAGAGTCAGACCCTGCTTCTTCCCACCGTATGGTTGTTGACATCACCCATAACTCAGAGGCAGACCCAGCATCTTCCCACCTGGAGGTTGTGGACATCACCCCTAACACAGAGGCAGACCCGGCTTCTTCTCACCTGGAGGTTGTGGACATCACCCCTAACAAAGAGGCACACCTTGCTTCTTCCCACCTGGAGGTTGTGGACATCACCCCTAACAAAGAGGCACACCTTGCTTCTTCCCACAAGGAGCTTGTGGACATCACCCCTAACACAGAGGCTGAGACGGCTTCTACCCACCTGAAGTTTGTGGTCATCACCCCTAACACAGAGTTAGACCCGGCTTCTTCCTATCAGGAGGTTGTGGAAACCACCCCTAACACAGAGACAGACCCGGCTTCTTCCCACCTGGAGCTTGTGGACATCACCCCAAACACAGAGGCAGACCCGGCTTCTTCCCACCTAGAGATTGCGGACATCAATTCTAACAAAGAGGCACACCTGGCTTCTTCCCACCTGGAGGTTGTGAACATCACCCCTAACAAAGAGGCAGACCCGGCTTCTTCCCACCTGAAGGTTGTGGACATCAACCCTAACACAGAGGCAGATCCTGCTTCTTCCCACCTGGAGTTTGTGGACATCACCCCTAACACAGATGCAGACCCGGCTTCTTCCCACCTAGAGGTTGTGGACATCACCCCAAACACAGAGGCAGATCCCGCTTCTTCCCACCTGGAGCTTGTGGACCTCACCCCTAACACAGATGCATACCCTGCTTCTTCACTCTTGGAGGTTGTGGACGTCACACCTGAAGAAAAGCCTCTCATGGTGGCCGTCTATGCCACTCTGCCATCTGACATCCAAGCAGGTGAGTAAGACTTATAGAAAGCACTCTGACAGGTGCCGTTCATCATGATAACATGTAAAGTGTTGGTCCCATGTTTCATGAGCTGAAATAAAAGATCCCATTCAACTGGCCAGTGTTTAGAACCTACGGTTTGCATTTATTTACATTCTGTCCCGCTTTTGTCCCTTTCCAGAGGATGTTGCTGTGGTCACCCTGGACGTCACCCCACACGTCACCAAGGACGTGACCCTGGATGTTCCATCCAGGGCGAGGAAAGGGGCAGTCAAGCGTTTTTTTTGCAGGCTTTGGAGGGCAGTGTGCTGCTGCGCTTGCCACAAGGAATAGGAGGAACAATATTAACTATTCATTAGACCAGAAACAGGATTGAACCATATACCATTAAATTCTTTGCATTATAGTTGCCTTCAATTCTGATTTTCTTCTGTTTAATTCTTAATTAATTTCAGAACATTCTCTAAACTTTGTGGAGTAGGTTGTATAAATAGGTGGGAAACATCCCAATCGCAATTTTAATGCTTTTAATAATTAACTTATTACATTTTTTTTAGATGTATTATTTGACAAAAAAGTGGAGGGCGCGACAAAAAAACTTTAATCATCATAGAAAACTCTTGCTCACTATTAAAAATGCATTGTTTTATTTAAGCAAGGTTAAAAGATTAACGTTTCGGCCTAGTCTATGACAATATGCAAGTTGTGTTTGCCCAGTTAAAGGGGGACCCAGACTCACCCTGGTTCTTGAGGGTTGCAGACACTGAATAATTATCATTTGAAATAAATGGCACTTTTCAAGTCTTGACTAAAAATATTTAATGAATATGAATTTAAATACAATTGACTTGAGGATCAGAGCAGGCAGGCTGACTGGCTTGCCCTGAAGGCCCTCTGCCTCTACCTCTGTGTGGTTAATCTCAGCCAAGAGGTTGTATGGGTTGTCTGTCTCTCTCTGGGTGTGAATCACTATCACTATGACCTCTCGCTCCGCCTGCCCGTTGGCCTGATTAGAAGGCTTCCCCTCTCATTCCTTGCTCACAGGAGCAGGGGTGATGGCATCCGGGGTAACCTCCTCCTCTCCTGTATCTAACCCATCTTTCTGGCTGTGAGTTCGACTGAGGTCACTCGTTCTCTCTCCCAGGGTGTTGGATAGTTTCTCCTCCTCTGTGTCTTGTGTATTTTCTACATTGTAGAATAATAGTGAAGACATCAAAACTATTAAATAACACATATGGCATCATGTAGTAACCCAAAATGTGTTACACATATCAAAATATATTTCAGATTTGAGATTCTTCAAAGTAGCCACCCTTTGCCTTGATCACAGCTTTGTACATACAGAATAATACGAAATGTTCTGAGACCAGGTTGCGCTTTCACCTCCCCCGGTAAGAGGGGAATAAGGCAACCTCAGAGTTACATTCAAGGATACTTTATTGACACACACGGATGAAATGGACATGGAAAGGTATTGGAATGATAGTGGTCCTGTAATGGACAGATAACAGGGGTAATGAATATGCACAATAATTGATAGCACAAGTAGAGCAACAACGCTATTAACAAAGGAAGGGCTGTATTAATGGCATAATGCTACCTGCGGAGTATTACACAACACAGTAAAACACAGAGAGGCAACTTACAATAGGCAATGGTAGTAAATATAAAGAACAACAAGTAAGAATGATATACATGTTACAAACTCACTTTGTGCACGTACACTATCCCACGGTATATCTGTGCATTCAAATTGTCATCGATAAATGCAATTGTGTTCATTGTCTTTAGCTTATGCCTGCCCATACCATAACCCCACTGCCACCATGGAGCATTCACAACGTTGACATCAGCCAACAGCTCGCCCATACGCTGCTTTACAAGTGGTCTGAAGTCGTGAGGCCAGTTAGAAGTACTGCCAAATTCTCTAAAGCCGCCTTGGCTTATGGTTGAGAAATTAACATAAACGTATCTGTTAACAGCTCTGGTGGACATTCCTGCAGTCCGTAAGCCAATTGCACGCTGCCTCAAAACTTGAAACATCTGTGCATTGTGTTGTGTGACAAAACTGCACATTTTAGAGTGGCATTTTATTATCCTCAGCACAAGGTGCACCTGTGTAATTATCATGCTGTTTAATCAGCTTCTTGATATGCCATATTTGTCAGGTGGATGGATTATCTTGGCAAAGGAGAAATGCTCGCTTACAGGGATGTAAACAAATTTGTGCACACAATTTGAGAAAAATAAGCTTTTTGTGCGAACAAAATATTTCACGCTTTTATTTCAGCTCATGAAACATGGGACCAACACTTTACATATTGCGTTAATATTTTTGTTCAGTGTAGTTATTAGGTTGGGAGAATGGGATCCTATCTGGGCTAGCTAAAGCCAACTTCATGGTTAGTAGTATGACAGAGAAAAAATAACAAGACAAATTTAAACATCACAAATCTGAGGGGGTAGGTGACCCTGTGCCCCCTTTGGGCATGACGTCTCTGCTATCAACCACATCATTCTGTCTCCGTGAATATTCAAAACAGACACATTCATTCAGGTCTGGTACAGTTCCTACCATATAGATCAGGGATGGACAATTCCTGTCCTTGGGGGCCGGAGTGGTGTCACACTTTTTCCGCACACTCTAGGAGCTCAGATGCAATAATTTAATAACCTAATAACCAAAGTTTCGACAGACAAGCTGTCTTCATCAGGGTATCCTGACGTTGGTTATTAAGTTATTAAATTATTGCATCTGAGCTCCTAGAGTGTGCGGCTCTCCTTTTCTTTTTCAAGTGTTCTACTCCGATAGCCAGCACCTCGCCTAAATAGGTGTGCGTTTCTTTCGCCTCCATATTAATCTGGTACTGGTCCTACCATATAGATCAGGCATGGACAATTCCAGTCCTTGGGGGTCGGAGTGGTGTCACACTTTTTCCCCATCCCTAGCAAACACAGCTGATTAAACTTATTGCATTCTAAACTGAAGCCCATGAGTACTTGATTATTAGAGTCAAATGTGTTAGCTGGGGCTGGGGAACAAGTGTAACACCAATCAGGTCCCGAGGACTGGAGTTGCCCATCCCTGATATAGATGCTCTGTTTGCACACATCGAGGGATGTGGTGACAGTGCAGACAAGGGAACACACATAAACAGCTTTGTCCTTTTAGAAGGTCGTCATAATCCTTACATAAATATGATGTGTATGCAAGAAATGCAGAGCCACTTCCAAAAACATATTGACAGAGTCTAGTATCTAGTAATCTAATCAATTAGTTTTCGACCCCTTTGTTATGGCAAGCCTAAATAATCTCAGGAGTAAAAATGTGCTTAACAAGTCACATAATCAGTTAGATGGACTCACTATGTGTGCAATAATAGTGATTTTCAAATGACTACATAATCTCTGTACCCCACACATACAATTATCTATAAGGTCCCTCAGTCCAGCAGTGAATTTGAAACATAGATTCAACCACAAAGACCAGGGAGGTTTTCCAATGCCTCGCAAAGTAGGGCACCTTTTGGTAGATGGGTACAATTAAAGCAGACATTGAATATTCCTTTGAGCATGGTGAAGGTATTAATTACGCTTTGGATGGTGTATTAATACACCCAGTCACTACAAAAATACAGGCGTCCTTCCTAACTCAGATGCCGGAGAGGAAGGAAAACTATCAGGGATTTCACCATGAGGCCAATGGTGGCTTTAAAACAGTTAGAAAGTTTAATGGCTTTGATAGGAGAAAACTGAGGATGAATCATCAACATTGTAGTTACTCCACAATACTAACCTAATTGACAGAGTATGCACTCACTAACTGTAAGTCGCTCTGGATAAGAGCGTCTGCTAAATGACTAAAATGTAAATGTAAAAGAAGGAAACCTTACATGCATTGTGTTTGCAATAAGGCACTAAAGTAAAACTGCAAATAATGTGGCAAAGAAATTAACTTTATGTCCTGAATACAAAGTGTAATGTTTGGGCCAAATCCAACACAACACATCACTGAGTACCACTCTTCATATTTCCAAGCATGGTGGTGGCTGCATCATGTTATGGGTATGCATGTCATTGGCAAGGACTAGAGACTTTTTTAGGATAAAAAGAAACAGAATAGAGCTAAGTACAGTCAGAATCCTAGAGGAAAACCTGGTTCAGTCTGCTTTCCAACAGACACTGGGAGACAAATTCCCTCTTCAGCAGGACAATAACCTAAAACACAAGGCCAAATATTCACTGGAGTTGCTTACCAAGATGACATTGAATGTTCCTGAGTGGCTTAGTTACAGTTTTGACTTAATTCGGCTTGAAAACTTATGGCAAAAAAAAAAAATGTCTGTCTATATAATGTATATTGCATATATTTTACAATCCAGTTGTGCAAAGCTCTTGGAGACTTACCCAGAAAGACACAGCTTTAATCGACTCAGGGGTGTGAATACTTATATAAATGAGATATTTCTATATTTCATTTCCAATACATTTGCAAAAATTTCAAAAACGTGTTTTCACTTTGTCATTATGGGGTATTGTATGTAGCTGCGTGAGAGAAAATATTATAATTGAATCCATTTTGAATTCAGGCTGTAAGAAAACAACATGTGGAATAAGTTAAGGGGTATGAATACTTTCTGAATGTACTGTATATCTGCAAGAAAATGATAAATATGTGAATGTTTGAAAGGGGGTCATATAAACATTGCCTTATTTATATTTTTACAGACAATATTAAGTGAATTCTGTCTGAAATAGTCATGCTATAATGGGCATAGTTTCTCAGACCAAATTTCCATTCTGGCTGAAACAAAGCAATCTGATCATGCTCCAGTCAAATACAGCTATAGGGAATGCCTATACATTGTCCAATCTCCTTCCACACATTGATTTCATTCTTCGCATCTTTATTCAGAAACAAACAAACTTGAAATTAAGTGCTGTTTCAGTGTCTTGTTGCAGGTTGTGCAATGTTCAAAAGTGTGTGTGATATTAGCATTAACTTGTGTGTGTGGTGTCAAGTGTGGATGGTCCTATGTATGCAAATAACCGAGATTGGATATTTCAGCACCATGGACAGCAGCGACATTGGGATAGCGAGATCTGTAATTCAGCAACACATGACACTGGATAGCGGCTGTCTCAGGTGAACTTGGCATTGGGAAAATCCCATCTAATAGGAAACGAGGCATAGGAGGCAAAAAGACTGAAGGAGAAGACTCCCACAGGAACTCTATGCTTAACTGTTCTGCCACATTCATTTCAAATGTTACATTTTTCGATTTGTAAATAAAAGGGAACACATCTGCAAATAATGTAAATTGACTTTTCTAACTACACTGTACAGCTTTAGTGTGTCTGTGCGTCATATGTACAACTGCAAGCAATTCGCTTCTCAAATCCTTCTCAAATGTCTGTTTAATGTGAGAAACTAAATTAAAAACAACCGTTAGACTAATACAATGCGTACTGTCACAAATTATTACTATTCCCAACAAGACAACGAAGTGATGGTCTTTACCCACCATGGAGACTTATAAAGGCTACTTCCCCCCCACCAAAAGTTCCCACGCAGAGCGATGTTGTTTACTACATCATTATGCATATGTAGCGTGGTTCGTTCTGCGTTGTGTACTTTTAATTAGGACACTGCCACAACTGGAATTCTGATGGTTGGATAATTTTTATTCGACCTGCACACGAAGAGACAAAAAAATGATGTTAGCCCTTGGTGCAGCCACAGCTCTCGGGCACCTTGCTAGTTGAAGGTCAGGCAAAAGAGAACAGGTGCTGCATGCACACATTCAGTGCCTAACAACACACTATACAATACAAGTAAAATGATATTCAACATAATTCTGACAAAATAAATGACATACCTGTACACGAAGAGACAACACACAATAGGTTAGCCCTTGGTGCAGCCACAGCTCTCGGGCACCTGCGTGAGCACATAGAAACTCACTCAAACACTGACCCAAATACTCCCGAGTTACAATAGGTACCCAAATTAGCGAGCTTGGTGAAAGTTGTTAACATAAATCTTTATATTGTCCACATTGTAACAAAACCTATAGTTGCATAACAGCACTTTGTGTAACTTTACCACAGTTTTATATTGACAAATTACGGCGCCAAGGACAACATACCTTGCTAGTTGAAGGACAGCCAAAAGAGAACAATAAGAGGGTACATAAATACAGATAACCCGCGATGGACCAAACCAAAATATACAAAACTTTTACAATTAGGTGTATTTACAATATAGATATATAAAAATGTTTGTACACCAAAAAATTACATTAGCTATGCAGCTGTAATTAAATAAAAACCACATTGAATTAATATTATTATTATTAACTTATTAACATCCCCTCTTGACCTGGCCTAGTTGAACTGTCCTTGTGTGCAACTTGGTGCATAATCTAGGGGAACAACATCACACTACTACATTCACCCCTACTGTTTTACACTATATTATAAACACAAAACAAAACACATTACCTCGAAGGTAACAAAGCAAAGAAAGAAAAAAAACATTCCACACCCACAGGGCGACAGAGTAACCCAGTGTAGTCCCTTAATTCTAGACCCACAAATGGTCGATCAGCTGGAAAGCTATCCCGTGAAGGATTAGGAAAAATAAGAGGTAGCTAATCGCTTATTCAACCCTATACAAAAAATGCCAAATACATTTTATGCTGATGAACTACACACAAAGTTACATGAATTGTCAAAAATATTAGACAAACCCACAAATCACTCTAAGACCCACTTAGATTACCGCATACACACAACAAAGAAAAGGTAGGCAATATCCTACCGTCACTGAGAAACCAAGAATTGTTTCATTTCCTGTGTAGACATAGTTTGGATTAGCCTATTCACTGGATTAATAAATCTACCTAGTCTAGTCCGAACACCCTCACCCAAAAACCTAGCAGGAATGTCACGGACAGCACCAACCGTGCTCAAAGGTCTAACCTCAGGTTGGGGAGTACTACAGATCAGCATATCCGGAGCCAGCACACTTTCAATTTCCGACTCAACACTAGTAGTGTCAGACGACTGATCAGAATCCTGGTAGATTGTCACAGACCAGACTGACAAAGCATCTTCAACCAAGTTAACAACATCAGGCACAGCACCATCCCAGCTGAGTGGAGTTTCACTATCAGAATTCTTGTAGGCTTTGGGGATCTCAGCCCCGAAACCTGAAGGATCTGGAGAAGGTCTGTATGGAGGAGCGGGCCAAAATCCCTGCTGCAGTGTGTGCAAACCTGGTCAAGACCTACAGGAAATGTATGATCTCTGTAATTGCAAACAAAGGTTTCTGTACCAAATAATAAGTTCTGCTTTTCTGATGTATCAAATACTTATGTCATGCAATAAAATGCAAATTAATTACTTAAAAATCATACAATGTGATTTTCTGGATTTTTGTTTTACATTCCGTCTCTCACAGTTGAAGTGTATGTATGATAAAAATTACAGACCTCTACATGCTTTGTAAGTAGGAAAACCTGCAAAATCGGCAGTGTATCAAATACTTGTTCTCCCCACTGTATGTACTGGATATCATTTTTATTTTACATTTTTAGTCATTTAGCAGACGCTCTTATCCAGAGCGACTTACAGTTAGTGAGTGCATACATCATTTTTATTTTTCATACTGGCCCCCCGTGGGAATCGAACCCACAACCCTGGCGTTGCAAACGCCATGCTCTACCAACTGAGCAACATCCCTGCCGGCCATTCCCTCCCCTACCCTGGACAACGCTGGGCCAATTGTGCGGCGCCCCATGGGTCTCCCGGTCGCAGCCGGCTACGACAGAGCCTGGATTCGAACCAGAATCTCTAGTGGCACAGCTAGCACTGCGATGCAGTGCCTTAGACCACTGCGCCACTCAAAGGGTGCCAGCTTTGCAACCCATCTCTGCTCGCATGCATCGTCTCGGCTTTGTAAGAATATATTTGAGTGGATCGTTGTCGGTCCACACAGTAAACTTATGCCCTCGCAGCCAATGGCTGAATTTATCATGAATGGCCCATTTCATGGCTAGAAATTCCAGCCGGTGAGCAGGATACTTGGATTGTGCATGATTAAGAGATTTACTAGCAAAAGCTATCGGCCTGGCTATGTCCTTCCCATCTTGCACTTGTGATAGTACAGCTCCCAAACCACTAGTAGATGCATCCACGGAAAGTAGAAATGGCTGAGAAAAATCTGGATGAACCAGCAGTGCCTGGTCAACTAGTGCTGATTTCAAAGCTTCAAAAGCGAGTCGACATTCGGCAGTCCAGTCTGCAGCAGTGAGCCTGCGAGGGGGACCAGGCCTCTTCCTACCCTTGCCTCTCCTAGGCTTCTTCTGACCTGTAGTTAGCTGAAACAATGGCCTAGCAACCATGGAACAATTCTCAATGTAGTGCTAATAGTATACTACCATACCAAGGAAAGAACCTATTTTGATAGGAGACGGTGTGACACCATCAGCTTCACTCTCAGCTTCACTCTCAGTCACATTCAAAATGGTTTGAACTTTAGCAGGGTCAGTGGCTACACCCTCCTGAGAAATGATGTGGCCCAAAAACTTTACAGACCTCCTCAGAAACTTGCACTTAGACGGAGACAGTTTAAGGTTGTGCGCCTGCAACCGCTGAAAAACCATCTCAAGTCTCTGCAGACTCTCTTCCTCCGTCTTAGCAAAAACCATCAGATCATCCAAGTAACAAAGGAGACTTAGAACGTTTTGGTCACCAAAGATGGTCAGCATCATTCTCATAAAAGTAGCCGGGCTGTTGCAGAGGCCCTGAGGTAACCGATTGTACTCGTGCAGACCTAAAGGGGAGGAAAAGGCAGTGTATTTCTTGTCCTCTTCATGCAGTGGCACGTTGTAATACCCTGACGTCAAATCCATTGTGCTGAAGAAGGCATTACCTCCCAGCGCGGCCAGTGCATCAGCCTGATGAGGCAGGGGATGAGCATCCTTTACTGTGCGGGCATTTAACCACCTGAAGTCAGTACATAGGCGCAAGTCCCCATTCTTTTTCCATACCAGCACCAATGGTGAGGCATACTCGCTGCTGGATTTTCTGACGATTTCCTTTTCCTCCATATCATCCAGTGTTTCCCTGAGTTTTTGCTAATGAGCTGGAGACAGCCTACGATAAGGTCATCGAAATGGGCAGTCATCAGTCAGCCATATGCGAAGGCAGAACTCCTTTGCCTCGCCACAATCTAGGCTATGTCTAGAGAACACTGTGTCATACTTCCCAATTAAGTTGACAAGTTTATCTTTCCAGAACTGTGAAACTGGACACTCCTCAACAGACAGGCCTTGAAGTCCAAGATTCCTCAGTGTACTGTTGCCATTATCTACACTGCCACCAACTGAACTCTTAGCTGTCAGACTGCCATGTGATCTGTCACATTGAGCCTTTGCCACATTCTGATGAGCTGCTTGCTGCTTGACATCATTAAAATACTCCAATGCAATGCAAGGGTACACATCCGCCACTTTAGCATTTCGTCTCAGGGTAACTGGCGATGTTGTTGGATTCACAATCTTCACAGGGAGCCATCCATCCCCCCACAGAGGCGTAACTACTCTCCCCACTAGTATGTGTCGATTCACACAACGAGACGTGCTGGGCTCGACAACAACAGTACTGCCCACAGAGAGTTTTGTCTTTGGCGGTAGGCGGCCCCACACCAGATGCTCACTCATGGGTTGGAGCGTTACTGCTATCTTCAACTTAATGGTGCCCACTTTATCTGGGATGGAGTCTCCTCTCCATCTCTCCAGATTTGACATCACACTGGCTAGAGGAACCTGGTGTACCCGCCACCCGCCAGTAGCTGTCATTTGATTTGAACTGTCTAATCAGAGACTTCAACACATTAGTTCCCACAATGAGTTCATCAACCTGCCCATCAACAATAAGCACTGGGACTACATAACAGAAGCCATAAAGTTGAATTTTTAAGTCACACATGCCCACTGGGCTAGTTTGTTCCCACCACAACCCACCAGGATGATGTCTGAAGGAGCTAGAAAGTTCCCCTCTACCACTCCTGCCTCCCTCAACCGAGGTACAATATCTGCGCGCAGAGTAGTAGCCATGGACCCACTATCTAACATCCCCTTCAGCTCAACTTTATCCTGTACTAGCACAGTGGTGTAAAACAAACTGTCATTCTGATTGTGTTCTGAAAAATGACTGTGTTGTTCTTGGGTACTGACTCACAAAAGTAAGAATAAACAGATTGGATATCATCATCAGTGGAGGAAAAATAAGAATGCCCCACATTGCCCTCATTTAGCAGACGCTCTTATCCAGAGCGACTTACAGTTAGTGCATACGTTATTAATTTTTTTCATACCCCCCGTGGGAATCGAACCCACAACCCTGGCGTTGCAAACACCATGCTCTACGAACTGAGCCGGCCATTCCCTCCACTACCCTAGGCGACGCTGGTCCAATTGTGCGCCGCCCCATGGGTCTCCCGGTCGCGGCCGGCTACGACAGAGCCTGGATTCGAACCAGGATCTCTAGTGGCACAGCTAGCACTGCGATGTAGTGCCTTAGACCACTGCGCCACTCACAGACTGAGTATTGCTGACCAGAGCCTTCTCTAACAAAGTCAAAACTTTCTTTAATGTCCCACCCTCAGATACAGATGGTGCCTGGTCTGGTTCACGGCCACATTGAGAAAAAGATGACACATTAGGTCTTTTCACAGGACCCACTCCCTCCTGAGGGCAGTCAAAAACAGCAGCAACCTGCTGTGAAAGTTGTGTTCTACATGCTTTACGTTCCCTTAACAGTTCATCCAACCGATCCTGTACCTCACTGGCTGTCCAGTCACGAATGGGTTTGCTCTTGAACACTTGGGCCAACTCTTTATCAGGACAGTTGCGTACAAACATGACTGCCAACTCTGAGCACTGATTGGGTAAGGTCCTGCCCTCACTCACAAGGTACTGTTCGGCTGCCTCTGCAGCTTTGTTAAGCCTAATCCAGAAATCTATTGGACCCTCATTAGCATATGGTTTGATTGAATAGAAATCAGCTAATGGCATACCTGAGCAGACAGTATCCCCAAAGTGTTGCTTGAAAACACTGAACACCGCCTTAACATCTGTGACAACAAGGTTGTTACGCTTCCAGACTTTGGTCACATCCCGTGCCCTCCCCATGAGCCTAGACATCACCTCCCCAACATTCCCAGACCCAGTGTAACCCCTCTTCTCTAGGTAGACTTCCATTAACTCCTCCCACTCCAGGACAGAGTACTTATCTGAGCCATCACCCCTAAAAAGAGGTGGAGCACTAACATCTGACTTCACAACCAGATTCAGCTTGGACGCATCAATAAAGGTTGACCCACACTGCTCAGGCAGGGGAAACTGCTGGGGTTGGTGAGGGGGACGGGAAGGAGAAAGACTTGAAACCCCAGGCTGCAGTAAACTCGCTCTGATAGATTCTCCTATCTCTGAACCAATCTGCTTAATAAGGTCACTAAGCTGACTCGGAGGCGTCCCATTATCACCGAGTACTGTGGATGATGGTACATCAAAAGACAGAGGTGGGATACCCTGGTCAGGTGGAACAAACAGCCTACCCCTCCCAGTGCTTGCAAACTCAGGACTAGCAAACGCTCTACTCCCAGGAGCTGACTGTACAATTGGTGTAAATGGAAGGACACCCCTCCCTCTACCCACACTAAAATCCCCAGCATAACACGTCTTATGGATTTGAGAATCTTCCATGGCTCAACAGAGCACTAAAATACAATGTAATTTAGTGCATTCAAATACCCAAAAAAATTTATGCAATAAACAAATTCATCCAAAACATACAAATAAGCACGAATACCTGTATCTAATGAATATGCTACATTCACTTTCACTGTTTACAGTATATATTCACTTACAGTAAGCCATCAACAAATTCACATGCGCAGGTCGTGCACCTCATCCACATGCACAGCTCCGGCAGTCGGCTTGAGCTGACCAGTCGGCAGGTCACGTAATTAGGACACTGCCACAACTGGAATTCTGATGGTTGGATAATTTTTATTCGACCTGCACACGAAGAGACAACACACAATATGTTAGCTCTTGGTGCAGCCACAGCTCTCGGGCACCTTGCTAGTTGAAGGTCAGGCAAAAGAGAACAGGTGCTGCATGCACACATTCAGTGCCTAACAACACACTATACAATACAAGTAAAATGATATACAACATAATTCTGACAAAATAAATGACATACCTGTACACGAAGAGACAACACACAATAGCTTAGCCCTTGGTGCAGCCACAGCTCTCGGGCACCTGCGTGAGCACATAGAAACTCACTGTCTAATCAGAGACTTCAACACATTAGTTCCCACAATGAGTTCATCAACCTGCCCATCAACAATAAGCACTGGGACTACATAACAGAAGCCATAAAGTTGCATTTTTAAGTCACACATGCCCACTGGGCTAGTTTGTTCCCACCACAATCCACCAGGATAATGTCTGAAGGAGCTAGAAAGTTCCCCTCTACCACTCCTGCCTCCCTCAACCGAGGTACAATATCTGCGCGCTGAGTAGTAGCCATGGACCCACTATCTAACATCCCCTTCAGCTCAACTTTATCCTGTACTAGCACAGTGGTGTAAAACAAACTGTCATTCTGAGAAATTCTCATTGTGTTCTGAAAAATGACTGTGTTGTTCTTGGGTACTGACTCACAAAAGTAAGAATAAACAGATTGGATATCATCATCAGTGGAGGAAAAATAAGAATGCCCCACATTGCCCTCCTCAGAACGGAGGCTTTCTAGTTTTCCTGAGACCTGCCAGTCTGTCCACATCCAGGGTTCTGTCGCTGCCCAGCCTCACTACAGTCAAAGCTCATGTGGCCCGGAGAAAAGCACTTGACGCACAGCTGGTGCATCTGACAGTGAGCTTTGGTCCAGTGATTAGTGCTTCCACAGTCAGCGCACTCATGCTGACGTTTGTGGAACTGTTTACGGGGCCCTCTACATTTAACATGTTTAAGTCATTTAGCAGACGCTCTTATCCAGAGCGACTTACAGTTAGTGCATACGTAACTTTTTTTTTTCATACCCCCCGTGGGAATCGAACCCACAACCCTGGCGTTGCAAACACCATGCTCTACGAACTGAGCCGGCCATTCCCTCCACTACCCTAGGCGACGCTGGTCCAATTGTGCGCCGCCCCATGGGTCTCCCGGTCGCGGCCGGCTACGACAGAGCCTGGATTCAAACCAGGATCTCCAGTCCCCCAGGACTGTGTTGTGTTACCTGCTTGACAATAGTATTGATGTCCCCCAGGAGAGCAGCAGCAGGTTGCACGTTGTTCCCCATCTCCTCAGCACACAGATCAACCTTGACATTGACCTTGACATAAATAACGTATGTGGAACGTTACTACAACATACCAGCAACGACACGACAGGAAGAGCGCCGTGCGTGACACATGTAACAGCAGCTGGAGGAGTGGCCAAACCTCAAGCTAAACACAACAGAAATAACCAGGCACCACCACATAATGCTAAGGCTGACACACACACGTTCCCTTTTATAAACCGGGTGACTCGAGCCCTGAATGCTGATTGGCTGAAAGCTGTGGTATATCTGACCGTATAACATGGGTCACGTTGAGGGAGGAGGTCAGAGACCTGGCCGTGTTGTGCCAGGATAACAACCTCTCCCTCAACGTGACCAAGACAAAGGAGATGATTGTGGACTACAGGAAAAAAAAGAGGACTGAGCACGCCCCCATTCTCATCGACGGGGCTGTAGTGGAACAGGTTGAGAGCTTCAAGTTCCTTGGTGTCCACATCACCAACGAACTATCATGGTCCAAACACACCAAGACAGTCGTGAAGAGGGCACGACAAAACCTATTCCCCCTCAGGAGATTGAAAAGATTTGGCATGGGTCCTCAGATCCTCAAAAAATTATACAGCTGCACCATCGAGAGCATCCTGACTGGTTGCATCACCGCCTGGTATGGCAACTGCTTGGCCTCCGACCGCAAGGCACTACAGAGGGTAGTGCGTACGGCCCAGTACATCACTGGGGCCAAGTTTCCTGCCATCCAGGACCTCTATACCAGGCGGTGTCAGAGGAAGGCCCTCAAAATTGTCAAAGACTCCAGCCACCCTAGTCATAGACTGTTCTCTCTGCTACCGCACGGCAAGCGGTACCGGAGTGCCAAGTCTAGGTCCAAAAGACTTCTCAACAGCTTCTACCCCCAAGCCTTAAGACTCCTGAACAGCTAATCATGGCTACCCGGACTATTTGCACTGCCCCCCCACCCCATCCTTTTACGCTGCTGCTACTCTGTTAATTATTTATGCATAGTCACTTTAACTCTACCCACATGTACATATTACTTCAACTACCTCAACTAGCCGGTGCCCCCACACATTGACTCTGCACCGGTACCCCCCTGTATATATAGCCTCCCTACTGTTATTTTATTTTACTTCTGCTCTTTTTTTCTCAACACTTTTTTTGTTGTTGTTTTATTTTTACTTTTTTGTTAAAAATAAATGCACTGTTGGTTAAGGGCTGTAAGTAAGCATTTCACTGTAATGTCTGCACCTGTTGTATTTCGGCGCATGTGGCCAATAAAATTTGATTTGATTTGATTTGAAATGTATTTTGACTGTTCGAATTACGTTGGTAACCAGTTTATAATAGCAATAAGGCACCTCTGGGGTTTGTGGTATAGGGCCAATATACCACGGCTAAGGGCTGTATCGTCGAGGCACTCCGCGTTGCATCGTGCTTAAGAACAGCCCCTAGACGTGGTATATTGGCCATATACCACACCCCCTCGGGCCTTATTGCTTAAATATAGATGTACTGTACAGCACTAAGACAGCCATGACATTATTTGGAGAGACCACAAAGACTTATAGAGAAGCTATATAATTGATAGACTAAATCCAATAGACTGAGTCAAATACCTTTATACCTGGTTACAATGAAATGTAGTTCACTATGAAATGACCTGTGACTAGGGTTGCAAAATTACAGTTACTTTCCCAAAATTCCCAGAAATCCCTGTTGGAAGATTCCAGAAATCAGAACGGAATAAGCAGAAAATCTGGAATCCGAAAAAAAGAAGGAAAAAAAAGAAACCCTACTGGTGACCTTTGACCTAGCTGGATGACCTTTACTTGGGTGTCAAACCTGGGGGGGAAGGCCAAAGTGCAGGATCCAGTTGAGTCTGGCACCAAGTAGGACAACAACATCAGACTGGAGCAGAGCTCTGCAGTCCCCACCAAGACCATAGAACCAGGAGGATAGGAAGAGGAGGAGGAGGAGGAAGAGAGGAGGAGGAGGATAGGAAGAGAGGAGGAGGAGGATAGGAAGAGAGGAGGAGGAGAGCAGGGACAAAACAAAATGTAATGAAAAGAGGCTAGTTATAGGAGTAGTATAGTTGTTTGATTGACACCAGTTTACATTGACATGACCTGGCCAGGAGAGACTAGTTATAGATAGGGATTTCAGGAGTTTCGTGGTCCGTTCAAATGGTCAGGGAAATTCTTGGTCCTACTTATACAGTCAATGGTCTGTACATGAATATGATGCCAGCTGAGAGAAGGAGAGGCTGACCTGGAGCGGGCAGCAGCAACACAGTTGGGGTGATCGTCAGGCAGCACCCCTTTACCCATGGGGGTGGGCAGGAAGGGCAGGTCACACCCCTCCACCAGCTCCTTCAGAGCCCCCTCTGCTCTTCAATGGGCTGCACCTGCAGAGGGACACAGACAGAGGGCACTGCCACACGGATTTCAACAGACTGGTCTTCACAACTGGGATGCATTCAGCTGAGCAAAACGTTGTGCAACGTTCAGATAGAAATATAGCATGTAGAACGAACGTGCCTCTCGGACAGGTAGAATGAGAAATCATGTCAACAACATTTGTCGACTGAACGTGGCCCAGTTTTCAACTGAACCGTGGTACAGTGCTATATGTGTTACAGTGCGTCTCAGCTGGCTATTGATCTCTCTTGGACAGACGCACGTAACATAACTGGAAGTAGCGTCTGTCAACAGAATGGGATGTGACAACTTTGTTCCGGTACGCTGATTTTTCACCACTAATCATTTGGACAAATCCCGATTTCGCAGGTGCTCGCATCTTTTCAATTTCAGAACGGGAGGGGACATTTGGCCCATAAACTTGCCGGAAACATGCAGAGAGTTTCCGTTTAGGGGGGTGGAGAGTTCGCAAGTGGCGTTAGTATCTTTCTCTTAACATCTCCCCAGACCTTATCCAAGTATCTGACGCAATTATGCAAGATTTTAGTTCTGTTTCCCCCAGATTATCTGGCTATTAAAAAAGCAATGCCTACCTTTGCCAATGATGAGTAAAGTCCGTTTGGCTCCTTTCAGGACCGCCAGTGCTTCTGTGATCGCCATATGGTCAGCCATACTCACAGGAGGAGGTGGACTACAGGGCACCTCTCTGACAAAGGAAATAATAAATAATAGGTCAAACATTAAACATGTTACCTAGCAACTTTATTGCATATGTAAATAAACCATGAAGGTCTATCGAGGCTTATTGCTATTCTCTGATGAGAATATTTTGATATAGTGCTATATTTTCTAAGTAATTTAATTTCTGGTTCACTTCAGACGTTAAAAGGTATAACAAGATAAAATAAAAATGACTACGGTGATGTGAATTCAGAGGTATACATATTCAACAGTAACACATTAGTATACATTTTAAATGGATGAAAGACAGTGATGGCCACTAACCTGGCTCTGCTCCTGTCCAATTTAGCATTGACCATGTCCCCAGATATGTCTACGTATACAGCACCTGGACGTCCATACATGCTAGTGCGTGCTGCCTTAGACATACCAAACACCCTTCCATTCAGATCAATTAAGGCTGTGCTGTGCTCTTATGAAGCAGTTAAGGTACCTTGCTAAGCTGGAAAATTAGAGGTCAGAAAACAGACAATTGCAGGTGATACCAAATGATATGAAGAGGACTACACAGAGGGAGTCAGAGTAGACTGTATACCTTCTCTACCACTGAGGAGATCATATCCAGACTGCTAGACCTAGCAGAGAACTTACTGTACAATCTGCATGCCTCCACCTGACAGAGAAAGAGGACCACAAATAACAAATGATTTCCTCTTTCAGCAATTAAACTGCTAGGGCCAGTTTCCCAGACAGAGATTCTCTATTGAGTTTGCTTTTTAGGCCATGACTAGGCTTAATCTGTGTCCTGGGAAACAACCCCCTAATGTTCAAAAGTCATAAATATCATGGTTCAATCGGTACCTGTGGAAACTCTTGAAACGCCCCAGTGGTCTCTTGGTTTTGATCGGAGGAGCCTCCAATAACAATCACAGGCCTACAGAGAGAGAGGTATCACACAATGACATCAACTGACAATCTCAGATAGTTTGGAGTCCTCAGATCATTTTTTGCAGTGTGCGGATAGCATCCCTTCTTTTGAAAGGACCACTGAACATGAGTAGTAGGGTCTTCTGTTTGTGGAGTTCTAGCATACCAGCAGTTCATGTTAGCGTTGGCCATTCCACCAAGTGCATGGATGAGTCCCGGTCCAGACACAACCAGACACGCACCTGGACTGGAGAGGAACAGACAGACAGAGGGACAGACAGGAAGACAGGCAGACAGACACACAAAGGGTCAGACAGACAGGCAGACATAATTAGCAATGCAAAAAAGCTATGAAACTGACCCTCACACACTACACGCTCCTGTAGTCTATGTACGGGTAGTTAATATCACATGATTTGGGGAGAGCTGGTTTAGTAATAAAAAGGTGGCTTATGGCTTGTTCATTGCGCATTCCCACATACTTGATTCCTGAGGCTTGAGCTGCCTTAGCTACTTCAATGACTGGAACACCAACTATTCCAAACATATATTCTACATTCTGTAGAGAGTTACATGTAGATACAGTATATTTACCTTTTTTTAAACATTTTTAGTCATTTAGCAGACGCTCTTATCCAGAGCGATTTACAGTTAGTGAGTGCATACATTTTCATACTGAATTGTATATGAATTGTTACAATGTAGTTTAGATTTTCTTTGCATTGACACACACATTGGCATGCATCAACAAGGGTGTTAACATATACTATTCCACATAAACATCTAAATGTTTTTCTACAACAATATTAATAGTTAGCTATACCAGTGCAATGACCTATGGCACACTTTCACAACTCATAGTGTTACATTCTCACTGCCAAGGACATGATCAGCGACTAATATATTATTAGCAACACGGTTACACAGTATAACACTGTTTTATATATATTGCACACACTTCACCTGAGCTTTTAGTGCCTCTGCAATGAGCTGAGCCCCAGTCACATCTTCCATTATTATTGTCGAGAAATCTGTTCAAAGTGCAAACGCGGTTAGCAATGATTTCTTGGACTTGTTGTTCAGTAGCTTATAAATCGTGTTTAGATCTCTTGCAAATCATTAGTTTTGTCTGCTTTCCAGCATGCATTACATGAGTAGCTTTTTCTTCTTCAGTGGGGTTTATAGGCAGTTGGCATCCAACGTTATGGTGCATTACTGCCCCCTATTGTACAGAAGTGTGGACATGAGCCGTGCAATAGCAGTCATGAATATTTAATAAACTAGTAGCATTTTTCTTTTTTTATTGCAAGAAATACATAATAAGCCCTCATTATGTGTTTATAACTGCACTTTACTTAACACTTAACTCAATTAAGTCATTATGAGTGTATGACAGTATGAAAAAAAAAATGTATGCACTCACTAACTGTAAGTCGCTCTGGATAAGAGCTTCTGCTAAATGACTAAAATGTAAAATGTAAATGACTTGAGTGTATGCATTATAGATATAGGCTTCATAGAAAGTGTTACAAATGTTCTCCTGTCATCTTATAGGAGATCCATTCATGGATTTAGTTATGGCTTGAGAATGTGACTGGTCTACGGAGTTCTCCTTTATGTCTGTCTTTATATGTGACAACAACTTTTCTGTATTATGTGTATTTCCACAATCAATAATCATAAACGGTACTTCACTATGAATACTTTTGACTATGTGGTTTGAAGTACTTTACCGTTATCTTGCACATACATGAAGACTACTATAGACAGAAATCAATGCAGTAATGTTTTATTAAATAAAGGCTCTGATTAAAATATCATATTAATAAAATCAGGCATTTGGCTAATTCTTCTTCCCAGAAGCTCCTCTGAATGGTTTGGAGATGGCTCTGGAGAGAGCGTGTAACACCCTGACTATGAGTGGGCGTTTACGGGACTGGGACTCCTGGGGAGCAGGGGCCGGTGTGGTTGTCAGGTCCTCCTTGGGTGGGGAAGTGGATGGAACCTCTGGAACCTCACACTCAGCATCTGTCATAAGAACATTTCATAATCAGAAAATGAATGTGTGTGTTTGTGTCTGTCCGTCTGTCCGTCTGTCCGTCTGCCTGTCCGTCTGTCTGCCTGTCTGCCTGTCTGTCCGTCTGCCTGTCTGTCCGTCTGTATGCCTGTCTGCCTGTCTGTCTGTCTGTCCGTCAGTCTGTCTGTCTGTCTGTCTGTCTGCCTGCCTGCCTGCCTGTCCGTCTGCCTGTCCGTCTGTCTGTCTGCCTGTTTGCCTGTCTTTTTGTCTGCCTGTATGTCTGTCTGCCCGTCCGTCTGCCTGTCAGTCTGCCTGTCTGTCTGCATGTCTGTCCGTCGGTCTGCCTGTATCTGTTGTCACTGTTTTAACAAGCTTGTCATAGGGTGATACATCAATATGACATTATCGATGCTTATCACTTACCCTGTGAAATATGAGTCTCTCTGAGACGTTTGGTAGGCAGAGCATCCTGTTCTGGATGTCTCTTCGGTTTCCCTTTTGTCTTGAACAGCTGTTGACAAAACACATCAGGACAACTGAGCCTGTGTAAAATACAGAGTGTGCATCCTAAAAGGCACCCTATTCGCTACGTAAGGCACTACTTTTGACAAGGGCCCAGAGAGCTCTGGTAAAAAGTCGTGCACTATATAGGGAATAGGGTGCCATTTGGGACATAACCATTGACTCTCTCCCATGTGTATTAGGATTGCATTACAGCGTCCTCACTCAACCTCCTAAAGACAATGACAACAGTTTTGTTCTAATGCTGAGAGACAATAGGGGTGTAGTGAATCTGTAGGGTAAATTTCAGCCCTGCCTTACAGAGGTAATCTCAAAACACAGAGCACCCTACCTTAATCATGATCTTTGGAAACTTATGCATTTTCGGTAGGAAACGCCACTTCCTGTTCTTCTTAGTCTCTTCCCCTCTGGCAGAGGGAAGACGGGCCATGCCGTCAGCCTTTACATCAGCCGGGCTAAGGCTCCTGGCAGGGAATTCCTCAGTAGCATTAAGGTCAGCTACAACACCATGAGTGATGTCACTTGTGGCATTGCTGGTGTCTGAGTGAGAAGAGCACGCTAGTGTGACCGACCTGTGTACAATAACTGGGAGAAGAGGACGCAGCCATTGAAGTCAGTCACTGCATCCCAAATGGCATTCTCTTCACTTTATAGTGCACTACTTTTGACCAGGGCCCATAGGGTCTGGTCAAAAGTAGTGCACTAAATATGGAAGAAGGTGCCATTTTGGACACAACCAGTGAATTTCACATCATAAAACGCAATGTATTGAGCATCATGTTACAATTAAGTCCTATGCAGATGAAAATAGGTACTTTCACTTACCATCCTCCATTGTAGACTTGGACACATAAGTCAGGCTGTCCATCACCACGTCTGTCATCAACTTGATGACCTGATCCAAAACCATTTCAGCCGATGGTGGCATAGGCCTTCCCATACACTGCCCCAGGAGTCTCCTAACAGAAGTCTGGGCAAAGTTGTAAATGAGCTCTGAGGCATCGTCCTTTGACAGCTTCCTCAGGGCTGGTTTAGGCAGCGCTGGTTGAGAGAGGCTTCTGTGGCCAACCATGGATTGAAGCTGGCGGTTTATGGTTATCTCCTGAATGAGACCATGGACCTTTGCGATCAGGTTGCCAGATGCACCTTGAAGGGCTTCAACTGACAGGAGCCTATCCAGATGTTCTTCTGCTGAAGTCATCTCTGGGTCGTCCGTCTTCAATGTGTCCATTATAGTTTTCACTATGATATTGGTGTCAGATATGTTTATTTCTTGTTGGCTCACAAGCGTTGACCGTGAACCTGTCTCGTCCATTGCGATAGAGGTATGGGATTCTGTCCTTGTGATTTCATCGGCAGCGCTCATGTCAGGCAACTGGTCAAGGCTCTCCAGTACAGAGTCTAACATGTTAGTGGCTATCAGACACTCCTCACTTGCAATCTGCCCAACAGATGAACTCTCAGAGTTGGCCACTCTACACTTGATCACATTTAGGATCAAGCTGAGCGTCTTCTTTGCAGTTTTGCTAAAGCCTTCTTGGCTGACTGCCACTGTTACGTCTTTTAGAGCCACAAGAGGTTTGCAATTTTCACTCAATCCACTGCCGTGGAGAGGAGAGGCTCTCTTCAAACTGTTGTTGCTCACAACTGACATACTCCTGGTGGGCAGAGTGACATCCTCACTGCATGTGTCAATTACATGGTGGTCTGTTGAAGAGCCACTCGAAGACAGAAGGGTTTTAGACCTTTTAGCCAAACAGACTTTTGACAAAGGCTTCTCACTTCTCACAGACGGAGGGCGGCTCCTGTCCTCAACAAGAGCAGTGTCAGCGGACTTAGAACGTCTGAGTGTCTCCACAGGGGCGGAGTCCAGCACATATTTGGCTGTGGTGACTGACACTGGTGGAAAAGAGAAAAAGATGTTCAGTCTATCCTTTACTCTGTGGTACATGGTTTGAGCAGCATCCAATAAGTTGTCAAAGACAACTCTGGGTTTGAGCTGGAACTCCAGCTTTTTCTCTCCTAGTGGGAAGGAGTCTGCGTCGTCCACAGTGTACTGGGATACACTTTCAAGGTCTTGCATGATAATATTTACTATATCTTCGGCTGTAGAAACCGCATGGTGTGAGAAGGTGGTGCTAGGCATGCTCTGTAGCAAAGAATGGCTGGCTTTGCTAGCAGCTCTGAGAATGGTCTCACTCACAATGTGTTTGGCCTTAGCTCGGAACTCAGCACTGTGAAAGCTCTGGATGGAAATGTTAGAGGTTCTGCTGGCTGCACTAAGAGATCGCGTGAGTGTGGCAATCTCGGCTGACGTCACATCACTCGAAATGGTGAGGTCCTCCAATTTCGAAATTATTGAGTCCAACTTCTGGTTGAAGTCGAAGGATGAATTTGACGTGCTCTCCCCAACGGAAGCGGAGCAGTCTTCCTTTGAAGTGTCCAACCTCAGCACCGAGATCACCTGTTTGATTACCCCTTTAGTGCAGGTGTCGAGGGTGAGCTGGTAGGCTGAGGCTGGGGACTTAGAAGGGGTCTTACTGTCTGTCTTCTGTACAGGAGACACTGCCAAAGTGGCCTCAGTTACAGGAGATTCCTGCACAGTGGCCTCAGTTACAAGTAGTCCAGTTGCAGAAAGCTCGATTTGCACAGGAGTATTTTTTCCCTCAGTGAGATGGTGGGAGGTGAACAGCTTCCTTAGTTTGTCCAGGGTTTTGGTATAAATCTTCTGGGAACCTGAACTCACTTCCACCCAGAACATTTTGCGACCTGATTTCGTACGCATGGAGGCCTTATTGACCTCAGATACCTCATGCAGGTCGGAAATAATTCCACCAAAGAGATCAGAGGATGCCTCCTCAATATTCTCTGAGGAAACATGGACAGATAGGATTTCCGACAGTTTTCCACAAGTGTCGGTTTTATCCAGCGCAGCAGTATATGTCACAGCTGCATCCTGAATGACCTGAGTGATGCATTGCTCAGCTTTGACAATATACTCCTCCACTGGTTGACCATGGAGGATGTCAACTTTATCAGCAGGGAGCTCCTTCTGAATACTCACATTCTCCTCTGATGGGCATGGGTTGTTGAAGATAATGCTCTCAGTGACCATCTTAGAGGAGGCGAGAGATGAGTCGAGAAGCAGAGATCTGTATATTGTCGAGGTGGACATCTCTGGGTGCTTTATCACAGCAGCCTCCTCCAAAATGGCCGACGGGCCCTGGAGGATGTCAGAGATATCCATGTCCTCAATGGTCTCTACCAGAGACGATAGTAGGTCTCTGGCTGCCAGGTTGGTAGGTCTCTGGTTCTCGAGCTCTGTTTTGATTGCTTGACAGGCAGTTGCCAGAGCAACAACAGAGCGAGAACACAACTGCTTCAAGGTGGAGTCAGAAAAAGATGATGACAGATCTGTCATGGACATGGTGGAGAGTTGACTCTCAGAGACAAATGGGCTGAGTTTGACAGACACCTGTCTGACCAAGTCCCCAGCAAGAGCTCTCATATCTATTGCTCCACTAGCTGAGTTGTGGGAGCAGGCACTCTGTGGCCTTGACGGGTTCCTGTTATCCAAAAATCCTGTTATCCAAAAAACCTCAAGTACAAGATCCACAACATCGGATGACACTTCTGTCACTCTGTTGTCGGACAGAAATGTACTTGGATGAATGGTGCCTGCATTCACAGTCCAGTCGCAAATTGAGTTGTTGGACTGACTCTGGACTAGTGGAACTAGACAGGTTTCACTTGGACCTTGGCCAAAGAGCTCTGCCATTTTGAGCAGAACTGATCTTAAGACCTTTGACTTGGAAATGTTCAGCAGTGGGTCGTTGTTGGACAGTCTGGTGGATGGTCTGCTAGCCGATCTGTGAACCACTAGGCTTTGTATTTCTGCCGAAATGGCAGTTAGAAAATAGGTCAAGGGGCTGGACGCTCTCCCCTCATTTCCTCCGTTGGCTTTAGCCTTGATGATGCTATCTATGATGATGACTATGACCTGTCCAGCCAGAGGACCCAAGATGGCCTCAAGCTCCCTCTCTAACTCAAGGGGAGACTTGTGGCCGAGCGCAATATGCTCTATGGCATGGGAATACATCTTAGAAGTCGCCATGCTTAGCATCTCTTGGGCAAACTGTTGACTTGCTGAGATACTTCCAGTCAGCAGAACTAGAGTTCCCTGACTGACACTTCGCATTAGCTCAGCCAATCTGGAGTTGAGAAGGTTTATAACCAACTCGACAATACCCATCATAAACTTGCCATCCGTTGACATTTTGCTAGGTCTGTATTTCTCCTGTCTACTCCGTTTGGGCAGCGGTACGATGTCACCCTGCGACTGGCCGCTCTGGACCATGTCGAAGACAGAGTCCTCAGAGATGCCAAACACAGATCTCAGTGGTGCTGAGTGTTGTCTGTGTCTCATCTCTCTATCGCCACCCTCAGGTGAGGAGACATATCGCTCTTCGTTCTCACTTAGCAAAGAGGTCATGGACCTGCAGAATGCACAACATAAATGAATAGTATATGGTAACAAAATAAAAAATATGATCCAAGAATTTGGGACACAAACTCAACCTTGTTATTGTTATTCAAAGGAAGCATTGTGAACCATCTCAAACCACACTCAGAGCAAACATTAACATTCAGAGTAAACGTTTTAGAGTGGTTGTGTAGTATCTAAGTAGTATTTCTCACTAAGTGGATCTGGAATGGATATTTGTACCTATAACAGGAAATACCTGCAAAAAGAGGAGGGGATAGAGCTAGGTATCTGTGAGAGGAGGGGATAGGGCTAGATACCTGTGAGAGGAGGGGATAGGGCTACGTACCTGTGAGAGGAGGGGATAGGGCTAGGTACCTGTGAGAGGAGGGGATAGGGCTAGGTACCTGTGAGAGGCGTGGATAGGGGTAGGTACCTGTGAGAGGAGGGGATAGGGCTAGGTACCTGTGAAAGGAGGGGATAGGGCTAGGTACCTTTGAGAGGCGTGGATAGGGGTAGGTACCTGTGAGAGGAGGGGATAGGGCTAGGTACCTTTGAGAGGCGTGGATAGGGGTAGGTACCTGTGAGAGGAGGGGATAGGGGTAGGTACCTGTGAGAGGAGAGGATAGGGCTAGGTACCTTTGAGAGGAGGGGATAGGGCTAGGTACCTGTGAGAGGAGAGGATAGGGCTAGGTACCTTTGAGAGGAGGGGATAGGGCTAGGTACCTGTGAGAGGCATGGATAGGGCTAGGTACCTGTTAGAGGCATGGATAGGGCTAGGTACCTGTGAGAGGCATGGATCAGGCTAGGTACCTGTGAGAGGCGTGGATAGGGCTAGGTACCTGTGAGAGGAGGTGATAGGGCTAGGTACCTGTTAGAGGCATGGATAGGGCTAGGTACCTGTGAGAGGAGGGGATAGGGCTAGGTACCTGTGAGAGGAGGGGATAGGGCTAGGTACCTGTGAGAGGCGTGGATAGGGGTAGGTACCTGTGAGAGGAGGGGATAGGGCTAGGTACCTGTGAGAGGCGTGGATAGGGGTAGGTACCTGTGAGAGGAGGGGATAGGGGTAGGTACCTGTGAGAGGAGGGGATAGGGCTAGGTACCTGTGAGAGGAGGGGATAGGGCTAGGTACCTGTGAGAGGAGGGGATAGGGCTAGGTACCTGTGAGAGGCGTGGATAGGGGTAGGTACCTGTGAGAGGAGGGGATAGGGCTAGGTACCTGTGAAAGGAGGGGATAGGGCTAGGTACCTTTGAGAGGCGTGGATAGGGGTAGGTACCTGTGAGAGGAGGGGATAGGGCTAGGTACCTTTGAGAGGCGTGGATAGGGGTAGGTACCTGTGAGAGGAGGGGATAGGGGTAGGTACCTTTGAGAGGAGGGGATAGGGCTAGGTACCTGTGCGAGGAGAGGATAGGGCTAGGTACCTTTGAGAGGAGCGGATAGGGCTAGGTACCTGTGAGAGGCATGGATAGGGCTAGGTACCTGTTAGAGGCATGGATAGGGCTAGGTACCTGTGAGAGGAGGGGAAAGGCGTGGGAGTGCGTGTGCTGCAGGCGGTTCTGGCGCTGGTGCACCTGCTGGGTCCTCCACTACAGCTGAATCTGACGCTGCGGCCAAGAGAGGTCACCTCTCCTGCCTCATTACTTCCTGATCCAGAAGAGCTTGGCGAATCAGAGAGCTCTATCTGCATGGTGAGGTCAAGGGCGGGAACAACCACAGTGGATGTAGACTCCATCACCCATGCTACAATATCCATGCACTTGGCACTAAACTCATGTCTGCTCATCTGCAATGTTAAAAGACCATACAGAGTTAGTTTGTTAAAGGGGCTGCACTGATATAAAACGTAGAACCATTTACTCAAGCTAGTCAATTAAAGCAGTGGTTCAGGATTAAAGGTCCTGCAGGATTTCCACAAATTAATGTTTGGTCCATTTTACCAACATTAACTACTTTAGAGGTGACTATAACTCACCCCGGCACGCATATTCTCACTCAGCAGATTCCAATGGCTGAAAAGTAAATAAATGCAAGTACACAATGAACTACATGACATTACCTCTATTATCTTAGACTACGTTATGGATGGACATTACCTCTATTATTTTAGATTACGTTATGGATGGACATTACCTCTATGATTTTAGATTACGTTATGGATGGACATTACCTCTATTATTTTAGATTACGTTATGGATGGACATTACCTCTATTATTTTAGATTACGTTATGGATGGACATTACCTCTATTATTTTAGATTACGTTATGGATGGACATTACCTCTATTATCTTAGATTACGTTATGGATGGACATTACCTCTATTATCTTAGACTACGTTATGGATGGACCTCTATGGAACTAGGCCACACCCAGACATCCCTGATTGGTTATTTGGTCCGTTGAGTCCTTTGTATTGGCCCGAGACTATGGGAGACTCTCAATCTCCTCGCCTCCTTCTCAAAACCCATTGGATGAGAAGGTCAGAAGGGCGGGACCTCTGGCTTTCTCATCCAATGGGTTTTGAGAAGAGAGGACACGAGGAGTATGCAATTGAGATAGGGAACATATCTAGGGGATGCATGGGGAAGCCAAAGAGCAACTTACTCGTCCTTCATGCCCTGCACAAAGGTGTGTAGGTCTGGGTAGCTTCTCTTTCCCCTGCTGAGGGTGAGGCTGGTCTGGGAAGTTTCATCCTTGTGGGTCACGGTAGTGAAGGTCACCACTGCAGCCTGATGGCGACAACAGAAAGCAGAGTTAGGCTGTAATTGAATTTTGCGTCATTAAAACACAAAATATCTCAATGAAATGTCATACATGTAATAGAAAAATACATCAAATACATCAACTTGTCCGACAGAGATTTACATGGTTACAAAAACGTCACGCCACTTTTTTCCAAGATGGCGAAGTAGTGCAGTCCTGTTTCTGTCGTGTGTCTGTAAATAGCCTGTAAATACCCTGTTTTTTGTATTTTTCGTACATATTTCCCTATCAGACTTTTCATCCTTCTACAAAATATACTTTCCTGCAACCCGCCTCACTCAATGTGGAACGGATTCTATTATCGACTTACCTTTATCTAGAATCTAGAATCTCCAGTTGAAACTAGCTAGCCAGCTAACTAGCTACTTGCTATTAGCCACAGCTAGCGGTGTTTCACCCAGAACATTGGATTTTTTTCCGCGGGATTAATTTTCATCACTGGACATTGATCACCGGATATTCGGCCAGTCTGCACAGCGCGTTATCGACCCAGAACATATCAGTTTTTCCGCCGGAATCACTGAATCACTGGACCTTTAACTCCGGATTCATCGCTACCAGCTGGCTACAACAAAACGGACGCTGTGGTCTGGCTAATCATCCTGAGCTAGGCCCATCTCCCGGCTATCTACCTCTCTGTCAACCGGACGGGACCACCTAGTGTTGACACGGAGCCCCGCCGATCCTACACGACTGGTCTGCCGACGAAATCGTCTGATGTGGTTACGACGTTAACCACGAAGATTCCATCCATCTGCTAGCCCTGGCCCGCTAGCACACGCTATCTGTGGCCTCTTACTCACTAAACTGAACTAGCTACTGAACTAGCTACTTGCTATTAGCCACAGCTAGCGGTGTTTCACCCAGAACATTGGATTTTTTTTTCCCGCGGGATTAATTTTAATCACTGGACATTGATCACCGGATATTCGGCCAGTCTGCACAGCGCGTTATCGACCCAGAACATATCAGTTTTTCCGCCTGAATCACTGAATCACTGGACCTTTAACTCCGGATTCATCGCTACCAGCTAGCTACCACCAGCCAGCTACAACAAAACGGACGCTGTGGTCTGGCTAATCATCCTGAGCTAGGCCCATCGCCCATCTCCCGGCTATCTACCTCTCTGTCAACCGGACGGGACCACCTAGTGTTGACACGGAGCCCCGCCGATCCTACACGACTGGTCTGCCGACGAAATCGTCTGATGTGGTTACGACGTTAACCACGAAGATTCCATCCATCTGCTAGCCCTGGCCCGCTAGCACACGCTAGCCGTGGCCTCTTACTAGTGCTTCACCACCGGACCTTATGATAACTCAGCTATACAGCTGATATCTGCTGGACTGTTCCTTTTTACGGTACTACATCCTGTTTATGTTTAGCCTCAGCCCAAACATGGTTAGTTTATTGTTGTTTCGGTTATTTCTAATTGTACTATATCACTGTAGACCCCCCAGCCTAGCTAAACCTGCCTTAGATAGCTCCTTTGCACCTCCCCCTATACACGCGGAGACCGACTCAATTGATGACTCCAGCGATGCTATCTCTTTCATTGTTACCCAATGCTTAGGTTTACCTCCACTTTACTCATATCCTTCCATATCCTTGTCTGTACATAATGCCCTGAATCTTTTCTATAACACCCGGAAATCTGCCCCCTTTATTCTATGTACCCAACGCACTAGAAGACCAGTTCTTAAAGCCTTTAGCCGTATCCTTATTCTAGTCCTCCTCTGATCCTCTGGTGATGTAGAGGCTAACCCAGGCCCTGCAGCCCTCAGTATCACTCCTACTCCCCAGGCGCTATCATTTGATGACTTCTGTAATCGCAAAAGTCTTGGTTTCTTGCACATAAATATCAGAAGTCTACTTCCTAAGTTTGAGTTATTCACTGCGTTAGCACACTCTGCCAACCCTGATGTTCTAGCAGTGTCTGAATCCTGGCTCAGGAAGGCCACCAGAAATTCTGAAATTTCCATCCCCAACTATAACATTTTCCGTCTAGATAGAACTGCCAAAGGGGGTGGAGTTGCAATCTACTGTAGAGATAGCCTGCAGAGCTCTATCATACTATCCAGGTCTGTGCCCAAACAGTTTGAGCTTCTACTTCTAAAAATCCACCTTTCCAGAAATAAGTCTCTCACTGTTGCCGCTTGCTACAGACCCCCCTCAGCCCCCAGCTGTGCCCTGGACACCATATGTGAATTGATTGCCCCCCATTTATCCTCAGAGTTTGTACTGCTTGGTGACCTAAATTGGGATATGCTTAATACCCCAGCCATCCTACAATCCAAGCTAGATGCCCTCAACCTCACGCAAATTATCAACGAAACTACCAGGTACAACCCTAAATCCGTAAACATGGGTACCCTCATAGATATCATCCTGACTAACATACCCTCTAAATACACCTCAGCTGTCTTCAACCAGGATCTCAGCGATCACTGCCTTATTGCCTGCGTCCGTAACGGGTCCGCGGTCAAACGACCACCCCTCATCACTGTCAAACGCTCCCTAAAACACTTTAGCGAGGAGGCCTTCCTAATTGACCTGGCCCAGGTATCCTGGATGGATATAGATCTCATTCCGTCAGTAGAGGATGCCTGGTTGTTCCTTAAAAGTAATTTCCTCTCAATCTTAAATAAACATGCCCCATTCAAAAAATACAGAACTAAGAACCGATATAGCCCCTGGTTCTCCTCAGACTTGACTGCCCTTGACCAGCACAAAAACATCCTGTGGCGTACAGCATTAGCATCAAATAGCCCCCGCGATATGCAACTTTTCAGGGAAGTTAGGAACCAATATACACAAGCAGTCAGGAAAGCAAAGGCTAACTTTTTCAAACAGAAATTTGCATCCTGTAGCACTAACTCCAAAAAGTTTTGGGACACTGTAAAGTCCATGGAGAATAAGAGCACTTCCTCCCAGCTGCCCACTGCACTGAGGCTAGGAAACACTATCACCACCGATAAATCTACAATAATCGAGAATTTCAACAAGCATTTTGCTACAGCTGGCCATGCTTTCCATCTGGCTACCACTAACCCGGCCACCAACTCTGCACCCTCTGCTGCAACTTGCCCATGCCCCCCCCGCTTCTCCTTCACACAAATTCAGACAGCTGATGTTTTGAAAGCGCTGCAAAATCTGGACCCCTACAAATCAGCTGGGCTAGACAATCTGGACCCTTTCTTTCTAAAACTAGCCGCCGAAATTGTCGCAACCCCTATTACTAGTCTGTTCAACCTCTCTTTCATAACATCTGAGATCCCCAGAGATTGGAAAGCTGCCGCGGTCATCCCCCTCTTCAAAGGGGGTGACACTCTAGATCCAAACTGCTACAGACCTATATCCATCCTGCCCTGCCTTTCGAAAGTATTCGAAAGCCAAGTTAACAAACAGATCATCGACCATTTCGAATACCACCGTACCTTCTCCGCTATGCAATCCGGTTTCCGAGCTGGTCACGGGTGCACTTCAGCCACGCTCAAGGTCCTAAACGATATTATAACCGCGATTGATAATAGACAGTACTGTGCAGCCGTCTTCATCGACCTGGCCAAGGCTTTCGACTCTGTCAACCACCGCATTCTTATTGGCAGACTAAATAGCCTTGGTTTCTCAAATGACTGCCTCGCCTGGTTCACCAACTACTTCTCAGATAGAGTTCAGTGTGTCAAATCGGAGGGCCTGTTGTCTGGACCTATGGCAGTCTCTATGGGGGTGCCACAGGGTTCAATTCTTGGGCCGACACTTTTCTCCGTGTATATCAATGATGTCGCTCTTGCTGCTGGTGACTCTCAGATCCACCTCTACGCAGACGACACCATTTTGTATACATCTGGCCCTTCATTGGACACTGTGTTAACAAACCTCCAAACGAGCTTCAATGCCATACAACAATCCTTCAGTAGCCTTCAACTGCTCTTAAACACTAGTAAAACTAAATGCATGCTTTTCAATCGAACGCTGCTAGCACCCGCCCACCCGACTAGAATCACCACTCTCGACGGGTCTGACCTAGAGTATGTGGACAACTACAAATATCTAGGTGTCTGGTTAGACTGTAAACTCAACTTCCAGACTCACATAAAGAATCTCCAATCCAAAGTTAAATCTAGAATCGGCTTCCTATTTCGCAACAAAGCCTCCTTCACTCATGCTGCCAAACATGCCCTCGTAAAACTGACTATCCTACCGATCCTTGACTTCGGCGATGTCATTTACAAAATAGCCTCCAACACTCTACTCAGCAAATTGGATGTAGTCTATCACAGTGCCATCCGTTTTGTCTCCAAAGCCCCATACACTACCCACCACTGTGACCTGTACGCTCTTGTTGGCTGGTCCTCACTACATGTTCGTCGTCAAACCCACTGGCTCCAGGCCATCTATAAATCACTGCTAGGCAAATCCCCGCCTTATCTTAGCTCATTGGTCACCATAGCAGCACCCACCCGTAGTCTGCGCTCCAGCAGGTATATCTCACTGGTCATTCCCAAAGCCAACACCTCCTTTGGCCGCCATTCCTTCCAGTTCTCTGCTGCCAATGACTGGAACGAATTGCAAAAATCTCTGAAGCTGGAGACTCTTATCTCCCTCAATAACTTTAAGCATCAGTTGTCAGAGCACCTTACCGATCACTGCACCTGTACACAGCCCATCTGAAATTAGCCCACCCAACTACCTCATCCCTATATTGTTATTTATTTTGCTCTTTTGCACCCCAGTATCTCTATTTGCACATAATCTCTTGCACATCTAGCATTCCAGTGTTAATACTATTGTAATTATTCTGCACTATAGCCTATTTATTGCCTTACCTCCATAACTTGCTACATTTGCACACACTGTATATATATTTTCTGTTCTATTTCTGACTTTATGTTTTTTTACCCCATATGTAACTCTGTGTTGTTTTTATTGCACTACTTTGCTTTATCTTGGCCAGGTCGCAGTTGTAAATGAGAACCTGTTCTCAACTGGCTTACCTGGTTAAATAAAGGTGAAATAAAATAAAAAATAAATAAAATAAAAAGCCTACACGATTATTTTATGTGTTTCTAAAATCGCCTATGGGAAAAATTAATGGTGGAAAAACGATTGGAACCATTTCCCTGTTTGACCGCTAGGTTTTATGGGTATTATCACACCTCCACTGTAACACTCTATAGAGGGGTTGGTTGTTTAGCAACAAAACTGGCATGCAACTATGGGGCAAAATAGACAGGGTTTGACTTAGACAACATGTAAACTATATTTAGTCTCTAAATGTTTAATGCAAACATAAATACATTTGAACAATGAACTCGTCTCAAATACATTGTTACAGTTGTTGTTGGTTAGCTAGGTAGCGAATTTTAGTCATTGCATAGACATGATATCAGTCAAAACACCTCAAAACAAGACATGGTATCAATAACACCATACAACGAGCTGAAACATGCCATAGAGCTACGATTCCCCACATGGCAGCTTGTTGTTAGCTGAGGTACAGAATCATAACAAGATACACGACTTCCGGCCATCGATGCGCGAGCATCATTTTCGTGACGTCAGCCAACCCTTCTATGGCTCCTGGTCAAAAGTAGTACACTAGCCTACATAGGGAATAGGGTGCCATTTTGGACGAATTTATGAAGGTGCTGTCATAACCTTTGACCCCCATTTGACCCTACTGTACCTTTAGCCAACTCTCATGACTCCCCGGCCATATACTTTCTAGTTTGATATTACAGCATGAATAGCACATTATTTCATTTGTTAAACAATATTACACAGTAATTAATATAATTGTAATTATTATATTATTAAATAAATAAATTAAATAAATAAATATTACACAGTAATTAATATAATTGAAGATTTAAAAATAAATAACATGTCTACCTTGAACTCTTTATTCTCCATCTCCTTGCAAAATCAGCACATTTCCTTGCCAAAATGAACGCGCATCCAAAGCGAAAACAAACGCAATCCTCCAGCACCGCTCCAGCGGTTTTTGATCAGTTTCAACGTTTATCAGTGATGACGTAACAATGCTGTACAGATTTGACGCACTTTCGATCTCGTGCTGATGCAACACTCTGTGTTGTTGAAAGCTCACGTATGGAAATCCTGCGAGTTGTAAACAAATTTAGGCTATTGTTGCCCTTAAAACTGTAATGTTGAGGACGCCATGAAAAATAAAATACATAACCCACACCGTTAGGCCAAGGTACATGCAATATTCATCACTTTGCCAATAGACTTCTTGTTCCTTTTTGTATGTAGCCTTTCTTTTGGGATTAGCACCACTGTCACCTAGAAATTGATACTGCGGTTGTCACATAAAACAGATAACCCATAGTTCATTATTAAATAACATAACTCATTTCTTTATTTTATTACTCATAAAATATACAGCAATCTTCAGATACTGAAAGAATTCATGGGAGTTTCGAATTCAGTCACTATTTCATATGTACATGCTAGTTTCATCCTTTTAAAGAAAAAAAAGGACACGAAAAAACCTGTGAACCTCCTGATCCTGATTTGACGAACATAGCATATGTATTGTACATATTTCCAGTTAAAATTATTTTCAAAAATAGACAAAAACGGGGGTTTGAACAAGCAATCACATAAAAGGATTGAGTGGTTTCATTTTTTTGAAGAAGTTAAGCAAGCAAAACCTGTCAAAATACATTGATTATAAGACCAAGACAAATAATATATATATATTTTTTTCAACAGAAGAAAATCTAAATGCTGCTGTCCTACCATTGGTTTACAGTGTTTCTCCTCTCCAAGGGAGGCATGTTTTCCCCCTCGTATGCCTCGGAATAGTATCAGTGCTTTTCACAAACGTTGTAGTACTTAGTGTGCATCATTGTTTTCGCTCATACAGCTGCCCCTACTCTCCTAACCTCCCCTCAGTAACTAAAGAAGGCACAAAATGATGACATAAATATCACAAGAAAGAATACATGAATTAATAATTTACTTTCTAAAATATTTTCTAGAGGGCAAAGGACAGGTAGGTTTAATAACGCAAATGTAAAAAGTCCTGTCGCTCACATACAAATGCAAAATCTAAATGGCACCCTATTCTTTATAGAGTACACTACTTTTGACCAGAACCCTATGGCCCTGGTCAAAAGTAGTGTACTATAAAGGGAATAGGGTGCCATTGGGGATGGAAATTCTTTGAAATTACTCATGAGAGCAAATACTACGATTCTTTGGTTCCCACAGAGGGTCAGGAGCTTAAGACATGAATGATATTATTAAAATGTTTGTTCATAAAAAATAAATGATTTCCCCTCCTCCCACATGGATTACAGACAAGAGGCTAGGTGCGTTCTGACTGTCTTAGTGTGCGGATAAACATGACCATCACTCTCATAAAACTTAAATGAAACATCACTCCTTATGTTTTTTCTCAGCCCAAAACGCTCAATCCCATTTCTACTGTCAAAACAGGTTTTGAAAAGGCTTCTTCCACATCTTTTGGTCCATGTCTGTTTTTCACTCAGTGAAGTGCTACTATCCCCTTGGACTACAGGTTATTGCCGTCATAAGGTGTCCGTCTGTCTGTTGGCTGGACAGTTTCTACCGTTTAGGACCTTTGTGGGTAAAGGTAAAGGTGGGGTATAGCAGCAGCAGTTCCAGGTCCAAGTCCAGTATCTGCTGGAAGGACACCTGGTGGTACGAGAGGATGAGTGTGGCCAGCCAGCCTGTTGTGCCTCCCCCTCTCCCTCCCTCCATTTCTCTCTCTCCAACTGCGGGACTCTTAAGGCTCCTGTGCGGACTGTCTCGGCTCGTGCCCTCCCAAAGCTGGCTGTGGTGATTTAAGACACGGTGTGTATGTGTGGATTTGTTTGTGGCCTCTGCCCCACTTCACTGTCCATCCGCCTGCCCTTGGCTCCCCTCCTGGGCAGCGACCACCACCCCCCTCAGTATGTCTCTGAGTCTGAGTCGTTGAGTTCCTCATCCTTGTAGAAGCCTCCATCGTGGTCGCGGTGGCCGATGTTGTTGAAGCTGCAGTAGGAGCTGTGCTCGCTGCGCAGCACGGGCAGGCTGTCGAAGGTCACACTCTTGGAGGGGCTGGTGGTGTAGTGGTTAATGGCACTGAAGGACAGGCTGGGCGCCGGGTTGCAGGGGGACACGGGCATCATGGTGGCCAGGATCAGCGCCAGGCAGTCCGCCACGTCTTTGTTGGGGGCGCAGGCCAAGGCAGGCGTGTAACCTGAGGGGTTCAAACAGAACAGCAGAGGGTCACTTCAGGAGCATCACCGTTTACTATAACACTTTTGGTGAAAAACATGAAATAACAGCAGGCTAGGAGATACAAAGTTAAGACAATAACCAAGCAGTGGACTAGAGAGAAACATTTGTGGACACATTGAGAAGAGAAGTACAGAAGAAAACGGTGTTAGCGTTATGGATCTTACCATTCTCATCGACTGCTAGCACGCTAGCACCCTTCACTAGTAGCTCCTGAACCACCACCGTCAGACCATTTCTGGCTGCAACGTGCAACGGCCTGAGGAGAAAGTACCGTCAGATTAGCCAGCAGCAAATGAGGATACCTCCCAAATGCCAGACTATTCCCTATATAGTGCACTTCTTCTAATTCTTCTGGCCCAATTAATACAGCTGAACCATACATACGTCTGTAAGGCTGCGTTAGTCGAGTTGATGAGGTTCCTGTCTGTAATCTTCTCCAATATCAACAAGGCACTGGTTTCATGCCCCTTTAAAAACCAGAGTCAAACATGTCAGACCAAAATTTCAACCAGAGAGAGCCAACTGTTCAGATGAACGTCATCTTCATGTGGGGATGCTCACCTTACTGCAGGCCAGATGAAGAGCAGTGTTCTTGACTGCATCCTGCAGGGTGAGCTCTGCTTTGGCACTGCTCACCAACAGCTCTGACACAGACAGAGAAACATAAAGAAACTCAATTAGGAAATTAAGCGACTTATTAAAATGTAAAACAGACATGTTGAACTTAAGCCGGCTGGGCGAGGCAAAGCGGAGGAGAGGGGGCTGCGTACCGACAGCGTTGGTTTGTCCGTTCTCAGCAGCCATCATGAGGGAGGTCTTCCCGGAGGCATCGGGGGAGTTGACCTGGGCGTTGTGGCCTAGCAGCAGCTGAAGACACTCCACGTGGTCCGTGAAAGCCGCCGCATGCAGGGGGGTCCTGGAGAGAGAGGAAACTTATTTCACCGATATCATGTAGGACTGTTATAAACAAGTTTGTTCAATTAACCCTGTTTATACCATAGAAATATAAAATCACTAATAGATGTATTAAAAGTAATCTACAATCCCTCATCCAACCCCAGAGGTCATTTTATTCCCAAAACAACATTATTCTCCAGAAGAAAAGGACTTTGTCATGTGCTGTAGTTACCGGTTCTTGGTGTCAGTGGCGTTGACAATGGCCGGCCCCAGAGTGTCAATCAGCATCTCTGCAGCCCCCTCGTTGTCATTGATCACAGCACAGTGGAGGGGGCTGAACGAGTTGCCCTCGGTCTTGTGGAAAACCTCCTGTTCCAGCAGCACCTCTACACACGTGTCATGGCCTAGTGGAAGATTGATTCATACCGGAAAAAGATGACGTCGCTGCAGACCACAACAATACTCTCAGAGAAAGCTACACATCTGACAATGGTGAAGTCACAAAATATGTTTTAGCTACAACATATGCTATGTCAATCCCTGACAAAGTCCTGTTTCAGTGTAAGGTCCTCCACTGAGAGTCATAACCCCTAATTCTGTTGTAGTCTTGTTCATTCCCCCACATGGCTCCGTCCACACCAATCGAATGCTTTTCAAGCCACAAGAGGGAGTGAATGAGTGTACACTTCATGGAGGAGAGAACAGAGCTACAGTCCAGTTAGTCAGTACGTACCGTTGTATGTAGGGGTGTAATGATCCATCTACTACATCGATGTATCGATTTATATTCCTATGATCCAACTACATCGATCTGTGCTCGGCGAGTTGGCCTTTTGGACAACATATATCACTCTAACATCGTTTTAAAATGTAATAAATCGATTGTATCGATACTAGGAAATAACCCATTGGATTTAAGCAGGTCAGACTTTATATGGATGTTTTTTCTTAGCACTTTTAATGATAAAGGCTTTAAACATTACTCGATTCAGTCTGCCTATCCGTGACGTGATCGCCCCACGCCAGCAGCAGCGCAAAGGCGCAAAGACAACAAAACATAGCATGGCGGACGACAGAGGAGAAGCCGACGAGCGAGAAATTATCAAGCCACCATTGCGGTCCTTACAAGAAACAGGAATCTAGGAAACTTCACCTGCACTGTCCAGTATCCAGGTATTTATTTCAGTCACACTGGTTGAATTTTTGGCTAAAAGGTTACTGAATCGATTTCAAGTCACTGAATCGTTTCGGATCGTATCGTTCTAAATGAACCAATATCGTCCTTGAATCGTATCGACAACCACGAATCGTGATACAAATCGAATCGTTACACCCCTAGTTGTATGGCCTGCCTAATTCAGGGACATGTTTACGGTGCTGAAGAGAGAAAATCAGAAAAGATCTAGTGTTCCGTTAGTCCAGTACGTACCGTTGTAGCAGGCCCAGTGTAGTGGCGTGTAGCCCTGGTTGTCTGTGATGACGGGGAGGGTCTCCACTGACTGGGCGGCGTGTAGGAGCCCCCCCAGCACCCCGATGTGTCCGGATGCCGCCTCCAGGTGGACAGGGGTCCGCCCCTTACAGTCCCGAACCAGGAAGCTGGCGCTGTGCTGCAGCAGGGCCTCCACACACTCCTGATGACCCGTCAACGCCTGGGAGGAAGGGCGGGGAGACAAGAATGGATTTGAATAACTAATAATCAATGATATAATAATGAATCATCAATTATTACAAATGATGTCTGGAGACAGGTCCCCCTACAGGGATGAATACACCACTACCCATGGACAACTACTTTTCTGAAGATAATATGTATATTTGAGCCTCCCCGTCTCTTTCTGTGTGTGAGCGTATACAGCCAGCTCTCCTCCTCACCCCTCTGTGTAGCGCTGTTCTGCCCCACTTGTCTTTGGCTTCTACGCTGGCTCCCTTGTTGAGCAGTGAGTACACACAGTCTGTGTGTCCGCTCAGCACCGACAGCATCAGAGGGGTTCTGATACACAAGACAACAAGGTCATATTACAAACTGGTAATAACCAGGCTGAGTCCCAAATGGCAACCTATTCCCTATATGGTACACTACTTTTGACCCGAGCCCATAGGGTTCTGGTTTAAAGTAGTGCACCAAGTAGGGCATAGGGTGCCATTTGGGACGTAGAACTAGTGTCAAAATCTCTTTATTTCAGGAATTGTATCCAAAACCCAATTGACTTACTGTCCATTCCCGTCTTGAACGTCCACTGGACTCTGGAGGTCAGCATTTCCAATCAGCAAACGCAAACACTCCGAATGACCGTTGGTAGCTAGAGGAGGATAAACAGAGAGGATATAAGAATGTGAGATGATTGACCGTTGGTAGCTAGAGGAGGCTAAACAGAGAGGATATGAGCTGATTGCTGGACGACTATTACCTTCACATGAACAGACAGATTTCTAGAACAGTGGTATTGGTAGATGACATCCTCATGATGTTAACACTGCAGATAATAAAACATTTTGGGACTGAGGCCCTCGAAGCCTGTCACCTGCTAGCTGTGTACCTGGCTCTGGATAGAAGTCCCCCTGTGCACTGATCTAGGATCAGCTTACCCTCCCCAGATCCTCAGCAATAATGACAAAAAATGACCTTAGATCAGTGTGTAGTGGGCATTTTCACACTATGCTATATAATATCCCTAGAGTGGACATTGGCGTCCTAGCAACATGACCAAACAAATGTCCATCTTGGTAAGGAAAACTTTTGAATTACAGAATCTCTAGGTCTTACGTGATATCCTATGCGTACCTGCAGCGTGGATGGGGGTCCTCTTCAGGGTGAAGTCTTTAACCAGGATGGAGGCTCCCTGGTTGATGAGGACGTCAACACACTCCACATGGCCTTTAAAGGCATTCAGGTCCAGAGGGGTGCGCCCCTGGCTGTTCCTCACGTCTAGATCCAGCAGAGACTGAACCAGGACCTCCATAGCATGGTGGTGGCCGTGGTACGCCTGAATGGAAACAAACACACAGTCTGAAGCAAAGTCCAGTGGTATGCCTGAACAGATATACACTCCTAATATAATCAATGTCCTATAGTAGACCAGTGGTATGCCAGAACAGATATACACTCCTAATATAATCAATGTCCTATAGTAGACCAGTGGTATGCCAGAACAGATATACACTCCTAATATAATCAATGTCCTATAGTAGACCAGTGGTATGCCTGAACAGAAATACACTCCTAATATAATCAATGTCCTATAGTAGACCAGTGGTGCGCCTGAACAGATATACACTCTTAATATATTCAATGTCCTATAGTAGACCAGTGGTATGCCTGAACAGAAACAGTCCTAGACCTCTAAAGTAGACCAGTGTCTCTCAAATCGGGTGCCCATTTTTTCTCCCGCCCAGCATCAACATCGAAGGTCCCTGCCAAGCGTGAGATTTAGAAACAAACACACTACTACTCCTCTGTTGGAGGTTGAGTAACTCAAATGGCAAAATAAGGAAATCATCCTCATCATCACCGTGTCAAAATATGCATGTATTTTACACTAATCAGGAACAGATAGGAACATGGTGTGTGAGTGTCTGGACAATCAACTTTTCGTGGAAAAACAACACCATGCCTGCATCCCAGATAGCACCCTATTTCCCATGTAGTGCAGTACTTTTGATCTGGGCCCATAAGGTTCTGGTCAAAAGTAGTGCACTAAATAGGGAATAGGGTGCCATTTGTCATGTGGCGAGACCCCTACAGGAGCAGGTAGGCTTTACTCACAGCTAAGTGTAGGGGGCTGATGGGAGCTCTGATGTCAGAGTCGTTCAGGATGTCTGTCCCTGAGGTTTCCATTAGCTGGGGAAAGACAAGGACGGGCCAGTTTAGACTTGTAACATATTTACTTTGAAGGTTAGTCTAGTAGCATGTTTCATGTTGTAAATCTCAGTGACCAGCCCCTGCAGACATACTGGGGTGTTGCATTCGTATCTTAAACAAGCTAGTGTGAGGAAAAGTAACCAACTGGTACTTACCACATCTAAAGGTGTTTCACTTGCAATCTGGAAAAAGAACATCAAGAGTGACGATGCGGCCACGACAAACATGCAACCACACCTTAAAACCTACTGAATATCAACGTCTGTCCCAAATGGCACCCTATTCCCTATATAGTGCATTACTTTTGACCAGAGCCCTATGGGCCCTACATCCATTTGGGACGCAGACAAAATGGTCTGTGAATGCAGGGCGTCTAGTCCCCTGTGGTTCTGACTCACCAGCTCCAGACAGAGGCGGTGTCCGTACGCAGACGCGTAATGGACTGCGTTGTAGCCCTGATTGTCCCTGATCCCTGGGTTAGCGTCGTTTCGCAGCAAATATTCCAGACACCTAGAGGTCAGAGGTCAAGAGTTCACTAATCATTATACCAACATCAAGACAGACAGATAAGCAAGCAGAGACACTTTCCCAAAGGAGACGTGGCCAAGCTTTCACACTGCAGATTTAACACTAGTATGTATTCAAACACGGCCAACAACATACTCTAGACTACAGTGAAATGTGAAAGGTCATGGCACCACAACATACTCTCCAGACTACAGTGAAATGTGAAAGGTCATGGCACCACAACATACTCTCCAGACTACAGTGAAATGTGAAAGGTCATGGCACCACAACATACTCTCCAGACTACAGTGAAATGTGAAAGGTCATGGCACCACAACATACTCTCCAGACTACAGTGAAATGTGAAAGGTCATGGCACCACAACATACTCTCCAGACTACAGTGAAATGTGAAAGGTCATGGCACCACAACACACACAACAGTAAGAGAGGTGTGAGACGTACTTTCCGTCTGTGTCGGAGGCAGCAGCGTAGTGGAGCGGGGTGCAACCCCTTTTATCCAGATCGTTCACACTGGCCCCAGACCCCACCAAGGCAAACAGACACTGGTAGTTACAATTGGCTGCCGCATAATGCAGAGGACTCCTAGAAGAACGCACAGAAACCATTCAACATCAACAACAGAAACAGCTTATTGGAGCTGTAAAACATTTACATTTTACATTTACGTAATTTAGCAGACACTCTTATCCAGTGCGACTTACAGGAGCAATTAGGGTTAAGTGCCTTGCTGCAGTGCACATAGACACATTTTTCACCTAGGGGATTTGAACCAGCAACCTTTCGGTTACTGACCCAACGCTCTTAACCGCTAGGCTACCTGCCGCCCAATATTTCCCCTAATAATTCCTATATGCCCCTATACTATATTCCCCATTATCATAAAGATCACATATGAAAGTTATTTGATGCCACAGACAGACCTTCCGAAGCTGTCCTTTCTGTTGAAGTCTGCCCCTGTGTTGAGCAGCAGATTCAGACAGTCCAGGTTCCTGGTAACAAGATATCAAGTTCAGAAAGGCCCTCGTACATCTGAGCTATCAGGTGAATGGTAACAAGATATCAAGTTCAGAAAGGCTCTCGTACATCTGAGCTATCAGGTGGATGGTAACAAGATATCAAGTTCAGAAAGGCTCTCGTACATCTGAGCTATCAGGTGGATGGTAACAAGATATCAAGTTCAGAAAGGCCCTTTCACATCTGAGCTATCAGGTGGATGGTAACAATGAGAACCTTAAAGAAAAGAGAAACCCGTACACTGCTCTTGCTAGTATCACTGTTTTTATAATGCTAATAAAAGCAATAATAAAAAGTTATACTAGCAAGAGCAGTTTGCAGGTTTCTCTTCTCTTTCAAGAAGATATAAAGACAATTTAGACCAGAGCGCAAGTCAATACCACCATGGCATGGAACCACATTATACAGAAATGATACCGCACTAATGATCTATACGATTTTTTTATACTGCTAAACAATGTGAAATGTAAGAGTGTGAATATGTGTTTGTTCTTTCTGGTGGCTTTCCAGTTCATGAACTAAATATTCCTTGGTGTAAAGCCTGGACCAGTCCACTCACCCAACAGCTGCTGCAGCATGTAAACAGGTCCTTCCAAAGTCGTCAGGGGTGTCTATATCAAAGCCTGATGAGAGGAGCTTCCGACAGCAGTCAGAGAACCCACTGAGAGCAGACAGGTGGAGGCGGAACATCCCATGGACGCCTCGCCTGCAACACATTTTTACATTTTAGACTTTAAGCAGACACTCTTATCCAGAGCGATTTACAGTTGATTCAGCTAAGATTGGAAACAGCACCACATCACAGTCCTCATTAAACCCCACAGCAGATCAACACATCAGCATGCTGCAATGCCCTGTCTATCAACCCCCCACACACCACAATGTGTTGAGCATAGTCTCCAAGCGGGAATTCGGTCAATGACAGAATTGCAGATGCATGTTGCATTTTTGCTGGAAACTGTGTGTGTTCTCACTTGGCTGTGTCAGCTCCGTTCGTGATGAGTGTATTGATGAGTAACTCATGGCCGTAGCGAGCAGAGATGTGCAGAGGTGTGTTTCCATTCTTTTCTTCACAGTCGATCTCAGCACCTACAGAACACACACACACACACACACAGACACACACAGACACACACAGACACACACAGACACACACAGACACACACACACACACATACACACACACAGACACACACACACGTCAACCACTTGACCCTAGAGGCCTCATGAAGCTTCATGTTCAACCACATTGCAAGTAACATTGCTCTGTGCCAGTGAATCATGGTTTGAAGACAAAAGACAATGCTGAAGAGCCTACTGGTTCATATATATTCAGTTGAGAGCATTCACAGCGACTCACCATTCTGGATGATGGCTTGAGATCTGGAGAAGCGTCCGTGGATGGCCGTCATGTGGAGGGGGGTCTTTCCATCTTTACTCTGCAGATAGAAAGACAAAGATGGTTCACACGGCAGTCTGTGCTGCTGACCACAGGCAAAATCAAACACGTATTGGAGGAGCGCTTGATGGCATTTAGTTTGCATTGTTAGGCCTATTCCATTGGTATTTGAATGTAGACCAGGGCCAAATACTAAGCCATGTGCTGCGTCAGTGTGTGCGTCCCAAATGGCACCCTATTTATAAGTACACTACTTTTTGAACCAAAGTAGTGTACTTATAAAGGGAACAGGGTGCCATTTGGGACACAGGCAGTGTCATCACGGCTCCTTGCTCTATGGGCCCCTGGTCAAAAGTAGTGCACTACATAGGGAATAGGGTGTTATTTAGTTCAGACACAGTGTTGGTCATCCGGTCTCCTCACCTTGATGTTGACGAGGGCCCCGTTGCCCACCAGCAGCTCCAGGCAGAGCGCCCCATGGCGCGAGGCGGCCGTGAAGTGGAGTGGGGCGAAACCCTTCTCGTACACCTGGTTCACGTTGGCGCCACACTCGATCAGCTCATTCACCACCACATCCTGCCCGTTGTAGCATGCCACGTGGAGGGGGGTGTTACCGTACCCATTGGGCTAATTTATCTGGAGGGAGCAAGGGAGGGAAAAGAGTGGAGAGAGAGAGAGGGGGGGGGGGGGGGGAACAAAACAATACATTCCTGATCAGGTCACTTGGTTCTGAAAACCCCCTGGTCCAACCTCTCTCTCTTCATTACTTGGTTCTGAAAACCCCCTGGTCCAACCTCTCTCTCTTCATTACTTGGTTATGAAAACCCCCTGGTCCAACCTCTCTCTCTTCATTACTTGGTTATGAAAACCCCCTGGTCCAACCTCTCTCTCTTCATTACTTGGTTATGAAAACCCCCTGGTCCAACCTCTCTCTCTTCATTACTTGGTTCTGAAACCCCCCTGGTCCAACCTCTCTCTCTTCATTACTTGGTTCTGAAACCCCCCTGGTCCAACCTCTCTCTCTTCATTACTTGGTTATGAAAACCCCCTGGTCCAACCTCTCTCTCTTCATTACTTGGTTCTGAAACCCCCCTGGTCCAACCTCTCTCTCTTCATTACTTGGTTATGAAACCCCCCTGGTCCAACCTCTCTCTCTTCATTACTTGGTTATGAAAACCCCCTGGTCCAACCTCTCTCTCTTCATTACTTGGTTATGAAAACCCCCTGGTCCAACCTCTCTCTCTTCATTACTTGGTTATGAAAAACCCCTGGTCCAACCTCTCTCTCTTCATTACTTGGTTATGAAAACCCCCTGGTCCAACCTCTCTCTCTTCATTACTTGGTTATGAAAACCCCCTGGTCTAACCTCTCTCTCTTCATTACTTGGTTATGAAAAACCCCTGGTCCAACCTCTCTCTCTTCATTACTTGGTTATGAAAACCCCCTGGTCCAACCTCTCTCTCTTCATTACTTGGTTATGAAAACCCCCTGGTCCAACCTCTCTCTCTTCATTACTTGGTTATGAAAACACCCTGGTCCAACCTCTCTCTCTTCATTACTTGGTTATGAAAACCCCCTGGTCCAACCTCTCTCTCTTCATTACTTGGTTATGAAAACCCCCTGGTCCAACCTCTCTCTCTTCATTACTTGGTTCTGAAAAACCCCTGGTCCAACCTCTCTCTCTTCATTACTTGGTTATGAAAACCCCCTGGTCCAACCTCTCTCTCTTCATTATGGTTATGAAAACCCCCTGGTCCAACCTCTCTCTCTTCATTACTTGGTTATGAAAACCCCCTGGTCCAACCTCTCTCTCTTCATTACTTGGTTCTGAAAAACCCCTGGTCCAACCTCTCTCTCTTCATTACTTGGTTATGAAAACACCCTGGTCCAACCTCTCTCTCTTCATTACTTGGTTATGAAAACCCCCTGGTCCAACCTCTCTCTCTTCATTACTTGGTTCTGAAAACCCCCTGGTCCAACCTCTCTCTCTTCATTACTTGGTTATGAAAACCCCCTGGTCCAACCTCTCTCTCTTCATTACTTGGTTCTGAAAACCCCCTGGTCCAACCTCTCTCTCTTCATTACTTGGTTATGAAAACCCCCTGGTCCAACCTCTCTCTCTTCATTACTTGGTTCTGAAAACCCCCTGGTCCAACCTCTCTCTCTTCATTACTTGGTTCTGAAACCCCCCTGGTCCAACCTCTCTCTCTTCATTACTTGGTTATGAAAACCCCCTGGTCCAACCTCTCTCTCTTCATCACTTGGTTATGAAAACCCCTTGGTCCAACCTCTCTCTCTTCATTACTTGGTTATGAAAACCCCCTGGTCCAACCTCTCTCTCTTCATTACTTGGTTATGAAAACCCCCTGGTCCAACCTCTCTCTCTTCATTACTTGGTTATGAAAACCCCCTGGTCCAACCTCTCTCTCTTCATTACTTGGTTATGAAAACCCCCTGGTCCAACCTCTCTCTCTTCATCACTTGGTTATGAAAACCCCCTGGTCCAACCTCTCTCTCTTCATTACTTGGTTATGAAAACCCCCTGGTCCAACCTCTCTCTCTTCATTACTTGGTTATGAAAACCCCCTGGTCCAACCTCTCTCTCTTCATTACTTGGTTATGAAAACCCCCTGGTCCAACCTCTCTCTCTTCATTACTTGGTTATGAAAACCCCCTGGTCCAACCTCTCTCTCTTCATTACTTGGTTCTGAAAACCCCCTGGTCCAACCTCTCTCTCTTCATTACTTGGTTCTGAAAACCCCCTGGTCCAACCTCTCTCTCTTCATTACTTGGTTATGAAAACCCCCTGGTCCAAATCACTGGCTCTAACCTCTCTCTCTTCATTACTATTATGAAAACCCCCTACACATTTGAATGCGTGTTGACTCACATCCACACCAAGGTCCAGGAGGTACTTGACCACACTGATCATTCCACTGGAGGCTGCAGAGTGGAGAGGGGTGTAGGCCTTCTTGTTTTTACAGGACACCTCTGATCCATGAGAGGCCAGCAGTTTCACCACCTCAATGTGCCCTATGGTAGAGAGAGAAGGGGAGGGATAAATAGAGAGAGAGAGAGAGAGAGAGAGAGAGAGAGAGAGAGAGAGAGAGAGAGAGAGAGAGAGAGAGAGAGAGAGAGAGAGAGAGAGAGAGAGAGAGAGAGAGGGGAGGGAGATAGTAAGGGGGTTAAGAGAGAAACAGAGATACAAACACAGAGAGATAGGCAGAGAGAGGGAGAGATAGATTAGTTTACAGTGGTACACAGCACCATAAGCAACACCTACATCATGTTAGTACAACTGAAAACATCTAATCAACCTACTTAGTACATGATTCTGACATAATAACACACTAGACGTGGCTCATACAGCTGAGCTGTGAGACTAACACACAGTCCATTCATTCATTCATTCATTGGTATAAAGGACATTAGTCAGAATGTAAATGATGTGGTAAACTCATCACCCATGTAAGCAGCCCAGTGGATTGCTCGGCGATCCTTCTTGTCAAAGGCATTAATGTTGGCTCCTCTGGAGAGAAGCAGCCTCACCATCTAACAGGGAGAGGAGAGAGAAACAAAACACAGGTTGAGGAAAACTAAACAGCAAAATCCGCTAAATCTGGCTTCAAAGCCTTCCCTTTAAAATTATATATTTTGTATTCACAATGAATGAAAGATAACATGTAAAGACATGGTACATTTCTCCCCTTTTAGTCCCCCTTTGACCTCCCCCTCCCCCCAGAATGCCTCCAAACACATTTAAAAAGAAAGGGAAAGTAATTGAGTTACATGTCAGAAAACAAAACAAAAGTATACAACAACGTTACTTCAAGCAAAAATGTAATAGCCTAACAATTTCAGGTGATTAAGTGATTTTATAGGCCTATATAGCAGTAATCTCAAGGTGGGGCCAAGAGTACTAATCTGGAGGAAGTGTTTGGAGCTGTTCAAAATAGGATATCATCGGGTCCCAGGAGGAATAAAATGAGTTGGTTGACCCTCGAATGGTAACTTCATTTTTTCTCATTTTAGGAACAGCTTCAGATCTTTGAGCCAAAGAGAGGCTAAGGGAGGATTGATAGATTTCCAATCCAATAAAATCCTTCTGCGGGCTAACATGGAGGCAAAGGCAATGGCATCTAGCTGTCTATTGGTCAGAGAAGGATTGTTGTTTGGTACTCCAAAAATAGCAATTTCTGCACTAGGCTGCAACTTTATATCAAATGCTTCAGAAAGGGTTTTAAATAGTGGACAAATAATCTGCCAGACGGGGACAGTACCAGAACATGTGGGTCAAGTCCACCAAGGAGCTTTTACACCTGTCACATGTACCATCAATATTTGGGTAGAATTTGGACAATCTGGCCTTACTGAAATGGATACGGTAAAGTACCTTAAACTGTATAAGGCTGAGCCGGGCACAAGAGGAGCTTCCATTTACCCTCAGTAAGGCATTTCACACTCAGATCGGATTTTATTCAAAGCCTCCTCTGAACAAACTCAAGCATACAACTAGGGCTGTGATGGTCATGGAACTTCAGGTGTCGGTGATTGGCGTGTCTTATGTACGTGGTCATCGACAAAACTGACAGCTGACAGGGGGGCGGGACGGACATTAGCAAAGGAAAACATTAGCGCGTTTAGGCCAGTCTTGCTCTCAAGTTTGGGGAAGCTAATTTTCTCCATGAAAAATATCAAGCATTCCATGCATCATCACATTTGCAAACTTATAAAAAATAAAAAAAATTGTTCACCTTTATTTAACCAGGTAAGCCAGTTGAGAACAAGTTCTCATTTACAACTGCGACCTGGCCAAGATAAAGCAAAGCAGTGCGATAAAAACAACACAGAGTTACATTTGGGGTAAAAAAACATAAAGTCAAAAATACAACAGAAAATATATATACAGTGTGTGCAAATGTAGCAAGTTATGGAGGTAAGGCAATAAATAGGCTATAGTGCAAAATAATTACAATAGTATTAACACTGGAATGCTAGATGTGCAAGAGATTATGTGCAAATAGAGATACCGGGGTGCAAAAGAGCAAAATAAATAACAATATAGGGATGAGGTAGTTGGGTGGGCTAATTTCAGATGGGCTGTGTACAGGTGCAGTGATCGGTAAGGTGCTCTGACAACTGATGCTTAAAGTTATTGAGGGAGATAAGAGTCTCCAGCTTCAGAGATTTTTGCAATTCGTTCCAGTCATTGGCAGCAGAGAACTGGAAGGAATGGCGGCCAAAGGAGGTGTTGGCTTTGGGAATGACCAGTGAGATATACCTGCTGGAGCGCAGACTACGGGTGGGTGCTGCTATGGTGACCAATGAGCTAAGATAAGGCGGGGATTTGCCTAGCAGTGATTTATAGATGGCCTGGAGCCAGTGGGTTTGACGACGAACATGTAGTGAGGACCAGCCAACAAGAGCGTACAGGTCACAGTGGTGGGTAGTGTATGGGGCTTTGGAGACAAAACGGATGGCACTGTGATAGACTACATCCAGTTTGCTGAGTAGAGTGTTGGAGGCTATTTTGTAAATGACATCGCCGAAGTCAAGGATCGGTAGGATAGTCAGTTTTACGAGGGCATGTTTGGCAGCATGAGTGAAGGAGGCTTTGTTTGCGAAATAGGAAGCCGATTCTAGATTTAACTTTGGATTGGAGATTCTTTATGTGAGTCTGGAAGGAGAGTTTACAGTCTAACCAGACACCTAGGTATTTGTAGTTGTCCACATACTCTAGGTCAGACCCGTCGAGAGTGGTGATTCTAGTCGGGTGGGCGGGTGCCAGCAGCGTTCGATTGAAAAGCATACATTTAGTTTTACTAGTGTTTAAGAGCAGTTGGAGGCTACTGAAGGAGTGTTGTATGGCATTGAAGCTCGTTTGGAGGTTTGTTAACACAGTGTCCAATGAAGGGCCAGATGTATACAAAATGGTGTCGTCTGCGTAGAGGTGGATCTGAGAGTCACCAGCAGCAAGAGCGACATCATTGATATACACGGAGAAAAGTGTCGGCCCAAGAATTGAACCCTGTGGCACCCCCATAGAGACTGCCATAGGTCCAGACAACAGGCCCTCCGATTTGACACACTGAACTCTATCTGAGAAGTAGTTGGTGAACCAGGCGAGGCAGTCATTTGAGAAACCAAGGCTATTTAGTCTGCCAATAAGAATGCGGTGGTTGACAGAGTCGAAAGCCTTGGCCAGGTCGATGAAGACGGCTGCACAGTACTGTCTATTATCAATTGCGGTTATAATATCGTTTAGGACCTTGAGCGTGGCTGAAGTGCACCCATGACCAGCTCGGAACTTATGTAAAATAGCTGACTATTCCTAATGTGATTAGTAAATTGGATAGTCATAATTTAGGCTAATAATATAACTCAATCACAGGCTGTTCAATGCAGCGGGTGGTGGAGTAGGTTTCTTTTCACTGGAAAAATGTGGCCTTTTATTATTTTAAAATCACGCAATTCTACTACACTTTATATGACTAGAGAGATTAGCAGAATCTTTTTCAACACGACTTTCAAGTGGCACTGACCCAGTGATAAAGACAGTGAATATGCACACTCACCGGGGATATAGCCGATGCCAATAATACTGTTCCCTCAATTAAGTTGAGGATTTTGATCATTAAAAAGACATTAGTATTTTCATCTTCTTCTCTTTGAAGCAATAAGCCAATTGCTTTCCAAACTGTTTTCCCTCCATTGTATTTTGAAAAATTGCGATATGCCTGGTTGAGCCTCTCTTTCACTGACATTCACAACTCAACAGTCATCTATTTGGAAGCCTATTCGCCGCACCCGCTGCCTTCCGACAGGCTACGCGATTTAAAACAATCCAGAAGAAGCTAATGATCATGCTTTCTGGTATAGTATACACACGTAACATGTAGGATTCCCAGAATATGTTCTATATTCTCATTATTAACTCATTATAATCAGTGGTTTAATTAGAGTATGATTGGCTAAATAAAACAATGGGCCTATGGTAATGCAACATTAAGTGATTCAAGGAAACTAGCCTATTTTGTTTGTTTATTTGCTCGGGCATCTGAATTACAATTATTCATGAACAATAATTTTGCATAGCTTATTCTTTTAACATTGAATAGCCTATAAATGGTTATTACAGCTTAGTTATTAAAACTTCATTTCTCACAAGAATGAGGTTGTGAATTGGGAGGTTCAGCTCGGTCTGGGCCTTACTAGGTCCCTCTTTTAAATCGCCAGCTCTGCTAAAAAGTGCCCACCAGAGTTCTACATAGGCCTAGAACACGGCCTGTGCTCTGGCTTCACATTGATGGTGACAGCGAGATGGAGATTGTGGCCAAAGCAATTTAGCCAAGGCCAGTTCAGTTGCCTCACTTCAGCCACAATGTTGGCCCTGTTGTCTGTGGCGATACAGGACATTAGATTTTCGTCAAGGGCCCAGTCAAGGAATTCCGGAATGTAGGTTGTTTCCAAACAGTTGGATTTCAGTGTCCAGTCTTTCGTCAGATAGTGCACTGTTAGGTTCATGTAAGGAGTCATATTTACACTTGACCACATGTCCATATTCAGTGCAAAAATAAACAAATCTACGTCCTTTAGCTCTGCCTGAACCTCCCCCTTCACCTTGTTGAACAAGGTAGGGACCGCTGTTTGAGACAAATACTTTCTCCCCGGTAACTCGTATAGTCTGTCAAATTTCCAGAGCATTTATTTGAAGGCGGGTTTCTCCACCGTTCGTAAAGGCACCATTCCTATGACTAAATAACGAGTTCCAGTGTCTGGCAGTGCTCGCCACTTATCGGTGTCCCGTTTGTGGTGCTGGAATTCTTAGTAGGTAGCCTATGGGTTTTGCGCATATTCTGCAAACAGGCTGGCCAAGTCATCTGGTTCTCCATCGTCGTTAGGTGTGAAACTGAAATGTGCCCAAACAGGTTGTTATGGGTTTTTTTTTGCAATGAGAGCCATCTTTTTCACCTCACTCCTCTGATCTACTGTAACAATGAAAAAGGTCAGAGGTGAAGGTCAGAGGTCAGAGGCTACCCACCCACCCCCAGCCTGTAGGCTATAGATCTAGAGGTACTATAGTTACCCCCGGTCCCCACTTTTCACCTCACCCCCCCCCCCCCCTCTTCAATTAACCTGAATTGACCTTCAAAGATTCTCTCCTATTCGCGCATAGAGCAGATTTGGTGATTGCGGTGCATCAAAAGATAGTCCATCTATTAAACTGTCTATATCTCCTCCAACTAAGTCAGCAAAACAATACCATATAATCAATAGTTAACACTCCCGCTATGGATAAAGTATATCTACATTAAAATAAAGGTGATAAAACATTTTATGGAGAGAAAATCATACTTCTTTTTGGTTTTGACGGTAATTTTATTTTCATGGTGTTCTTCATCCAAAACCGTCAATGTCACGGTTATCCAATTACCGTCACAGCCCTACATACAACCATTGTAAGTAATCGGATGCACAGTAAGCTCAACGTGGGGATAGGACAGGTATAAAGTGTAGACTACAGTGTGTAATCATGTCCATGCTAATTGCTAACCTCCTGGTGTCCACTGAAGGCTGCATGGTGCAGCGCCGTGCGCCCGGCCCGGTCTGACACGTTCACGTTGCTGAGGAGAGGGACCAGGGCCTCGGCACAGCGGACTGCCTTATTGGCCGCAGCGATGTGGAGCGGCGTTTGCCAGTTCTTGTCCCTGGCGTTCACGTCAGTAGAGTGTTTCAATAACACCTGGACAGCCTCCTACAGGAACACAGTTCAAATCATGTTCAACTTTGTTTAAAGTGCATTTAAAAATCACAACACACTTAACAGTCAAACACATATGCACAGGAGTGTGTGTGAGGGCTGACAGTATCACTACACGTACCTCACTGCAGGAAGCCAAGGCCCGGTGCAGAGGAGTGAGCCACTTGTTGTCTTTGGCATTTACTCTGGCTCCTGGGACACAGACAGAAAAACAGGTGACAGACCGACAGGGGGACAGACCGACAGGGGACACATTCAGTGCCTAACAACACACTATACAATACAAGTAAAATGATATACAACATAATTCTGACAAAATAAATGACATACCTGTACACGAAGAGACAACACACAATAGCTTAGCCCTTGGTGCAGCCACAGCTCTCGGGCACCTGCGTGAGCACATAGAAACTCACTGTCTAATCAGAGACTTCAACACATTAGTTCCCACAATGAGTTCATCAACCTGCCCATCAACAATAAGCACTGGGACTACATAACAGAAGCCATAAAGTTGCATTTTTAAGTCACACATGCCCACTGGGCTAGTTTGTTCCCACCACAACCCACCAGGATGATGTCTGAAGGAGCTAGAAAGTTCCCCTCTACCACTCCTGCCTCCCTCAACCGAGGTACAATATCTGCGCGCAGAGTAGTAGCCATGGACCCACTATCTAACATCCCCTTCAGCTCAACTTTATCCTGTACTAGCACAGTGGTGTAAAACAAACTGTCATTCTGAGTAATTCTCATTGTGTTCTGAAAAATGACTGTGTTGTTCTTGGGTACTGACTCACAAAAGTAAGAATAAACAGATTGGATATCATCATCAGTGGAGGAAAAATAAGAATGCCCCACATTGCCCTCCTCAGAACGGAGGCTTTCTAGTTTTCCTGAGACCTGCCAGTCTGTCCACATCCAGGGTTCTGTCGCTGCCCAGCCTCACTACAGTCAAAGCTCATGTGGCCCGGAGAAAAGCACTTGACGCACAGCTGGTGCATCTGACACTGAGCTTTGGTCCAGTGATTAGTGCTTCCACAGTCAGCGCACTCATGCTGAAGTTTGTGGAACTGTTTACGGGGCCCTCTACATTTAACATGTTTAAGTCATTTAGCAGACGCTCTTATCCAGAGCGACTTACAGTTAGTGCATACGTTACTTTTTTTTTTTTTCATACCCCCCGTGGGAATCGAACCCACAACCCTGGCGTTGCAAACACCATGCTCTACGAACTGAGCCGGCCATTCCCTCCACTACCCTAGGCGACGCTGGTCCAATTGTGTGCCGCCCCATGGGTCTCCCGGTCGCGGCCGGCTACGACAGAGCCTGGATTCAAACCAGGATCTCTAGTGGCACAGCTAGCACTGCGATGTAGTGCCTTAGACCACTGTGCCACTCACAGACTGAGTATTGCTGAGTATTGCTGACCAGAGCCTTCTCTAACAAAGTCAAAACTTTCTTTAATGTCCCACCCTCAGATACAGATGATGCCTGGTCTGGTTCACGGCCACATTGAGAAAAAGATGACACATTAGGTCTTTTCACAGGACCCACTCCCTCCTGAGGGCAGTCAAAAACAGCAGCAACCTGCTGTGAAAGTTGTGTTCTACATGCTTTACGTTCCCTTAACAGTTCATCCAACCGATCCTGTACCTCACTGGCTGTCCAGTCACGAATGGGTTTGCTCTTGAACACTTGGGCCAACTCTTTACCAGGACAGTTGCGTACAAACATGACTGCCAATTCTGAGCACTGATTGGGTAAGGTCCTGCCCTCACTCACAAGGTACTGTTCGGCTGCCTCTGCAGCTTTGTTAAGCCTAATCCAGAAATCTATTGGACCCTCATTAGCATATGGTTTGATTGAATAGAAATCAGCTAATGGCATACCTGAGCAGACAGTATCCCCAAAGTGTTGCTTGAAAACACTGAACACCGCCTTAACATCTGTGACAACAAGGTTGTTACGCTTCCAGACTTTGGTCACATCCCGTGCCCTCCCCATGAGCCTAGACATCACCTCCCCAACATTCCCAGACCCAGTGTAACCCCTCTTCTCTAGGTAGACTTCCATTAACTCCTCCCACTCCAGGACAGAGTACTTATCTGAGCCATCACCCCTAAAAAGAGGTGGAGCACTAACATCTGACTTCACAACCAGATTCAGCTTGGACGCATCAATAAAGGTTGACCCACACTGCTCAGGCAGGGGAAACTGCTGGGGTTGGTGAGGGGGACGGGCAGGAGAAAGACTTGAAACCCCAGGCTGCAGTAAACTCGCTCTGATAGATTCTCCTATCTCTGAACCAATCTGCTTAATAAGGTCACTAAGCTGACTCGGAGGCGTCCCATTATCACCGAGTACTGTGGATGATGGTACATCAAAAGACAGAGGTGGGATACCCTGGTCAGGTGGAACAAACAGCCTACCCCTCCCAGTGCTTGCAAACTCAGGACAAGCAAACGCTCTACTCCCAGGAGCTGACTGTACAATTGGTGTAAATGGAAGGACACCCCTCCCTCTACCCACACTAAAATCCATAGCATAACACGTCTTATGGATTTGAGAATCTTCCATGGCTCAACAGAGCACTAAAATACAATGTAATTTAGTGCATTCAAATACCCAAAAAAATTAATGCAATAAACAAATTCATCCAAAACATACAAATAAGCACGAATACCTGTATCTAATGAATATTCTACATTCACTTTCACTGTTTACAGTATATATTCACTTACAGTAAGCCATCAACAAATTCACATGCACAGGTCGTGCACCTCATCCACATGCACAGCTCCGACAGTCGGCTTGAGCTGACCAGTCGGCAGGTCACGTAATTAGGACACTGCCACAACTGGAATTCTGATGGTTGGATAATTTTTATTCGACCTGCACACGAAGAGACAACACACAATATGTTAGCTCTTGGTGCAGCCACAGCTCTCGGGCACCTTGCTAGTTGAAGGTCAGGCAAAAATGAACAGGTGCTGCATGCACACATTCAGTGCCTAACAACACACTATACAATACAAGTAAAATGATATACAACATAATTCTGACAAAATAAATGACATACCTGTACACGAAGAGACAACACACAATAGCTTAGCCCTTGGTGCAGCCACAGCTCTCGGGCACCTGCGTGAGCACATAGAAACTCACTCAAACACTGACCCAAATACTCCCGAGTTACAATAGGTACCCTAATTAGCGAGCTCGGTGAAAGTTGTTAACATACATCTTTATATTGTCCACATTGTAACAAAACCTGTAGTTGCGTAACAGCACTTTGTGTAACTTTACCACAGTTTTATATCGACAAATTACGGCGCCAAGGACAACATACCTTGCTAGTTGAAGGTCAGGCAAAAGAGAACAATAAGAGGGTACATAAATACAGATAACCCGCGATGGACCAAACCAAAATATACACAACTTTTACAATTAGGTCTATTTGCAATATAGATACATAAAAATGTTTGTACACCAAAAAATAACATTAGCTATGCAGCTGTAATTAAATAAAGAAACCACATTGAATTATTATTATTATTAACTTATTAACATCCCCTCTTGACCTGGCCTACTTGAACTGTCCTTGTGTGCAATTTGGTGCATAATCTAGGGGAACAACATCACACTACTACACATATAAATCAAGTCATACCTTTATTGTCATTCATGCTCTTATTTTTAACCTAGTAGTTTTGCAAAAGTGTAACCTGCGTCAATTCTAGGAAATATTGGAATAACGTGCTTAAGAGGAGCCCTGACACGCACAACAGGATAACACAACTACCACATTTTCAATTGACAATCATTGATTTAAATGGATGTGGTCAATAGATTTGTATAGGCATATATACTAATTTAATTTAATTTGTAAACCAAAGTTGGATTAGTAGGTCTATGCAACATGCACCTGGATAACCGCGTCATGAATCGGAACGGGCTCCAACGTCCTCATATACACATTATGACAAAATAAAGATCTTAATATTTCACGAAATAAAGACATAGAAGAAAACAGGTTCTAGAAACTCAATTTCTCCATGGCAATAGAATGTAAACATGTAAATTGCGCCAAACATATCCAAATATCGCCTACAACTCAATTCTCAGCGCAGCATATTGGACGACTCCACAGGCATTGATCATTCGCGACTTTAAGTCATTCCTGTTATCTCTAGAGCATCCCGTATATTTATAGCGCTGCATTTCGTCCCCCTCTGACCATGGATAGGGTTGGGAGCATTCCTGAGTTCACTTATGGTCCCACTAAGGTAATCTTAGGAGATATTCCTTTTGGCATACTGTAAATGCCTGTGCATAATGTACCTAATAAAGCATAATTGTTTTAATTATCTTCAAAGGAATTCTGTAGAAGCAGCCTTTATTTTCAGACTCTGCAGGCCTGCTGGGAGGAAGCATATTACAATAAACAGGTAAGATTCATCCCACAAAAAAAGTAACCACAGAAAAAAAGAGATAGATTTAATCCCAAAACAAGAGTTTTATTTCAAGACAGTTTAGAGAAGATGGTCATAAGAGTTTTTAGTATCACTTGCAAATTGTGAGACATGAGCAGTTGTGAAATGAGGCCCTTCTGAAAGCACATTATATGGTCTTTAGTGGCACGGTCTCACACCTTACCTCATCTTGCAGAAGAAGTTCATGGTCCACTATCTGCTGCTCCAGAGTCGAGGCCAGGTCTCGCCCCATGTCACCATGGAGCACATGAGCGACTGGCTGGTGTCTCAGGGCAAAAAATCCCTTAGGGAGAGGTGAGTACCACGTCAGCTCTCACCTTCACTGCCATTCTCTGTCACCAGCAGCACTCCAGGAGGTGTGGGTAAAATAAACAACAGATCAATAGGAAGCCAGGAAAGTTGAAATGCTTTGTGTTTTATTTGAAGGGTGTGGAAGGAAACCCTGGAGGAGGGGAACGAACTCACACGGCTGGTAAGAGAATGAGAGTTAGAGACTTAGACTATCAGTCAGTGAGCTCCTTTCTAGCCTTTCAACAACTAGTCAGTACAGCAGAATATATCTGTTGTGAAATTACACTAATGGGACTTCCTGTTTCCTACGGCAGACCTGGGAAGTAAACACCTGCCTAAAAATGATTGACATGGAGCACAAGGCTGTCTTCAAGCTCCGCCGCTCTATGCACACCTCCTCTCCAGCTGGCGCTGACATGTGAGTTCCATGTACTGCCCTGCATACAGCTTGCTCCATTCATCTACACATCTGGAGCTATGCAGAAAATAACTAGGGCAGTGTTCTCTGTGTGAACATTGCACATCGTTTAGCGTTCTCTGCTGCTTTTTGTTGATTTCAGCGACCCCAAGGTCCACATCATCGTGGAGAGAGCTGTGAGGAGCATTCTGGACAAGCTGTCCAATAAGCCCTGTAGCAACCTGCTCAGCCCATCCCAGGTGGTGGTGGAGCTGGTGCCCAGGATCCTCCTGGCCCTGTGGCTTCAGCCAGAGGAAGGCCATTCAGATCACCCCATCCTCCTAAGCGGGATGGCTGTGAGTATGGTGGTGGCCGTAGGGGAGAAGCTCTCCAACACGTTGAAGGCCTCTTCTCCTCACACCCCTTTCTCCCGGGCTGCTGCTTTTGACTCTGTGAGGTCGATCCTCGGGAGAATCAGCCAGTCCTTCTCCCTGGATGACCTCAAGACCCCTTTTTTTATGAGCTCTGTCTGTGCCTTTGTGGCGGACGAGGTGAAAAGCTACTTCCAGCCTACTGCAGACACCCTGCGAGTTCCCCCTGTCCTAGTGGTGGCCTTCTCCGCCACACTACCAGCTGATATCCAAGCAGGTGAGTAGCACTCATAGAAAGCACTCTGACAGATGCCTTTTGTCATGACATCCTGGTGCCTTGTAGTAGTAGAGCCAATCAGGATTTTAATTGTCACCCCTAACACAGATGCAGACCAGGCTTCTTCCCACCTGGAGGTTGTGGAAATCCCCCATAACACAGAGGCAGACCCAGCTTCTTCCCACCCGGAGGTTGTGGACATCACCCCTAACACAGAGAAAGACCCGGCTTCTGCCCACCTGGAGGTTGAGGGATTCACCCCTAACACAGAGTTTGACCCAGCTTCTCCCCACCTAGATGTTGTTGACATCACCCGTAGCAGAGAGGAAGACCCGGCTTCTTCCCACATAGTGGTTTTGGACATCACCCCTAACACAGAGGCACACCTGGCTTCTTCCCACCTGGAGGTTGCTGACAAAACCCGTAGCACAGAGGCAGACCCAGTATCTTACCACCTGGAAGTTGAGGACATCACCCCTAACACAGAGGCACACCTGGCTTCTTCCCATCAGGAGCTTGTGGACATCACCCCAAACACAGAGGCAGACCCGGGTTCTTCCCACCTAGAGATTGCGGTCATCAACCCTAACAAAGAGGCACACCTGGCTTCTTCCCACATGGAGGTTGTGAACGTCACCCCTAACACAGAGGCTGAGACGGCTTCTACCCACCTGAAGTTTGTGGACATCACCCCTAACATAGAGTCAGACCCTGCTTCTTCCCACCGTATGGTTGTTGACATCACCCATAACTCAGAGGCAGACCCAGCATCTTCCCACCTGGAGGTTGTGGACATCACCCCTAACACAGAGGCAGACCCGGCTTCTTCTCACCTGGAGGTTGTGGACATCACCCCTAACAAAGAGGCACACCTTGCTTCTTCCCACCTGGAGGTTGTGGACATCACCCCTAACAAAGAGGCACACCTGGCTTCTTCCCACAAGGAGCTTGTGGACATCACCCCTAACACAGAGGCTGAGACGGCTTCTACCCACCTGAAGTTTGTGGTCATCACCCCTAACACAGAGTTAGACCCGGCTTCTTCCTATCAGGAGGTTGTGGAAACCACCCCTAACATAGAGACAGACCCGGCTTCTTCCCACCTGGAGCTTGTGGACATCACCCCAAACACAGAGGCAGACCCGGCTTCTTCCCACCTAGAGATTGCGGACATCAATTCTAACAAAGAGGCACACCTGGCTTCTTCCCACCTGGAGGTTGTGAACATCACCCCTAACAAAGAGGCAGACCCGGCTTCTTCCCACCAGAAGGTTGTGGACATCAACCCTAACACAGAGGCAGAGCCAGCTTCTTCCCACCTGGAGGTTGTGGACATCATCACTAACACAGACGCAGACCCAGTATCTTCCCACCTGGAGGTTGTGGACATCATCCCTAACACAGAGGCAGATCCTGCTTCTTCCCACCTGGAGTTTGTGGACATCACCCCTAACACAGATGCAGACCCGGCTTCTTCCCACCTAGAGGTTGTGGACATCACCCCAAACACAGAGGCAGATCCTGCTTCTTCCCACCTGGAGCTTGTGGACCTCACCCCTAACACAGATGCATACCCTGCTTCTTCACTCTTGGAGGTTGTGGACGTCACACCTGAAGAAAAGCCTCTCATGGTGGCCGTCTACGCCACTCTGCCATCTGACATCCAAGCAGGTGAGTAAGACTTATAGAAAGCACTCTGACAGGTGCCGTTCATCATGATAACATGTCAAGTGTTGGTCCCATGTTTCATGAGCTGAAATAAAAGATCCCATTCAACTGGCCAGTGTTTAGAACCTACGGTTTGCATTTATTTACATTCTGTCCTGCTTTTGTCCCTTTCCAGAGGATGTTGCTGTGGTCACCCTGGACGTCACCCCACACGTCACCAAGGACGTGACCCTGGATGTTCCATGCAGGGCGAGGAAAGGGGCAGTCCAGCGTTTTTTTTGCAGGCTTTGGAGGGCAGTGTGCTGCTGCGCTTGCCACAAGGAATAGGAGGAACAATATTAATTATTCATTAGACCAGAAACAGGATTGAACCATAGACCATTAAATTCTTTGCATTATAGTTGCCTTCAATTCTGATTTTCTTCTGTTTAATTCTTAATTAATTTCAGAACATTTCTCTAAACTTTGTGGAGTAGGTTGTATAAATAAGTGGGAAACATCCCAATCGCAATTTTAATGCTTTTAATAATTAACTTATTACATTTTTTTTAGATGTATTATTTGACAAAAAAGTGGAGGGCGCGACAAAAAAACTTTAATCATCATAGAAAACTCTTGCTCACTATTAAAAATGCATTGTTTTATTTAAGCAAGGTTAAAAGATTAACGTTTCGGTCTAGTCTATGACGATATGCAAGTTGTGTTTGCCCAGTTAAAGGGCGACCCAGACTCACCCTGGTTCTTGAGGGTTGCAGACACTGAATAATTATCATTTGAAATAAATGGCACTTTTCAAGTCTTGACTAAAAATCTTTAATGAATATGAATTTAAATACAATTGACTTGAGGATCAGAGCAGGCAGGCTGACTGGCTTGCCCTGAAGGCCCTCTGCCTCTACCTCTGTGTGGTTAATCTCAGCCAAGAGGTTGTATGGGTTGTCTGTCTCTCTCTGGGTGTGAATCACTATCACTATGACCTCTCATTCCTTGCTCACAGGAGCAGGGGTGATGGCATCCGGGGTAACCTCCTCCTCTCCTGTATCTAACCCATCTTTCTGGCTGTGAGTTCGACTGAGGTCACTCGTTCTCTCTCCCAGGGTGTTGGATAGTTTCTCCTCCTCTGTGTCTTGTGTATTTTCTACATTGTAGAATAATAGTGAAGACATCAAAACTATTAAATAACACATATGGCATCATGTAGTAACCAAAAACGTGTTACACATATCAAAATATGTTTGAGATGTGAGATTCTTCAAAGTAGCCACCCTTTGCCTTGATCACAGCTTTGTACATACAGAATAATACGAAATGTTCTGAGACCAGGTTGCGCTTTCACCTCCCCCGGTAAGAGGGGAATAAGGCAACCTCAGAGTTACATTCAAGGATACTTTATTGACACACACGGATGAAATGGACATGGAAAGGTATTGGAATGATAGTGGTCCTGTAATGGACAGATAACAGGGGTAATGAATATGCACAATAACTGATAGCACAAGTAGAGCAACAACGCTATTAACAAAGGAAGGGCTGTATTAATGGCATAATGCTACCTGCGGAGTATTACACAACACAGTAAAACACAGAGAGGCAACTTACAATAGGCAATGGTAGTAAATATAAAGAACAACAAGTAAGAATGATATACATGTTACAAATTCACTTTGTGCACGTACACTATCCCACGGTATATCTGTGCATTCAAATTGTCATCGATAAAATGCAATTGTATTCATTGTCCGTAGCTTATGCCTGCCCATACCATAACCCCACTGCCACCATGGGGCATTCACAACATTGACATCAGCCAACAGCTCGCCCATACGCTGCTTTACAAGTGGTCTGAAGTCGTGAGGCCAGTTAGAAGTACTGCCAAATTCTCTAAAGCCGCCTTGGCTTATGGTTGAGAAATAAACATAAACGTATCTGGCAACAGCTCTGGTGGACATTCCTGCAGTCCGTAAGCCAATTGCACGCTGCCTCAAAACTTGAAACATCTGTGCATTGTGTTGTGTGACAAAACTGCACATTTTAGAGTGGCATTTTATTGTCCTCAGCACAAGGTGCACCTGTGTAATTATCATGCTGTTTAATCAGCTTCTTGATATGCCATATTTGTCAGGTGGATGGATTATCTTGGCAAAGGAGAAATGCTCGCTTACAGGGATGTAAACAAATTTGTGTACACAATTTGAGAAAAATAAGCTTTTTGTGCGAATGGAACATTTCTGGGATTTTTATTTCAGTTCATGAAACATGGGACCAACACTTTACATAATGCGTTTATATTTTTGTTCAGTGTAGTTATTAGGTTGGGAGATTGGGATCCTATCTGGGCTAGCTAAAGCCAACTTCATGGTTAGTAGTATGACAGAGAAAATATAACAAGACAAATTTAAACATCACAAATCTGAGGGGGCAAGTGACCCTGTGCCCCCTTTGGGCATGACGTCTCTGCTATCAACCACATCATTCTGTCTCCGTGAATATTCAAAACAGACACATTCATTCAGGTCTGGTACTGGTCCTACCATATAGATCAGGGATGGACAATTCCAGTCCTTGGGGGTCGGAGGGGGTCACACTTTTTCCCCATCCCTAGCAAACACAGATGATTAAACTTATTGCATTCTAAACTGAAACCCATGAGTACTTGATTATTAGAGTCAAACGTGTTAGCTGGGGCTGGGGAAAAAGTTTAACACCAATCAGGTCCCGAGGACTGGAGTTGCCCATCCCTAATATAGATGCTCTGTTTGCACGCATCGAGGGATGTGGTGAGTGACAGTGGAGACAAGGGAGCACACAGAAACAGCTTTGTCCTTTTAGAAAGTCGTCATAATCCTTAAATAAATATGATATGTATGCAAGAAATGCAGAGCCACTTCCAAAAACATATTGACAGAGTCTAGTATCTAGTAATCTAATCAATTAGTTTTCAACCCTTTGTTATGGCAAGCCTAAATAAGCTCAGGAGTAAAAATGTGCTTAACAAGTCACATAATCAGTTAGATGGACTCACTATGTGTGCAATAATAGTGATTTTTGAACGACTACACAATCTCTGTACCCCACACATGCAATTATCTATTAGGTCCCTCAGTCGAGCAGTGAATTTCAAACATAGATTCAACCATGAAGACCAGGGAGGTTTTCCAATGCCTCGCAAAAAAGGGCACCTTTTGGTAGATGGGTACAAAAAAAGCAGACATTGAATATTCCTTTGAGCATGGTGAAGGTATTAATTACGCTTTGGATGGTGTATCAATACACCCAGTCACCACATAAATACAGGTGTCCATCCTAACTCAGCTGCCAGAGAGGAAGGAAAACGCTCAGGGATTTCACCATGAGGCCAATGGTGACTTTAAAACAGTTAGAAAGTTTAATGCTTTGATAGGAGAAAACTGAGGATGAATCATCAACATTGTAGTTACTCCACAATACTAACCTAATTGACAGAGTATGCACTCACTAACTGTAAGTCGCTCTGGATAAGAGCGTCTGCTAAATGACTAAAATGTAAATGTAAAAGAAGGAAACCTGTACATGCATTGTGTTTGCAATCAGGCACTAAAGTAAAACTGCAAATAATGTGGCAAAGAAATGAACTTCATGCCCTGAATACAAAGCGTAATGTTTTGGGCAAATCCAACACAACACATCACTGAGTACCACTCTTCATATTTCCAAGCATGGTGGTGGCTGCATCATGTTATGGGTATGCATGTCATTGGCAAGGACTAGATACTTTTTTAGGATAAAAATAAACGGCATAGAGCTAAGTACAGGCAGATTCCTAGAGGAAAACCTGGTTCAGTCTGCTTTCCAACAAACACTGGGAGACAAATTCCCTCTTCAGCAGGACAATAACCTAAAACACAAGGCCAAATATTCACTGGAGTTGCTTACCAAGACGACATTGAATGTTTCTGAGTGGCTTAGTTACAGTTTTGACTTAATTCGGCTTGAAAACCTATGGCAAAAAAAAAATGGCTGTCTATATAATGTATATTGCATATATTTTACAATCCAGTTGTGCAAAGCTCTTGGAGATTTACCCAGAAAGACACAGCTTTAATCGACTCAGGGGTGGGAATACTTATGTAAATGAGATATTTCTGTATGTAATTTCCAATACATTTGCAGAAATTTCAAAAGCGTGTTTTCACTTTGTCATTATGGGGTATTGTGTGTAGCTGCGTGAGAGAAAATATTATAATTGAATCCATTTTGAATTCAGGCTGTAAGAAAACAACATGTGGAATAAGTTAAGGGGTATGAATACTTTCTGAATGCACTGTATATCTGCAAGAAAGTGATAAATAAGTGACTGTTTGAAAGGGGGTCATATAAACACTGCCTTATTTATATTTTTACATATAACATAAAGTTAATTCTGTCTGAAATAGTCATGCTATAATGGGCGTCGTTTCTCAGACCAAATTTCCATTCTGGCTCAAACAAAGCAATCGGATCATGCTCCAGTCAAAAACAGCTATAGGGAATGCCTATACATTGTCCAATCTCCTTCCACACATTGATTTCATCTTTATTCAGAAAGAAACAAACTTGAAATTAAGTGTTGTTTCAGTGTCTTGTTGCAGGTTGTACAATGTTCAAAAGTGTGTGAGAGAAAAAGCATTAACTTGTTTGTGTGGTGTCAAGTGTGAATGGTCCTATGTATGCAAATAGCCGAGATTGGATATTTCAGCACCATGGACAGCAGCGACATTGGGATAGCGAGATCTGTAATTCAGCAACACATGACACTGGATAGCGGCTGTCTCAGGTGAAGTTGGCATTGGGAAAATCCCATCTAATGGGAAACGAGGCATAGGAGGCAAAAAGACTGAAGGAGAAGACTCCCACAGGAACTCTTGGCTTAACTGTTCTGCCACATTCATTTCAAATGTTAAATTTTTCGATTTGTAAATAAAAGGGAACACATCTGCAAATAATGTAAACTGTCTTTTCTAACTACACTGTACAGCTTTAGTGTGTCTGTGCGTCATATGTACAACTGCAAGCAATTCGCTTCTCAAATCCTTCTCAAATGTCTTTTTAATGTGAGAAATAAAATGAAAAACAACTCTTAGACTAATACAATGCGTACTGTCACAAATTATTACTATTCCCAACAAGACAACGAAGTGATGGTCTTTACCCACCATGGAGACTTATAAAGGCTACTTCCCCCCCACCAAAAGTTCCCACGCTGAGCGATGTTGTTTACTACATCATTATGCATATAATTAACTGCAAGCAATTCGCTTCTCAAATCCTTCTCAAATGTCTTTTTAATGTGAGAAATAAAATGAAAAACAACTCTTAGACTAATACAATGCGTACTGTCACAAATTATTACTATTCCCAACAAGACAACGAAGTGATGGTCTTTACCCACCATGGAGACTTATAAAGGCTACTTCCCCCCCACCAAAAGTTCCCACGCTGAGCGATGTTGTTTACTACATCATTATGCATATAATTAAAGTCATACCTTTATTGTCATTCATGCTCTTATTTTTAACCGAGTAGTTTTGCAAAAGTGTAACCTGCGTCAATTCAGAGCTAGGAAATATTGAAATAATGTGCTTAAGAGGACCACACCCGTCGCTATGGGCGGGCCATAGGGGGCCGGGCCCGCCCCCAAAAATGCTTGGCAACCCCCACTTGAGGCACAGATCTCTTAAAAAGTGAGGTGGATCTTTCTGAGGTGGAAGTTGGGAGAGTTATATTTCAGTGAAACGTAAGTGAAGGAGGCCCCGCTCTCTCGCTTTCCCAGATGTTTAGTTCATTTCATTCCGATCTCCTTTGCATTATTATAGCCATTTTCTGTAGCCTGTCAACTATGCGTCTGTCTATCCCTGTTCTCTCCTCTCCGCACAGGCTATACAAACGCCTCACACCGCGTGGCTGCTGCCACTCTAACCTGGTGGTTCCTGCGCGCACGACCCACATGGAGTTCCAGGTCTCCGGCAGCATCTGGAACTGCCGTTCTGCGGCCAATAGGGCAGAGTTCATCTCAGCCTATGCTACCCTCCAGTTCCTCGACTTCTTGGCGCTGACGGAAACATGGATTACCACTGAAAACACTGCTACTCCTACTGCTCTCTCCTCGTCTGACCATGTGTTCTTGCATACCCCGAGAGCATCTGGTCAGCGGGGTGGTGGCACAGGAATCCTCATCTCTCCCAAGTGGACATTCTCTCTTTTTCCCCTGACCCATCTGTCTATCTCCTCATTTGAATTTCATGCTGTCACAGTCACTAGCCCATTCAAGCTTAACATCCTTATCATTTATCGCCCTCCAGGTTCCCTTGGAGAGTTCATCAATGAGCTTGACGCCTTGATAAGTTCCTTTCCTGAGGATGGCTCACCCCTCACAGTTCTGGGTGACTTTAACCTCCCTACGTCAACCTTTGATGCATTTCTCTCTGCCTCCTTCTTTCCACTCCTCTCCTCTTTTGACCTCACCCTCTCACCGTCCCCCCCTACTCACAAGGCAGGCAATACGCTTGACCTCATCTTTACTAGATGCTGTTCTTCTACTAATCTCACTGCAACTCCCCTCCATGTCTCCGACCACTACTTTGTATCCTTTTCTCTCTCGCTCTCCTCCAACACTACTCACTCTGTCCCTACTCAGATGGTAATGCGTCGTCGCAACCTTCCCTCTCTCTCTCCCACTACTCTCTCCTCCTCCATCCTATCATCTCTTCCCTCTGCTCAATCCTTCTCCCTCCAATCTCCTGATTCTGCCTCCTCAACCCTCCTCTCCTCCCTTTCTGCATCCTTTGACTCTCTATGTCCCCTATCCTCCCGGCCGGCTCGGTCCTCCCCTCCTGCTCCATGGCATGACGACTTATTGCGAGCTCACAGAACAGGGCTCCGGGCAGCCGAGCGGAAATGGAGGAAAACTAAACTCCCTGCGGGTTTGGCATCTTTTCACTCCCTCCTCTCTACATTTTCTTCCTCTGTTTCTGCTGCTAAAGCCACTTTCTACTACTCTAAATTCCAAGCATCTGCCTCTAACCCTAGGAAGCTCTTTACCACCTTCACCTCCCTGCTGAATCCATTTTGAAAAGAAGGTTGACGAAATCCGATCCTCGTTTGTTAAGTCAAATGACACTGCTGGTCCTGCTCACACTGCCCTACCCTATGCTTTGACTTCTTTCTCCCCTCTCTCTCCAGATGAAATCTTGCGACTTGTGACGGCCGGCCGCCCTACAACCTGCCCGCTTGACCCTATCCCCTCCTCTCTTCTCCAGACCATTTCCGGAGACCTTCTCCCTTACCTCACCTCGCTCATCAACTCATCCTTGACCGCTGGCTATGTCCCTTCCGTCTTCAAGAGAGCGAGAGTTGCACCCCTTCTCAAAAAACCTACACTCGATCCCTCCGATGTCAACAACTACAGACTAGTCTCCCTTCTTTCTTTTCTCTCCAAAACTCTTGAGCGTGCCGTCTTTAGCCAACTCTCTTGCTATCTCTCTCAGAATGACCTTCTTGATCCAAACCAGTCAGGTTTCAAGACTGGTCATTCAACTGAGACTGCTCTTCTCTGTGTCACGGAGGCTCTCCGCACTGCCAAAGCTAACTCTCTTTCCTCTGCTCTTGTCCTTCTAGACCTGTCTGCTGCCTTTGATACTGTGAACCATCAGATCCTCCTCTCCACCCTCTCCGAGTTGGGCATCTCCGGCGCGGCTCACTCTTGGATTGCGTCCTACCTGACAGGTCGCTCCTACCAAGTGGTGTGGCAAGAATCTGTCTCCGCACCACGTGCTCTCACCACTGGTGTCCCCCAGGGCTCAGTTCTAGGCCCCCTTCTATTCTCGCTATACACCAAGTCACTTGGCTCTGTCATATCCTCACATGGCCTCTCCTATCATTGCTACGCAGACGAAACAAAACTAATCTTCTCCTTTCCCCCTTCTGATAACCAGGTTGCGAATCGCATCTCTGCATGTTTGGCAGACATATCAGTGTGGATGACAGATCACCACGTCAAGCTGAACCTCCCGGGGAAGGACTGCCTGTTCCATGATCTCGCCATCACGGTTGACAACTCTGTTGTGTCCTCCTCCCAGAGTGCAAAAAGCCTTGGCGTGACCCTGGACAACACCCTGTCGTTCTCCGCTAACATCAAGGCGGTGACCAGATCCTGTAGGTTCATGCTCTACTACATTTGGAGAGTACGACCCTGCCTTACACAGGTCCTAATCCAGGCACTTGTCATCTCCCGTCTGGATTACTGCAACTCGCTGTTGGCTGGGCTCCCTGCCTGTGCCATTAAACCCCTACAACTCATCCAGAATGCCGCAGCCCGTCTGGTGTTCAACCTTCCCAAGTTCTCTCACGTCACCCCGCTCCTCTGCACACTCCACTGGCTTCCAGTTGAAGCTCGCATCTGCTACAAGACCATGGTGCTTGCCTACGGAGCTGTGAAGGCACCTCCGTACCTTCAGGCTCTGATCAGTCCCTACACCCAAACGAGGGCATTGCGTTCATCCACCTCTGGCCTGCTGGCCCCCCTACCTCTGTGGAAGCACAGTTCCCGCTCAGCCCAGTCAAAACTGTTCGCTGCTCTCGCACCCCAATGGTGGAACAACACTTGAAACCCCACCTCTTTAAGGAATACCTGGGTTAGGATAAAGTAATCCTTCTACCCCCCCCTTACCTCACCCCACAAAAAAATAAAAAAATAAAATGGTTGTAAAGTGGTTATCCACTGGCTGTAAGGTGAATGCACCAATTTTGTAAGTCGCTCTGGATAAGAGCGTCTGCTAAATGACGTAAATGTAAATGTAAATGTAAAAAAAAAAAATTTATATATATATATATATATATATTATAATAGTTGCTAATTTTGTGTTGCATTAATGTTGCATTCTTTATCATTAAAACATAAAAAATATAAAGAAACAATGGTGTGATTTTGTTTGATTGATGGGAATCTACACTGCAACAGCCTATCACGGCCTTAATAAAAAGAAAGTTAGGCTACGTACGTGACGTAGCCTACGTCAGTGTAGCCGCTCAACAGTTACCGCGCATTTTTGAAAGCTGGATGAGTTTTCGCCGGCTTACTCGCTTCAGTTCGTCATATATATCCGTAAGTGGTTGAAAAGCCCACCAACAGTCTCCTCTGCCAAATTGGATACGACACCGACGCTTCCTGATGTTGTAGTTGGAGAAGGAGACCCTGGACGACAGTCTGAGCCTGATGCTAGTAGCTCCGTGGAGTCCGGGGCAGCATTTGGGCCACAACTGCCTGTTGAATCAGTGGGTATGAGTGACCTCGGCATGGACAAACCCAAACAGGTTGTGTTGAGGAAATATTCAGTCAAAATGTTTGGTTAAAAAAAACGATCATTTTCCTCTAGCTCAGGGGTGTCAAACTCATTTTAGCTCAGGGGCCACATGGAGGAAAATCTATTCCCAAGTGGGCCGGACCGGAAAAATCATGGTATATATAACTTAAAAACAACAACTTCAGATTGTTTTCTTTGTTTTAATACGATCAACATACAACATAAAGCTGGAGCCTGAGGACAGTGTGTCCAAAATAGTACAAGCACAACATCACTATTAATCATAAAACACGTCAAGTTTATTTGAACATTTTAAAGAAAAAGAACACACAAACACACAATGCCTCAGTGATTAACAGAACTGTTTCACAGATCACAGAACTATATCAGGGTGTCATTTCTCAGGCAGAAATGTAGATAAAAATAATGAAATCCTGTTCCCCAAACAAGTGCAAGAACCACAGAGTCAAGAATAGGTTAAATATACAAATAAAATAAAATCAATTAAAAACAATAGCACATCAACATAAAAACATATAAACATAAATCTGAAAGCGTTGCTCAAACTCCCGTAACAGTCCAGTTATTTTATCTTTGAACCGCTTCATGTCTGCCACATGTTGGGTCGCGCACACATTTTTCAGACAGGGGAAGTGAGCTGCATCACCACCGGCAAGTTGCGTCTCCCACAATGACAGCTTCAACTTGAAAGAACGTATGCTGTCATAATACTGCGTGACAACTTTGTTGCGCCCTTGCAGCTGTTTGTTCAAGTTATTCAGGTGCTCTGTAACATCCACCATAAATGCAAGGTCCGGCATCCATTCTGCGGAATGAAATTCTAACACTGGTTTGCCATTTTCTTCCATGAACTGTTCAATTTCTTCTCGTAAATCAAAGAAACGCCTCAGCACAGCACCTCGGCTTAACCATCTTACCTCAGTGTGGTATGGCAGGCCATAGATGTGGTCTTTCTCTCTGAGAAGGCTGTCAAACTGACGGTGATTCAGGCTTCTGGATCGGATGAAATTAACAGTTTGGATGACCACCTTCATGACGTTATCCATCTTTAATGACTTGCAACACAAAGCTTGCTCTGCCCCGGTATAAACAGTTTGCTTGCTTAACACAATTGCTATTGCGCCGTCCAGTGGACGAAATTGGAACAGCAGTTTATTTTATTGAAAAATTGCAGCGCATTTTTATACTTAAATAATATAAAAATAATATATATATTTTTTTTTAATCATCTCGCGGGCCGGATTAAACCCGTTTGCGGGCCTGATCCGGCCCGCGGGCCGTACGTTTGACACCCCTGCTCTAGCTGGTATTTGAACAGGGACTGGCTTGAGTACTCGGTGGAAAAGGACTCCGCATTTTGTTATGCGTGCAGGAAATTCAAATCTGTATCATCGGACGCGAACTTCTCCATTAAGGGATGTAATGATTGGAAGCATGCAATTGGAACAGGCAAGGGCTTAAATAAGCATGCAGCTTCAAAAGAACAGTTAGCCTGTGAAGCAATGTGGAGAGATTCAGAAAAACGTAGAGAGACAGGAAAAGAGATTTCCACTCATAAATTTAGAGCAACTGGCTCGCAACAGATACTACATGTCAGCTGTAATTGATATGCTGGAGTTTTTAGTGGTGAATCAATTGCCGTTACGTGGAGATAATGCTGGTTTTGCCAGTGTGCTAGATGATAATTGCTCAATGGGGCTGTTTTTGTCTCTCTTTGAGTACACCATGCGCAAAGATCCTGAACTGACACGGATTACAAAAACAATCCCACAGAATGCACGCTATACCAGCCCACAGATACAAAACGAGATTCTCGAAATGATGAGCAATCTCGTGACAGAGGAGATAGTGAGACAAGTCGGCGATAGCTGGTATTAAAGTGGATGTCACACGGGATCCTTTAAGCCAAGAAAACATATCTGTAGTTGTGCGTTTTGTTGACAAACACTATGGTCTGTGTGAGCGCCTCTTGGTAATGGCCACATCTGAGAAAAATGATGCAGAGGCTCTGACAGGTGTCATCATTGATGAGCTCACCAGCGCCGGACTCAGCACGGACAAAATCCTGAGTCAAGTTAATGATGGCGCATCACTCATGTCTGGCAGGCATGGTGGTGTGCAGAAATTGCTCCAAAACAAGCTGGATCATAACATACCATATATTCACTGCTTTAATCACCAACTTCATCTGGTTGTGATTCATGCCATGTCCAGTGAAGCAGCTGTCGATTATTTTTTTGGAGTATGCAACATGCTGTACAACTTCATCAGGAAGCCAACCGTGGCTATTCTGTACAAAGGCGATACCCTGAAACGTCTCTTGAACCAGAGATGGACTGGCCACTTGACAACGGTCAAAGTTGTGGTGAAGAGTTTTCACGACATATCCACATTACTGACCGAGGTGGAAAACACACGAGGCCTTGGAGCGGAGGTGCGCGTCGAGGCTACCGGGCTGCTTCGTGCCATTACGCAGCGCAGTTTTCTTTTCATTGCGCACCTTGTTATGAAACTGTTGTCACTTTTCGAGCCGCCTAACAGACTACTACAGGCCGAAGATATGGACTTGTTCTCTGCGGTGACACTTGTGAACAGCGCTTCTGACTGCGTGAAGACAATGACATGCAAATTACATCGACAGCTATATGCCTCCATACATAGCAACAGAGAGTCATGGTAATTTGGAAACATTTGTGAATGTGGAATGAAAAACCTTCATAACCTGGTGTTGACATCATTTCATATTCTTTCATAATAATAATAATACATGATTACACTAATAATATGTATATGTTTTTTTACAAAATAACCCACTTAACAATACAGCCATTGAAAAGCCATTTTTAAATAAAGCTTACTTCGAATTTCCATAAAGGCAGTTAGCTACAGTACACATGACAGGTGACACTACTACATTGTTCCATCTCAAAGCAGCATCAGGAATGCCGATTGCGAACCCTGGGTGACCCTCAATTGTAATTGGGTGATTCCTCATGTCATCTCTGCTTTCCCCTTTCTCAAAATGCGGGAGAAGGGAGGAAAGGAAGATGGATACGGGGTTGATGACAATGATGATGTTCAACTGATAGTATTGAACAAAATATAAACGCCATATGCAACAATTTCAACAATTTTACTGAGTTACAGTTCAAATAAAGAAATCAGTTAATTGAATAAAATAATTAGGCCCTAATCTATGGATTTCACATGACTGGAAATACAGAAATGCATCTGTTGGTCACAGATACCTTTAAAAAAAGATAGAGGCGTGGATCAGAAAACCAGTCAGTATCTGGTGTGAACACCATTTGCCTCTTGCATCAGGCTGTTGATCAGGCTGTTGATTGTGGCCTGTAGAATGTTGTCCCACTCCTCTTCAATGGCTGTGCGAAGTTGCTGGATATTGGCAGGTACTGGAACACACTGTCGTACACGTCGATCCAGAGCATCCCAAACATGCTCAATGGATGACATTTATGGTGAGTTTGCAGGCAATGGAAGAACTGGGACATTTTCAGCTTCCAGGAATTGTGTACAGATCCTCGCGACATGGGGCTGTGCATTATCATGCTGAAACATGAGGTGAGGGCGGCGGATGAATGGCACGACAATGGCCCTCAGGATCTCGTCACGGTAACTATGTGCATTGAAATTGCCATCAATAAAATGCAATCGTGTTCGTTGTCCGTAGCTTATGCCTGCTCATACCATAACCCCACCACCACCATGGGGTGTTCACAACGTTGACATCAGCAAACCGCTCACCCACACAACCTCATACACGCTGTCTGCCATCTGCCCGGTACAGTGTAAACCGGGATTAATCTGTGAAAAGCACACTTCTCCAGCGTGCCAGTGGCCATCGAAGGTGAGCATTTGTCCACTGAAGTCGGTTACGATGCCGAACTACAGTCAGATCAAGACCCTGGTGAGGAGGTGGCTTATGGTAGAGAAATGAACATTAAATTCTCTGGCAACAGCTCTGGTGGACATTCCTGCAGTCTACATGCCAATTGCACTCTCCCTTAAAACTTGAGACATCTGTAGCATTGTGTTGTGTGACAAAACTGCACATTTTAGTGGCCTTTTCTTGTCTCCAGCACAAGGTGCACCTATGTAATGATCATGCTCTTTAATCAGCTTCTTGATATGCCACACCTGTCAGGTGGATGGATCATCTTGGCAAAGGTGAAATGCTCACTAACAGCGATGTAAACATATTTGTGCAAAACATTTGAGAGAAATAAGCGTTTTGTGCATATAGTCATTTCTGGGATCTATTATTTCAGCATACTACAGCGTTTCATGCATGGTGGCTAGCTATGACAATCGGTTTGTATTGCTAGTACTGTATTGGTTGGGATAATTTTTCATTGTTTAACTAGCTAGCTAGCTAATTTACATGTCTAAACAAAAGACTCCACTTCGCCAGATGATTACATGATCTGCTTAGTAATATTATATATATCTCAAAAAATCATTTGCATTGCTAGTTATAGCCTAATGTTAGCTAGATAGCTAAAATGGAACCTAGTTGGTTAGCTTTAGCTACCTGCAGATTCATACTACAGCATTTCATGCGTCGTGGCTAGCTATGGCAATTGGTTTGTATTCCTAGTACTGTATAGATTGGGATAATGGTTCATTGTTTTGCTAGCTAGCTATCTAGCTAATTTACATATCTAAACAAAAGACTCCACTTTGCCCAATGATTACATGACCCATCAAGTTAGCCAGGTGTGTCTGGGGGTGATTACGCCCATCTATTGTATTTCATGAACATGTGAACAGGTCTAGACAATAGAGACCCATCCACTTAGCTAGATGTCAATTTAGAGAATTGTGTCTGGGTAAGCCTCATCTTTTATTGCTAAAATATTTGTAACTGGAATTTGTTTTTCAGCATCAATAGAACACGCCTGACTCTCCTCCACAAGTCATACAAGAAGAATGGTCTAATTCAAAAATAGATGGCCCAAGCAAGCGCAGGTTACACCTGAAGCATGAGGACTTGCAGCGAGTTATGAACTTCATCAACAACTATGCAGAGGATAATGCAATAGTATTACCAGGACGCCACCCAGGACACAAACACTTTGGTGGAAAGCTGCTGCCATCTCATGTGACAAAAATAGCGGTGTGGCGTCTCTACAAGGAATCAATGACAACACTTGTAAAGTATGTAAAGCATAAACAAACCCTTTTTTATTATTGCATTTACCGGCAACATGATTGGCACTATTTTTATTGATCTTACATTATTTGTGTATTTTCCAGAGGTACGTGCAGTCGGGCTGTCTTCCTTCAAGACTCTGTGGTGACAATTGCTACCCCACGTCTCAAGCACTAAGCCCAGGACAGACCTGTGCTGGCAGTGCAAGAGGAACAACTATCAGGTCTTCAGATCTGCCAATCTGAAAAAACAAGAGCAGCATCTCCTGCTTGTTCAAAGTGAGCAGTCTGTCTACCAGAAGATGGTTGCTGACTACATGACCACCTGTCAAGACCTGTAGTTGTCTCTGAGGTGCCCTACTGACCCAGCAAGCAAAGACATCAGGATGCATTACAGCTTTAACAGGACAGGTTCCACTCAGAACAGGCCTCACCATGGTCGACCAAAGAAGTTGAGTGCACGTGCTCAGCGTCATATCCAGAGGATGTCTTTGGGAAATAGACATATGAGTGCTGCCAGCATTGCTGCAGAGGTTGAAGGGGTGGGGGGTCAGCCTGTCAGTGCTCAGACCATACGCCGCACACTGCATCAAATTGGTCTGCATGGCTGTCGTCCCAGAAGGAAGCCTCTTCTAAAGATGATGCACAAGAAAGCCCGCAAACAGTTTGCTGAAGACAAGCAGACTAAGGACATGGATTACTGGAACCATGTCCTGTGGTCTGATGAGACCAAGATAAACTTATTTGGTTCAGATGGTGTCAAGCGTGTGTGGCGGCAACTAGGTGAGGAGTACAAGCATGGTGGTGGGAGTGTCATGGTCTGGGGCTGCATGAGTGCTGCCGGCACTGGGGAGTTACAGTTCATTGAGGGAACCATGAATGCCAACATGTACTGTGACATACTGAAGCAGGGCATGATCCCTTCCCTTCGGAGACTGGTCCGCAGGGCAGTATTCCAACATGATAACGACCCCAAACACACCTCCAAGACTACCACTGCCTTGCTAAAGAAGCTGAGGGTAAAGATGATGGACTGGCCAAGCATGTCTCCAGACCTAAACCCTATTGAGCATCTGTGGGGCATCCTCAAACGGAAGGTGGAAGAGTGCAAGGTCTCTAACATCCACCAGCTCCGTGATGTCGTCATGGAGGAGTGGAAGAGGACTCCAGTGGCAACCTGTGAAGCTCTGGCGAACTCCATGCCCAAGAGGGTTAAGGCAGTGCTGGAAAATGATGGTGGCCACACAAAATATTGACACTTTGGGCCCAATTTGGACATTTTCACTTAGGGGTGTACTCACTTTTGTTGCCAGCGGTTTAGACATTAATGGCTGTGTGCTGTGTTATTTTGAGGGGACAGCAAATGTACACTGTTATACAAGCTGTACACTCACTACTTTACATTGTAGCAAAGTGTCATTTCTTCAGTGAAAAGATATACTCAAATATTTACAAAAATGTAGATACTGTATATGTACACTGATTTATTTCAGCTTCAGAAGTTGACATACTTGTGGGAGGTGCTTCAGGAAGCATGGGGTGAAATCTCTTCAGATTACCTCAACAAATTGACAACTAGAATGCCAAAGGTCTGCAAGGCTGTAATTGCTGCAAATGGAGGATTCTTTGACAAAAGCAAAGTTTGAAGGACACAATTATTATTTCAATTAAAGATCATTATTTCTAACCTTGTCAATGACTACATTTCCTATTCATTTTGCTATATTTCCTATTCAAACTCATTTCATGTATGTTTTCATGGAAAACAAGGACATTTCTAAGTGACCCCAAACTTTTGAACGGTAGTGTGTGTATATATATATTTGCGAGGAAAAAATACATATGGGGGATTGGAAGTGATGCAGGCAATTACATTGATGGAAGTTACAATCTATCTGCAATATTAAAGCTGATCTACCCCCAAAAATAAAAAATAAAATAACAGAAACACAGCATGGTAGCAATACCACATGGCGACACAACATGGCAGCAGCACAACATGGTAGCAGCACAAAACATGGTACAAACATTATTGGGCACAGACAACCCCACGAAGGCAAGAAGGTAGAGGTAAAAATTCATCACGCAAAGCAGCCACAACTGTCAGTAAGAGTGTTCTTGATTGAGTCTTTGAATGAAGATATGGAGATAAAGCTGTCCAGTTTGAATGTTTTTTGAAGCTCAATCCAGTTGCTAGCTGCAGCAAACTGAAAAGAGGAGCGACCCAGGGATGTGTGTGCTTTGGGGAACTTTAACAGAATGTGACTGACAGAATGGGTGTTGTATGTGGAGGCTGAGGGCTGCAGTATGTGTCTCAGATAAGGGGGAGTGAGGCCTAAGAGGGTTTTCTAAATAAGCATCAACCAGTGGGTCTTGTGATGGGTATACAGATATGACCAGTTTACAGAGGAGTGTAGAGTGCAGTGATGTGTCCTATAAGGAGCATTGGTGGCAAATCTGATGGCCGAATGGTAAAGAACATCTAGCCACTCGAGAGCACCCTAACCTGCTTATCTATAAATTACGTGCCCGTAATCTAGCATTGGAAGGATGGTCATCTGAATCAGGGTTAGTTTGGCAGCTGGGGTGAAAGAGGAGTGATTACGACAGAGGAAACCAAGTCTAGATTTAACGTTAGCCTGCAGCTTTGATATGTGCTGAGAGAAGGATAGTGTACCATCTAGCCATACTCCCAAGTACTTGTATGAGTTGAATACCTCAAGCTCTAAACCCTCAGAGGTAGTAATCACACCGGTAGGGAGAGGGGCATTCTTCTTACCAAACCGCATTACCTTTGTTTTGGAGGTATTCAGAACAAGGTTAAGGGCAGAGAAAGCTTGTTGGACACTTAGAAAGCTTTGTAGTAGAGCATTTAACACAAAATCCGGGGAGGGGCCAGCTGAGTATAAGACTGTATCATCTTCATGTAAATGGATGAGAGAGCATCCTACTACCTGAGCTATGTTGTTGATGTAAATTGAGAAGAGCGTGGGGCCTAGGATCGAGCCTTGGGGTACTCTCTTGGTGACAGGCAGTGGCTGAGACAGCAGATGTTCTGACTTTATACACTCCACTCTTTGAGAGACGTAGTTAGCAAACCAGGCCAAAGACCCCTAAGAGACACCAATACTCCTTAGTTGGCCCACAAGAATGGAATTGTCTACCGTATCAATAGCAGCACAACATTGCTTAGAATCAAGGGCACTGGTGACATCATTAAGGACCTTTAAGGTTGCAGTGACACATCCATAACCTGAGTGGAAACCAGATTGCATACCAGAGAGAATACTATAGACATCAAGAAAGCCAGTCAGTTGATTATTGACAAGTTTTTCCAACACTTTTGATAAACAGGGCAGAATATTATATTAATGAGTGTGGTGGAGTGCATCCGGGGAATGAGAAAACATAACTGTGGCTTGGGCATTGCCAACCCAAAATCCTATGTTGCCCACCCAATTGATTATGCCAGAATCATGTTAAACGGTTAAAATAGCAGTAAGAAAGCTTTGAAACAGACAGAAAATGTCTGGCTGCCCACCCAGACATATCATCCTGAAGCGGCCCTAGGAATCACACAATTTATTGTTTATTGTGAATTATGTTAATGGTTCGCTGAGAAAAAAACGGGGACATTGATATATACTTTCACTTTGATAACACTGTTTCATTCAACAACAATAAGAGCATTAGAGCAGAGAGGCATGTACACTAGTATTTGGTTTATGTCACGAGTGCTGAAGGTGGGTGTGGTGCAGGAATCAAGCGCAGGACGCAGAAACAAAGTCCAAAAGACTTTAGTGAAATATTCACGTAGTACACGAGCACAACAGGCCCGGAGGCGAAATAAAGGCGCACACAGGCATCAAACAAAAGGCACACTAACATGTGCGAAAACCTCTCCAAAACAACGGAGGGAAACACGTAGCACAGAACACCAAACAGAAGCGTAATCACACACAACACCTGACACACACAACGAGAACTAAATAGGACACTAACTAGAAACAGGTGTACAACATCAAGACAAAACCAAACGAACATGAAACATACAACGATGGCAGCTAGTACTCCGGGGGACGACGACCGCCGAAACCTGCCCGAGCAAGGAGGAGGAGCAGCCTCGGCAGATTCCGTGACAGTTTATCTAAGCAACAGGTCTGAGATTGCTTCCAGAGTATGTGATCAGAGTTGAACAGTTGGAAATCCCACTCATTGCTCACGGACAGCACCAGCGCTCAATGTCCTTTCCCCCATTCCGCTAAAAAACGCTCAGCACTCACAGGAAAAACAACTGCCGCTCCAAATTCACTCCATTCATAAAATATTAAAATATAAGATAATTTAACAAACACCCTATCTATTTTTGTGACTATGTACCATTTGGTTTTGAAGTAGGCTATTGTAAGAGAGAAGGGTGAATTTGTGGCCTGCAATTTGGGGCGTTATTGCATATGGGCATTCCTCAATCTGCAGGAACCCCTCTTTATACTTCTATTGGCCATTTTTAAACTAGGACTCCACTACACAGGCAGGAGGCAGGGGCAGTCCAGTACAGTAGGTGGCGGTAATGCACCATAACATTGGATGCCAACCGCCGATAAACCCCACAGAAGAAGAGCTTGATATGTCAATGGTAGACAGTGTCCTTCGCCTTCGCCTGTCGAGCACTGTTTTCCCGCGGGAATGCCCACATGCAGGAACGGCGAATTGCGAGCCGCAATCACACTCTATTGTCGTAAGAAGTTTCAACATTACAACAACATGTCATAGGCTATTAAACAAGGACCTAACTGATGAAATGCGGCTGCTGTGTTAAAAAACGAATAGCTTTTTCTCTAATCTATTGATGATCAGATACTTCAGTTGTAACAAAACATAATTTTTTTGCATTGTTGGTTAAGGGCTTGTAAGTAAGCATTTCACTGTAAGGGCTACACCTGTTGTATTCGAAGCATGGGCTACCGAGTGACGCAGCGGTCTAAGGCACTGCATCTCAGTGCTTGAGGCGTCATTACAGACCCCCTGGTTCGATTCCAGGCTGTATCACAACCGGCCGTGATTGGGAGTCCCATAGGGCAGTGCACAATTGGCCAAGCGTCGTCCGGGTTTGGCCGGTGTAGGCTGTCATTGTAAATAAGAATTTGTTCATAACTGACTTGCCTGGTAAAATAAAAATGTGCCAAATTTGATTTGATTTTAACTAGCTCAGTTGCGCTCACATTTTTTAGTTGATAAACAACTTTAGCAATGTTACAAACTTAGACTCCTCTTTTTTAACAATAGCCTATATAGAAATCAAAATGTCTCTGGGTAGGGTAGACGTAACATAGTAAACGTAAATCCAGGACACTCCAATTAGTATGATATGTTAAGTTTCTTATGGTATGTACAGTATTCATTTATGGATGTCCATCATCCATTTCGAATTATATGTTATGAATTACAATATTCGTACAATATGTTATGAATTACAATTCGTACAATATGTTATGAATTACAATTCGTACAATATGTTATGAATTACAATATGTTGTGGCTAACGTTAGCTAGGTGGCTAATTTTAGCTAGGCTAGGAGTTAGGGGTTAAGGTTAGTGATAATGAAACCAGAAACATGTCTGTGAACATCCCAGATGCTAGATGGCACTGTCAGGGGAAACCTCAAGACGGGCTATATTTATAACGTGTTAGAAGTGCTGCTGCTTAGAGTCTGAGGGGTATGATGATGTGAGACTGCTGTGCTGAATTTTTACATGGCTATTGAAAGTGACTGTACCTGAATCCCAAATGACACCCTATTACCTAGATAGTGCACTACTTTTGACCAGAGCCCTAGGGTTCCATTCGTGAGGCAAGTTGTATCTGCAGCATTGGAATCCTCTGGTGCCCACACTGTAATGGAAAACTGTAATTTATACGGTAATTTGGATATTAACAGTAAAATACTCTGACATTTTTTATTGCAGCATACTGTAAGTTATGGCGCATTGTGGGAAAATATTGTGGGCAGGGAAAGAATTGTTGTGTTTCGTGGCATTTTTCAAATGTGAAAAAGGGGGCCCTGGGGAAGAAAGGTTGGGAACCCCTACTCTACAAGTGCAAGTGATATATAACACCAAATATTCATTGATATGCTGTAATGTGTAAACACATTATCTAACAGCCACCCTGCTTGCACCAATCTCTTGTAATTACAGTAAAATACTGTGAAATACAAACCCCCTCCCCTCAATTAATTTCATTCATTCAGATTATGGTGGCATTTACTTTTGTACAGTATAATACAATAAATGTACTTGCTTTGATACCATAACTAGATTATATTACAGTAGATTACAGTAGTATGAAATACAGAGATTTACTTTCAGTGCCTTGCAAAAGTATTCATCCCCCTTGGCGTTTTTCCTATTTTACAACCTGTAATTTAAATGAATTTTTATTTGGATTTCATGTAATGGACATACACAAAATAGTCAAAATTGGTGAAGTGAAATGAAAAAAAAGATGTTGATTCAAAGAATTCTAAAAAATTAATAACGGAAAAGTGGTGCGTGCATATATATTCACCCCCTTTGCTATGAAGCCCCTAAATAACATCAGGTGAAACCAATTACCTTCAGAAGTCACATAATAAGTTAAATAAAGTCCACCTGTGTGCAATCTAAGTGTCACATGATCTCAGTATGTATATACACCTGTTCTGAAAGGCCCCAGTGTCTGCAACTCCACCAAGCAAGGGGCACCACCAAGCAAGCCGCACCATTAAAACCAAGTGGCTCTCCAAACAGGTCAGGGACAAAGTTGTGGAGATGTACAGATCAGGGTTGGGTTATAAAAAAATATCAGAAACTTTGAACATCCCACGGAGCACCATTAAATCCATTATTAAAAAATGGAAAGAATATGGCACCACAACAAACCTGCCAAGAGAGGGCCGCCCACCAAAACTCACGGACCAAGCAAGGAGGGCATTAATCATAGAGGCAACAAAGAGACCAACGATAACCCTGAAGGAGCTGCAAAGCTCCACAGCGGAGATTGGAGTACATGTCCATAGGACCACTATAAGCCGTACACTCCAAAGAGCTGGGCTTTACGGAAGAGTGGCCAGAAAAAAGCAGTTGCTTCAAGAAAGAAATAAGCAAACACATTTTGTGGTTGCCAAAAGGCATGTGGGAGACTCCCCAAACATATGGAAGAAGGTACTCTGATCAGATGAGACTAAAATCGAGGTTTTGGCCATCAAGGAAAACACTATGTCTGGCGCAAACCCAACACTTCTCATCACCCCGAGAACACCATCCCCACAGTGAAGCATGGTGGTGGCAGATTCATGCTGTGGGGATGGTTTTCATCGGCAGGGACTGGGAATCTGGTCAGAATTGAAGGAATGATGGATGGCGCTAAAGACAGGGAAATTCTTGAGGGAAACCTGTTTAAGCCTTCCAGAGATTTGAGACTGGGATGGAGGTTCACATTCCAGCAGGACAATGACCCTAAGCATACTGCTAAAGTAACACTCGAGTGGTTTAAGGGGAAACATTAAAATGTCTTGGAATGGCCTAGTCAAATCCCAGACCTCAATCTAATTGAGAATCTGGTGTATTTATTTTTTATTTTTCATTCACCTTTATTTAACCAGGTAAACCAGTTGAGAACAAGTTCTCATTTACAACTGTGTCACGTACGTTGATGAATGGGTCAGACCAAGGCGCAGTGTGATATGCAAACATGTTTATTTGACTTATAAACACAATGACAAAACAAGAAACGAAACGTGAAGTCCAAGGTACACAAACAACATACCTCACACAAAACAAGATCCCACAACCCACTAGTGCCAATAGGCTGCCTAAGTATGGCCCCCAATCAGAGACAATGAGCGACAGCTGCCTCTGATTTGGAACATTTTACATTTACATTTTAGTCATTTAGCAGACGCTCTTATCCAGAGCGACTTACAGTTAGTGATTACATATTTTTTTTATACTGGCCCCCCGTGGGAATCGAACCCACAACCCTGGCGTTGCAAACATGCTCTATCAACTGAGCTACATCCCTGCCGGCCATTCCCTCCCCTACCCTAGACGACGCTGGGCCAATTGTGCGCCGCCCATGAGTCTCCCGGTCGCGGCCGGCTGCGACAGAGCCTGGATTCGAACCAGGATCTCTAGTGGCACAGTTAGCACTGCGATGCAGTGCCTTAGACCACTGCGCCACTCAGGAGCTCAACACCGGCCAACATAGAAATAGACATACTAGATTCTACAACAAGAACTAACACAACAAAGAATACACACAGCCTGAATCAACATATAAGCGTCCCCTGAGTCAGGGCGTGACAGTACCCCCCCCCCCCCCCCCAAAGGTGCGGACTCCGACCGCACAGCATAAACATAAGAGGGTAGGGGCCGGGTGGGCATTCCGCCTCGGAGGCGGATCCGGCTCCGGGCGTGACAACCACCGATTCTCCGCCTCCCTGTTGCGCCCCTGGCTTGGTGCGAGGAGCAGGAACAGGCCGGGCCGGGCTGGCGACGCGCACCACTGGCTTGGTGCGAGGGGCAGGAACAGGCCGGGCCGGGCTGGCGACGCGCACCACTGGCTTGGTGCGAAGAACAGGAACAGGCCGGACCGGGCTGGCGACGCGCACCACTGGCTTGGTGCGAAGAACAGGAACAGGCCGGACCGGGCTGGTGACGCGCACCACTGGCTTGGTGCGAGGGACAGGAACAGGCCGGACCGGGCTGGCGACGCGCACCACTGGCTTGGTGCGAGGGGCAGGAACAGGCTGGGCCGGTGACGCGCACCACTAGCTCGGTGCGAGGGGCAGGAACAGGCCGGGCCGGGCTGATGACGCGCACCACTATCTTGGTGCGAGGGGCAGGAACAGGCCGGACCGGGCTGGCGTCGCACACCACTGGCTTGGTGCGAGGGGAAGGAACAGGCCGGGCCGGGCTGGCGACGCGCACCACTAGCTTGGTGCGAGGGGCAGGAACAGGTTGGGCCGGGCTGGCGACGCGCACCACTGGCTTGGTGCGAGGGTCAGGAACAGACGGGCCTGGCTGGCGACACGCACCACTAGCTTGGTGCGAGGGGCAGGAACAGGCCGGACCGGGCTGGCGACGCGCACCACTGGCTTGGTGCGAGGGACAGGAACAGGCCGGACCGGGCTGGCGACGCGCACCACTTGCTTGGTGAGGGGAGCAGGAATGGGCCGGACCGGACTAGCGACATGCACCACTTTCTTGGTGCGAGGAGCGGGACTGGGTTCCTTTATTAACCCCCGCTCCTTCTGCTGCCTAACCAGCTCCTCTCGCCGTGCCTCTACACTTTTCTTCTCCCTTTTAGCCTCCTGTAGCCTCGTCATCCACCCCGTGTGCCCCCCCCCAAAAAAATTATTGGGGTTGCCTCTCGGGTCTCCGTCGTTGGCACGGTTGGCGCCGTTTCACCTCTCCTGCCTGGGCATCTACAGTGGGGAAAAACAGTATTTAGTCAGCCACCAATTGTGCAAGTTCTCCCACTTAAAAAGATGAGAGAGGCCTGTAATTTTCATCATAGGTACAGGTGTATACAGTTGAAGTCGGAAGTTTACATACACCTTAGCCAAATACATTTAAACTCAGTTTTTCACAATTCCTGACATTTAATCCTAGTAAAAAATCCCTGTCTTAGGTCAGTTAGGATCACCACTTTATTTTAAGAATGTGAAATGTCAGAATAATAGTAGAAATAATGATTTATTTCAGATTTTATTTATTTCATCACATTCCCAGTGGGTCAGAAGTTTACATACACTCATTTAGTATTTGGTAGCATTGCCTTTCAGTTGTTTAACTTGGCTCAAACGTTTCTGGTAGCCTTCCACAAGCTTCCCACAATAAGTTGGGTGAATTTTGGCCCATTCCTCCTGACAGAGCTGGTGTAACTGAGTCAGGTTTGTAGGCCTCCTTGGTCGCACACGCTTTTTCAGTTCTGCCCACACATTTTCTATAGGATTGAGGTCAGGGCTTTGTGATGGCCACTCCAATACCTTGACTTTGTTCTCCTTAAGCCATTTTGCCACAACTTTGGAAGTATGGTTGGGGTCATTGTCCATTTGGAAGACCCATTTGCGACCAAGCTTTAACTTCCTGACTGATGTCTTGAGATGTTGCTTCAATATATCCACATAATTTTCCTTCCTCATGATGCCATCTATTTTGTGAAGTGCACCAGTCCCTCCTGCAGCAAAGCACCCACACAGCATGATGCTGCCACCCCCGTGCTTCACGGTTGGGATGGTGTTCTTCGACTTGCAATTTACCCCCTTTTTCCTCCAAACATAACGATGGTCATTATGGTCAAACAGTTCTATTTTTGTTTCATCAAACCAGAGGACATTTCTCCAAAAAGTACGATCTTTGTCCCCATGTGCAGTTGCAAACCATAGTCTGGCTTTTTTATGGTTGTTTTGGAGCAGTGGCTTCTTCCTTGCTGAGCGGCCTTTCAGGTTATGTCGATATAGGACTAGTTTTACTGTTGATATAGATACTTTTGTACATGTTTCCTCCAGCATCTTCACAGGGTCCTTTGCTGTTGTTCTGGGATTGATTTGCACTTTTTGAACCAAAGTACGTTCATCTCTGGGAGACAGAACGCATCTCCTTCCTGAGCTGTATGACAGCTGTGTGGTCCCATGGTGTTTATACTTGTGTACAATTGTTTGTACAGATGAACGTGGTACCTTCAGGCATTTGGAAATTGCTCCCAAGGATGAACCAGACTTGTGGAGGTCTACCATTTTGTTTCTGAGGTCATGGCTGATTTCTTTTGATTTTCCCATGATGTCAAACAAAGAGGCACTGAGTTTGAAGGTATGCCTTGAAATACATTACAGTTACACCTCCAATTGACTCAAATGATGTCAATTAGCCTATCAGAAGCTTCTAAAGCCATGATAACAATAATATGCCATTTAGCAGACCCTTTTATCCAAAGCGACTTACAGTCATGCGTGCATACATTTTTGTGTATGGGTGGTCCCGGGAATCGAACCCACTACCTTGGCGTTACAAGCGCCGTGCTCTACCAGCTGAGCTACAGAATTTTCCAAGCTGTTTAAAGGCACAGTCAACTTAGTGTATGGAAACTTCTGACCCACTGGAATTGTGATACAGTGAATTATAAGTGAAATAATCTGTCTGTAAACAATTGTTGGACATAGAAGCACATAGAAGATGTCCTAACCGACTTGCCAAAACTATAGTTTGTTAACAAGAAATTTGTGGAGTGGTTGAAAAACAAGTTTTAATGACTCCAACCTAAGTGTATGTAATCTTCCGACTTCAACTGTATATACTGAGATCATGTGACACTTAGATTGCACACAGGTGGACTTTATTTAACAAATTATGTGACTTCTGAAGGTAATTGGTTGCATCAGATCTTATTTAGGGGCTTCATAGCAAAGGGGGTGAATACATATGCACGCACAACTTTTCCGTTATTTATTTTGTTGAATTTTTTGAAACAAGTAATTTTTTTCATTTCCCTTCACCAATTTTGACTATTTTGTGTATGTCCATTACATGACATCCTAATTAGAATCCATTTAAATTTGAAGTTGAATACAACAAAATAGGAAAAACGCCAAGGTGAATTAATACTTTTGCAAGGCACTGTAACTCCTCACAGGCTATACGACTGCGCTATCGATCTCCTGACGGGCGCCATGCCCACACGAGTGCAATTGTTTTCCTTGTCCCTGCCGGAGACACTGGCAATGAGGAAGTATATCGACGAGGCACTCGTCAAGGGTCTCATCTGCCCCCTCTACCTCACCGCGGGCGCGGGCTTCTTCTTCGTGGGCAAAAAGGACGGTGGGCAGCGGCCGTGCATTGATTACCAGGCGCTCAATGACATCACGGTTAAGAACCGCTACCCACTCCCCCTGACGGCATTCGAGTCATTGCAGGGAGCCCGGGTCTTCACCAAGCTGGACTTACGAAATGTTGCCAATGCGCCTGCGGTGTACATTTACTAGTTAGCTAGCACTGTAGTGGCATCTAATATAGGATACTTGTATCAGCTGTTATAGATTAATTTCATGACGATGAGCTCCTACATGTGCTCCAGTATTAAAGTTGCCCTCCAGTGGCCGCCACATCTGGAACTCCAAGACGGACAGATAGACACACACACACATACACACACAGTGTGAGAGCTGGGTAAAATAGAATAACGCAAAACAAATGTTGCTATTCATAGGTTGCACCTCCGTCACTGGGTTACATCATGCCATTGTTATGAACGTTCTCAAGCCGCCCACTGGCGCCTTAGTGGTGTGATAAATGGAAGCTAATGGCTGTTTAGTCTAAATAACACTATAGTGGCCTGGAAATATGATGGCATTGCTAAAGTAGGCAAATGTTTAGTAGGAAACAACTTTGCCATCATTATCATGTCGTCAAATGGATGGCAACGTTGTCATTAGCTAACAAAGTTAATCAAAAATAGCTATCAATGCTAATGTTAGCTAGCTAGCTAAAATCGGTGGTCTCCCCTAAATCTTAGCTATCTAGCTAGCTAACGTTATACTGCACCTAAAGTCAATCTGATGACATCAAAATGATGAAAATATGTTTTCCTACTAATTATTTGCCTCATTTTGCAATGTCATTGTATTTCCAAGCCACTCTAATGCACTTTTTATGAAATCATGTGTTCATTGACAATGCATTGAATAGAATACTCGATCAGTCGAACATGCTTCTCAGATAGGGGCTTGCTTGTTCCTGAGAATAGCCATTGCTAACTACCATAGTGACCCCTCAGTCGCTAATTTCAGCGCATTATTCATATATTTTGCTTGCTAGTTGTTGGCTGTGCTAGAAATGAAATAATAATTTTGTTTCAGTGCACCTTCCAAATGTGAAATTACAAGACAAAAAGGACACTTAGCTAGCTAAGCTGTTCCTCTATGTCGTCTTTCTTGTTTGTGAAGGTAAGGTAGCTAGCTGGCTAATGTCATTCCCAGAGACTTCCACACAAATGCGCACTCCATTGGGGACTTGAATATGAAGTAAACACCTGACTGTGTTATGAGTCACCACATATCCCACTTGGATGCGTTTAAGATTAATTTGTATCCATAAAGCTTCCCATGTCAGCCTAGATCAAGAAGGAGTAATGCTATGTCAAGGAGGTCCAATTGTTTTTTCCGTCTGTAGAGCCTTAGAGAACTCAGAATTCTCTGCAATGTATGTAAAGTATTGACAACACCATCTATATTGCTCAATGACACTAATATTTCCCAATGCCTCAAAAATAAAAGTTGATCAACTCAAGCAAACCGGCCATAATGTCAACCTGTGCATGAGAGGAAGCCAAGATTGCCGAGTAGCCTATGCTAATGTTTCGGCATAATAAAGCTATTTCTCATAATAACTTGCAACCAGATTATTTCATAATAACAACATATTTCTCATTATAACGTTAAATAGCTCAGCATCCTTAAGCTATTGGGTGTCAGTCAGAGTTATTTAACAGTATATTTAGTGAATGGGCAAGCTAAGGATGTTGATGTAAGTCATAATATTAGGAAAAGTGTATTTGATGGTTTTCATTTTGTCGAGATTGCGTAATTCAAATCTGGTATTGGAATAAGAATCAAGAGATCTTCAATCCAAGCTTAATTTATTATATGCAAAATGTATGTATGATAAGTATGAAGGTTCGTATACGGGCTCACTGACAAACCACGCAGGGCCGACAGAGAACTAAAATTATTGTTTACAGAAATTTCTCAAGTACTCTTCTGTTGGCCAACCAGAGCAAAGGACTGAGTGTGGTTCAGCCAATCCGTTGGCGCAGGGGTTGGTCTCAACTCCTTGGCATTCCAGTTGTTGCCAGGCTTGGTTGCTATGATAATAACCTGCAGAGCCAGCACCGAGAATACACAATCTCCACTGTATCCAGGTTCAAGGACAGTTTCACAGAATACAAAGAGGCAGTGAGGTCTAGTACTTTGAGACACAAGTTCTTATCTCCCCTTACTCCCTAATGTTCCCCACCCTGTTATGTGAAACAATCCATATCAGTATATTGCTCCTCATTAGTGCATTCCTTCCAAGCTATCCATCACATACAAATCCAATTATGAGAAAAATAAAACCCAACAATTCCCTCTTTTGACACCCTCTAGGGTGTCACTCATTAAAATACAATACAAACAAAAATAAACACTTTTATTAATAGACAATTTGATAATAAAAGTCCTTCAGTCCTTCCATCGACACCCAACTTGCAAACTGTTACTAGTCATCAAAGAAGTTCAAACCATCACATAAGGAAAGACAAACATTCACATGGCTAACTTGATTAATAAAGCATAAAACACAGGATTAATAGAACACAAAACACAAGATTATTAAAACTCTAGGGTGTGATTAAAGATTTTTAAAGGGACATTTTTGAATTCCCTCTTTTGACACCATTTATGGTGTCACTCTAAACAGAGTATAATCACCCTTAAGAATAACAGGATATGGAAATTAAATCACAACATTTAATGTTAATAAAAAAATAAAAAAAAATAATTTTAACCCTCTATTCGTCCCCTACACCTAACATGTACTGAGTTGGCTACCAGCCACCCAGGAATCCTTTACCTTCACATCAGGAAGAATAAATAATCACAGTGGTTAGTAAAAACATAAGGTAATAAATGAGCAAGAACTGAAAATAAATGCGTGTATGTATTTTACTAGGCAAACCATGGATCATCCAGCTTGGTCTCAGAGTCAGTAGCAGAGTCACCCGCATCATCCTGGGCCGGTAACAACAGCATCATACCTGACGCCTGCACCACTCCTACCACTGACCTCCTGAGACAGGGGACGATGCAAGCAGCACAACACATTAACAGCAAAAACACAATTACTAGGGTCAGAAATCCAGTAACCACCATAGAAGAGTACTCACCAAACCAGTCACTCAGCCAGGAAATAAGACAACATCCACAAACACAAGTATACCCATAGAAGCTATAACTTCACCCAGAATAGTCACAACAATAGTTTTCCATTTACCAAATATGTTATCAAACCAACCGTTTATGGAGCTATCAATACCAGAGTTCTCAACCAGTTCGTTCGCCAGCGTGGTGATGGTCACTCAAGCGCTTTGGTCACGGGCCCGTCCGGTGCTATATTGTTGGAGATGAAAGTACAGCACATATATCCAAACAGAACACAAACCCCGTCCTGCTCAGCCAAAAGCATATCTAAGCTATTCTATTCTGCCATGTCATTAAGCTAGTTGCCGCTGTCTGCTCAGCTAATCCCTTTATTGCATCACGAGTGTGGTTTATAAATATTTTGCTGGTTATATTAAATATAATTTATCCAATCTATATTTTTATTAATTGTTGACCATCAGAAAATACTTGATTCAAACTCAGCTGCGATCTGATTCCTAGCTTTGAATTGTTCTGTAACCTCTCGAGGTACTCCTATCCCATCACAGGATCCTTTCATCAAAGGATCCCGGGAGGAGGTCCTACTTTCTATTTGACAACTCACCAGTCTCTGACACGTTTGATTGTTTGCGTATGTAGGTGAGTTCACAATCAGTTATCACCACACATCCATCAGATGTCAGCACGGGCCTGGTTTTGGCTCCTATAATCCTCTGACTGCAACAAAAAGGAAATATTAGTAATGTTTTCTTTCAGTTGTGATATTCTCTGTGTAGGAGCAGAGCTAAGATGCCCTACTCTGTATCCTATCTTACTAGTCCTAGAAAAACAATTAGAATCCCCTGAGACTTCAAACGTAGGCAACCCAGGTCGGGACGACCCCGTTATCGGGCTTACATGGAGGATAAACCTGACAGAGAGTCAAAGCCTGTCAAGGGGAACGGAGTAGTTGTCAACCCTGGTTTGGCTGTCCCACAGGCAAAACAGTCCTCTTTAGACATAGTTTTTTGCCGTATAGTGAATCCATTCCAACCACAGGTTAAGATTTCTATACCCCGTTCTCACCTGTACTACTTCCTCCAGGTCTATAGTTTTGCACTATCTTTACCACAGCCCCGGTCTCACCACCTCCCTCAGAGAGGTTTACTCTAGAATTTCCCCTTTCCCTACGTCTAGCTGTCTCTTATGCCTTTTCAACTTGTGTTAGGTTAACTACTACTTCTGGCTGAAACAGGAGGGTCCGTGTGTGTTAGGAATATGGCCCCCACAATCAGACAGCTACCTACCGTCGGGAGACCTGTGAATCCCCACCCTTGCCCTGAGAACATGTCAGATGCCAGAGGCCAACCCATTGCTTCACCTTCTATCGAACTCACACAGGGATGATCAGACAGGGTAAGGGAATCTTCGTTAAGGAGCCAACCCCCGGACCCTTGTGGTTATCGGATCTTTCTCCTAACTCTGTGTTTGTTCGTCAGGTGTAGCTGGGTTTGCCTTTTTACAGTGTGTGACATGCACCCAGATGGATCTCTCAGCTGTTCTGCTGGCAAAAAGGCAGTACTTGGTAGGGCCCTTCCCGCCAGGCCTGATTCAGTCTCCTGGTTAGATAGAGTGGGTCACCTTCTCCTTTAGTTCACCTGTGGGGCACAAAACCTCTGACATACAGGTGTGGTTAATAAACTATCATATATGTTTTTTTTTTGTTTTTTTTTTTTAAGTATTTTGTCCTCTCCTTCGTATATATTTAATATTTAATCCAACCATCCCCCTTTTGACACATGATTTGGCCATGTGTCAATATTACCACCTATCTAAACAATCACTTTAGTTAATATTGTTAATTCATTATCCAATTGCCATTCCTCCACTCTCTCTTCTGTTATTTTATGGTTCAAATCAAATATATTATTACCAAATTATAATCTTCTTCACAATTTTCACTGTACTATAAATTACCCTCAACTTAGTAAAATAAACTATCTTAAAGTCCTCCTCTCATGCCTTTAGAATTTACTAGTGTGGATGATTAAAATAACACCAGAATGTTAAAACAGAGTTCAGAGGCAATTGAAATCATTTAACGAACTGTTTAATCCCATAGTACACTAAACATTACCATTATTCTAAATACTTCATAAATGTTAGCTATCCCAAGTGTTCATTAAATCCTCATGACATTCATTCTCATAAGAAATCATATATACCCCAAACTCAGCCAAAAAGCTAAAAAACTCCATAAAATTCACTGTGTGCTCCTCTAAGACCTATCACCCTTGACCTGCTGAAACCCCCCAAAATTGAAACAACAAGGCTTTATAAACATCATACTAGGTGTGTTGTTTTTTCTTTGAAAAACCAATTTGAAAAACAACCACAAATAGCCAGGCCTTAATTTGGTAGTTCACTTTTATGACCTAAATACGGCCTAACTCCACTACTGCTCCCCTAGCCCTTGGCAACATTCCAACGAGATGAGCTAATCTCTTTCTCCTGGTTATCCCCAGTCTTAACCCATCAATAATTGTTTGTATCAATCTAATTCCTCATTACTAATCTATAAAACCACTCAAAATTCCTCGAGTATACAATGATTATTTAATTGATTACCCTAACTCTGCTACATGTGATCTCATCTCAAATGATCCATTATCAATTATCTGTTCAACCCCCTAGGAAAATCTTTCTCCCCTTCTATTGTTCCTGTCCCCCCTGTAAATGTCATATTTGAGTTTTTAGCCAATACAATCACGGTTACATCAAATTTTCCCTCAGCTAATGGTATTTTCTTCCTAATATAACTTCCCTAAATGAGATTAAATCCCCTGCCTTCCTCTACTATCCTTATATCATTACTGGATCAATGATAATAACTGTAATAACTATCAATAATAATTGTAATAACTATTTCACATTAAATTGTGTCTTTTTTCTGATAATGTCATAATTGTAGCCTATTCCATCACTTTTAGTTTAAAATATAAGTTTATGTAACAAATCCATAACCCACCACAGGCTGGCGCTATTCCCCCATCACAACAGCCAATGTCACTTGCATCCACTTAACCAAAATACATTATCGTTCTAAAATGTACCAAAAAAAAAATATTTCCCAGCTAAACCATTTCAGTTCGCTATTCAATTTATTTAACTGTTCTCCCTAATTAATAAAACAAATACTTGCTATCGTTGATTAGCATACATTTAATTATGTTCCTACCATCTGAACTGTACTGTCTCTCACCCTCCCCCTTCGGAGAGAGCGCATGGTAACCTTATAACATATTTACATAGCTTAAATAGAAGTATTCTAGAAAAGTATATCTAATTCAACCTTTCAGGTATATAGCCCCACTGCGTAAGCTTTATCTACTGTCCCTACCTGTGTTCGAACCAGGGACATCGCCAGTCACTTCACACCATCTGCGATGCTCTCAAAGTAACTACTTCCAGTTCATAGAGCAAGTGACGTCACCAAATGAAAATCGCAGTAGCTTTATTGTATAATTTAGTTTTTCTATTTAACCCCTAAACACGCTCGCTACAAATAGTCCATTCAACATTACCAAACCAAATACTCATCGTACCCATTCAATCAACACATCAGCCGTGGAATTTACACTCATAAATGCAGATTATTACTCCAAGCCTTGAAATGATAAATAGATTTCCACTAATAGTACCATTAATGATCTCATCTTACCCTCTGACACAAAATGAAGTTCCCTCACTGTACTATGTTAGCTCTACCATGATAATTAGTTCAATTTAACCCTCTATTTGTTTTGTACTCTATTATACATTACGTCTAAAACAACATTACTTATGGTCAGTTTAATCCGCCATCATATTATCCAACAACGCCACAATCTTAAACTCATATGGGGCGGCTGGCAGTTTAGTAACCAATAGCGCCGCGCCAACAACCGAGAGGTCACCGGTTACAATCCCCGAGCCGACCAGGCGAAAAATCTGCCGATGTGCCCTCGAGCAAGGCACTCAACCCCAATCGCTCCTGCAAGTCGCTCTGGACAAGAGCGTCTGCCAAATCACCAAAAATGCAAATGTAAATATTCTCTACTTTCTCACCCACGACGCTCGGGTGAGCAAGTTCAGAACATCTCTCGTCAGAAACCCACATGCACCTCTCAAATAATCACCCCGTGGTGTTCCCAGCCAACTCCCAGTCTTTCCTCGCTCCAAAAGCCACAGTTTCGCTCTCTCCAGCCCCTCCCCTCGCAACTCTCTCTCCCTCTCCTTTGGGAGCAGGTTCCTTCGAGGAGCTGTGTTAGTGTTTCCAATATTCTGTGGTTATTTAAAGTACTTTCATCTAGTTATTTAAATCAAATTATTCCCACCTAATTAGTTAAAGTTGGTGCATATTTATATTTAAATAATAAACCAAATTGTTTCAACACAACTATTCAAAACCAGTTCAGTCACACAATTAATCACTTTAGCTTTATGTTCCCAATTGTTTTAACGGGTTATATGGTTTAAGCAACCACAAACCCAACAGTTATCCCCAAATTACACAGTTTGGACAGCCACAGACGTTTTAACTTCTAATTAGTTTTCTAACAAAGTATACAGGTTTGTCATTCACACTCTCATGCATACGACAACACTCGCACTGTCTTACTTTTAAAGTACCTCCTATGAGCCTTCAGTCATAGCGTCGCACTATCTAATCTATTTTAAAGTACCTCCTATGAGCCTTAGTCATAGCGTCGCACTGTCTAATCTATTTTAAAGTACCTCCTATGAGCCTTAGTCATAGCGTCGCACTGTCTAATCTATTTTAAAGTACCTCCTATGAGCCTTCAGTCATAGCGTCGCACTGTCTAATCTATTTTAAAGTACCTCCTATGAGCCTTCAGTCATAGCGTCGCACTGTCTAATCTATTTTAAAATACATCCTATGGGAGTCACACCCTCTAACCATAGGTCACACTGTTTAATTAAAATACATCCTATGGGAGTCACACCCTCTAACCATAGGTCACAGTGTTTAATTAAAATACATCCTATGGGAGTCACACCCTCTAACCATAGGTCACAGTGTTTAATTAAAATACATCCTATGGGAGTCACACCCTCTAACCATAGGTCACACTGTTTAATTAAAATACATCCTATGGGAGTCACACCCTCTAACCATAGGTCACAGTGTTTATTTAAAATACATCCTATGGGAGTCACACCCTCTAACCATAGGTCACACTGTTTATTCGCTTTAAAGTGCCACCTATGAACTTCTAGTCATAGTTTGCACTCCCATGGGTTTAACCATCACAATTATCAAACATTTGCATAGTACATTATGAAATCGAAATAGTATACTGTAATTGTTATTTATAGTAGAATAGGGTTCACTTACATCAAACAGGTGTTTCACAAAATTAATTTGGATAAAGCCAATGTGCAAAACTTCAGTTATATTACAATAGGTGTTTTGCTTACCTTTTTAAAAGCCCGGGCAATTTGTGAAACACAGTTCGATGACAGTGATGTCCAATAGGCTGGGTGAATTCCAGCGAAGTGAAGTTCCGCTACCAGATCACAGTCGGAGGTCACCAATTGTCGAGATTGCGTAATTCAAATCTGGTATTGGAATAAGAATCAAGAGATCTTCAATCCAAGCTTAATTTATTATATGCAAAATGTATGTATGATAAGTATGAAGGTTCGTATACGGGCTCACTGACAAACCACGCAGGGCCGACAGAGAACTAAAATTATTGTTTACAGAAATTTCTCAAGTACTCTTCTGTTGGCCAACCAGAGCAAAGGACTGAGTGTGGTTCAGCCAATCCGTTGGCGCAGGGGTTGGTCTCAACTCCTTGGCATTCCAGTTGTTGCCAGGCTTGGTTGCTATGATAATAACCTGCAGAGCCAGCACCGAGAATACACAATCTCCACTGTATCCAGGTTCAAGGACAGTTTCACAGAATACAAAGAGGCAGTGAGGTCTAGTACTTTGAGACACAAGTTCTTATCTCCCCTTACTCCCTAATGTTCCCCACCCTGTTATGTGAAACAATCCATATCAGTATATTGCTCCTCATTAGTGCATTCCTTCCAAGCTATCCATCACATACAAATCCAATTATGAGAAAAATAAAACCCAACAATTTCTGCAGCTAGCTTGGCTGGCTAGCTGTTTCGGTAGCTACTGGCTGGCTAGCTAGCTGAGACCGAAGAGATGAGAGAAAAATTTTCTGACTGAAGCACATATCTTCTGACAGTTACACAGTGCCCCCCCTAACTAGATATTTAACCCTGTTTAAAATGGACAATGTTGAGGTGGTAGAACTGACAATGAAATTAATCATAGTGGTCATATAACCTATTCCATTCTACATGTAAACATGCTTGGCTCATGGCAGGTAGCCTAGAGGTTGGAGCGCTGGGCCAGTAACTGAAAGGTCGCTGGTTTGAATACCGAAGCTGAAAAATGTGTCAATGTGTCCATGACCAAGGCAGATAACAACACATTTCACTGCATTTATCTGTTATATGTTCTTTAATCTTTTTGGTATTTCCATATACAGTACCAGTCAAATGTTTGGACACACCTGCTCATTCCAGGGTTTTTCTTTATTTTTACTATTTTTTACATTGTAAAATAATAGTGAAGATGCCAAACTATGAAATAACACATATGGAATCATGTGGTAACCAAAAAAGTGTTAAACAAATCAAAATATATTATAGATTTGAGATTCTTCAAATAGCCACCCTTTGCCTTGATGACAACTTTGCACACTCTTGGCATTCTCTCAACCAGCTTCATGAGGTAGTCACCTGGAATGCATTTCAATTAACAGTTGCGCCTTCTTAAAAGCTAATTTGTGGGATTTCTTTCCTTCTTAATGTGTTTGAGCCAATCAGTTGATAGCCCTATTTGGTAAAATACCAAGTCCATATTATGGCAAGAACAGCTCAAATAAGCAAAGACAGTCCATCATTACTTTAAGGTCAGTCAATACGGAATATGTCAAGAACATTTTTACATTTTAGTCATTTAGCAGACGCTCTTATCCAGAGCGACTTACAGGAGCAATTAGGGTTAAGTACCTTGCTCAAGGGCACATCGACAGATTTTTCACCTAATCGGCTCGGGGATTAGAACCAGCGACCTTTCGGTTACTGGCACAACACTCTTAACCACTAAGCTACCTGCCGCCCCAAGAACTTTTAACGTTTCTTCAAGTGCAGTCACAAAAACCTTCATGCGCTATGATGAAACTGGCTGTCATGAGGACCGCCATAGGAAAGGAAGACCCAGAGTTACCTCTGCTGCAGAGGAAAAGTTCATTAGAGTTACCAGCCTCAGAAATTGCATCCCAAATAAATGCTTCACAGTTCAAGTCACAGACGTCTCAACATCAACTTTTCAGAGGGGACTGTGTGAATTAGGTCTTCATGGTCAAATTGCTGCAAAGAAACCACTACTAAAGGACACCAATAAGAAGAAGAGACCTGCTTGGGCAAAGTAACACGACCAATGGACATTGGAGATTTTTGGTTCCAACCACCGTGTCTTTGTGAGACGCAGAGTAGGTGAATGGATGATCTCCGCTGTGTGGTTCCCACTGTAAAGCATGGAGGAGGAGGTGTTATGGTGTGGGGGTGATTTGCTGGTGACACTGTCTGTGATTTATTTAGAATTCAAGGCACACTTAACCAGCATGGCTACCACAGCATTCTACAGCGATACACCATCCCATCAGGTTTGGGCTTAGTGGGATTATCATTTGTCTTTCAACAGGACAATGACCCAACACACCTCCAGGCTGTGTAAGGGCTATTTTACCAAGAAGGAGAGTGATGGAGTAATACATTAGATGACCTGGCCTCCACAATCACAATATTTGAGTCTTGTTGGGGGGGGGGGGGAGAGGGCATATCCTATGTTGATTTATGACAAGTTCATTGACTAGGGCCCTATAAAATAGGCGTTGCGGACCGAATCACGGAATCCAGACATTAAACCGAAATTCAACAATATTCAAATATTTATTGAACTTGGTAAGAAATCAACTAAATCTATTCAACTTGTTAGAAAACGCATTCATTTGCCCAAGTCAATCATAAGACATGAACAAAATGCATCAGTGATTCGTATTTCCATGAACTTTCTGAAACGGAACAGGAATGCCCCTGTCTGTGTGCATGTGTGCGGTGCGCGCGTATATCTACCCTTTCTGTAGCCGTTAGCGATGATGCTAATGATAACCTTCTTCTGGTAGGGAAGGAATGGCTTTCCCCAAAACCTTCGCAAGTAAATGTTAACTACAAAGTAGACTATGCCTGCATGGCAGAATTATACCGTGATCATTTGCATCACTCCAGTGGCCATTTGTTCTACAGCAACACCGCTTAACCAAACAAAGGTCTCTTCCTGGTGCACGCTTGCATTTAAGGGTAACTACACCCCAAAATCTAAATGTCTTACATTTTTCCCAGACCTCACAAATGGTCACCTGATAGGGTTTAAACATTGTTGTGGACATAGAACATCCAATTGTGCTGTTTTGCTATTAAAAAGGTGTACTTTTGAGAGCGAAAACCTGCCAAAACAGGGACAAACGGTCAACGGGGAAATCTAAACGGAGAAAAGGGAACTTGGGAATTAACGGAATCAGGCAAAACATTGAAGGGATTTTATAGTGCCCTAATGGACTACA